>NC_086157.1:50779309-51085384 GCF_035149785.1 Candoia aspera | reverse complement strand
CATCCAAGATATTGCATATTTTCACCTAGAGATTGTTGGATAACCTGTTGGAACCAGTACTGAAATGATTGAATTGGTTGGCTGTAGACAAGTACCAATTAGAAGACCTAAATGTGAGAAAGTATAACAGATGTGGGATTATGGAACTGAACCATAGGATCTTATGCCAGATGCTGTTCACCTCTCTGTCTTCTCAGCTTCCTGACTTCTTGATTCAATCTTTGCTTCCAGGAATGAGTTGTCTGTGGGACTGGTTATCCTATAGAGGCTTGAACTTGGTAGCATTAAATTACAGCAAATGTCATAGAACTTATATTTGGTTCTCTATTCTGCTTTCCCTTATTGCTTGATAAATTCATTTAATTAAAAGTAAAGCATTTAAGCTGAATCTTGCTCTTCTCTGAACCATTATATTTATTGCTGTTACCACACTGCCAGAAAAGAAGGATTTTTCCCCAGTTAATGTCTGTGTTTGAGTGTCTCCTTGAGACAGTCAGACTGTCTTTGTAATGGATAACAGGTTTTTAATCATTGCCAAAATCTGATGATCTGATTAGGTTGCAGTGGTTTTACAACCTAATCTACAGGTTTTTCTGTTAGTTCTAGGACAGAATTAACTACTAGCATCTTGATTTTAGAAAAAAAAAAGGTTCTGATGAAAACTGAAGTTCAGGCTTGTGGGACCATTAACTTTCTGGGTAGATATATCTAGCCATTGGGCTGTCCACTACTATAACAATGGTCACAATCCCAACATAGTAAATAGACTCTTCTTCTACTAGGTTTCTATAATATGAGTGCTTAAGGGTTCACTTAGATCTTAACGTTAGATGAACCATCTCAGGGTGGCATAGCCAAGGGTGCCATGCACCTCCCTTTCAAAAGAAGTGGAACTACATATATCAGAGGCAATTATAATGCTACCCTGAAAAACTCCATTCTTGTTTTTGTTTTTGATGTCCTGTGAACAAACAGCCCCTTTCTCCAGTTTTTCTAGCTCTGTGTCTCTAAAATAATTTTGAGTTGTTGTCAGTTGGAAGCAAGCTTCTTGTTTCCCACACATATACACACACAGACAGACCTACAGAGAGAGAGAGAGATTTCTAAGGGGAGGAAGTTTTATTTGTGTCATCAACAAAGCTTTGGTGCTGTGAAATTTGAAGTGTTTAATAGCATTACAGGATTAGTTTTATTTTTTAAAAAATTATGTAATTATTTTTTTAAAAAAACATCTTAGGGTCATAATAACATCACAGTAATATTTAAATTCGAGATAGTTCTACTTTAAAGTCATCTCTCTGTTACAAGGCCTGTAATCTTTCTTCACTACCTGAGAATAGTTCCAAAAGTCAAGTCACTTGTGTTTCCTGTTATGGGATATGTTTGTACAAAATAACATATTTTTATGCCTGTCATCTCTCCTCAGAGATACATCTCCACCTCCTCTGTTCTGATCTTTCACTTATTAAGGAGAAAATATTTTCAAGAACTTCTGTCTTTTAAATGTTCTCTTCTTCTTAGCTATTTAAAACAAATGAGAAAGTCAAAATCAAGTCAATCATGATGATGATGATGGAGGAGGAGGAGGAGGAGGAGACAGCAACAACAATGATGATGACAATGATGGAGGGAAAGGAAGAGGAACAGAAGGAACAGGAAGCAGAAATAAGGTTGAAGTGTTATAAGTTTATTTTAGAAACATTAAAACAAACTTTTACTTTTAATCAGACATTTTTGTGAGCTAGAAGGATTTTTTTGTTGTTGTTACAATTAACAAAACACAAGCTTGTATAAAGGTAGAGCATTTGCTTTAGAAATTATTTCAGAGAAGATATTTTGGAATTTTTTTCATGGTAGAATATGATAGTTATGTGCATACTTCTGCTATGTATTTTAAAGAAAATAATAATTCCCCGCTCCGCTCCCCTTCTGGATATTAAAATCCACCCTAAATCTTACATTCATATTTTTGGGATCTATTTTACAGGGAGTTGTTTTTACTAACTTTTGGGAAACGATTTTTTTTCTGCTTATATTTTAAGAATATATATCTCTTTTGTTCTGTCCCCCACCACCACCCAAGGGATGCCAAAGAAAACATTTTTATACCTGATGTATATTTCTTAAGGTCCTCTCAGTCCCTGGGAAAGCAAAAGGTGTTTAGGAAAAGATTGCAAACTCAGAACATCTGTACATTCTTTCATTATCTGGAAGGTAAATAGCCTTCCTAACACTGCTGTTCATCAAAAAGTTGTTACCAAGAGAATGAAGAAAACTGCACCCTAGCAAACTCTGACATAAATTGAATTATAACATTTATTTATTCAAAATGAGGTATTTAGCTGTCAAGATTTCTGTAACTTAATTTTCCTGGTGTAATGTACAATTGCAAAAATTTGTTTTCCTTAAATGTCAAGATATAAATCTGGTTAGAGAAGCCTCTGAGATAATCCTGTTTAGGAGTGTACTCAACTGTCAAGAGCCTGACAATGCCACAGTGAAGGCCTGATTTCACATTACTCAGCTACAGAAGCAGTTATCAACTTTGTTCCACTTTACAAGAGAGTGATTAATACTAAGAATGTGTGAATCAGCCTTTATCAGACTTGAGTTTTGTACTTTGGGATTCAGTGGCAACACAACTTTATTCAACCCACTTCAAGATATGTTTCTTAAAATGCTTTAAGCCTAGGCTATAATAGGGAAGCAATAAAATATCTGCAGTTGTTTTGTTTTGATTTTGAAATTGGGACAAAATAGCAATAGTAATAGAACATTAATTCTGCCAAAGTTCAGTCAGATACATTCAAGGGTTTCACTGCAATGAAATTTTTAAATATCCACTTTGAATCTTCTTTAAGATAGAGAAACATTCTCTATCTTAAGACCAAATTTGAAATGTCAAAGTAGGTTGATATGTTTTTAGTCAGTCAGAAAAATCTTTCATGCATGTATCCAGAGTATCCAGAAGCTACAGCTGGTCAACTGGAGAAGGAAATGGCAGCCCACTCCAGTATCCTTGCCAAGAAAACCCCATGGACAGTATCAAAAGGCTAAAAGATATGACATCGGAAGATGAGCCCCTCAGGTCAGAAGGTGTCCAATATGCTACTGGGGAAGAGCAGAGGGCAATTACAAGTAACTCCAGAAAGAGTGAAGTGGCTGGGCCAAAGCCGAAGGGATGCGTAGTTGTGGATGTGTCTGGAAGTGAAAATCTGATGCTGTAAAAACACAATTTCATAGGAACCTGGAATGTAAAATCTATGAATCAAGGTAAGCTGCATGTGGTCAAACATGAGATGGCAAGATTGAACATCGACATCTTGGGAATCAATGAATTAAAATGGTCAGAAATGGGCAAATTCATTCAGGTGGCCATTATATCTGCTACTGTGGGCAAGAATCCCTTAGAAGAAATGGAGTAGCCCTCATAGTCAATACAGAGGGGAAAAAGCAGTACTGGGGTACAACCTCAGAAACAACAGAATGATCTCAGTTCGAATCCAAGGCAAACCATTCAATATCACAGTAATCCAAGTCTATGCCCCAACCACTGATGCCAAAGAAGCTGAAGTTGACTGGTTCTTTGAAGACCTACAACACCTTCTAGAACTAACACCAACAAAAGATGTCCTTTTTATCATAGGGGATTGGAATGCTAAAGTAGGAAGTCAAGAAATAACCGGAATAACAGGCAAGTTTGGCCTTGGAGTACAAAATGAAGCAGGGCAAAGGCTAATAGAGTTTTGTCAAGAGAACATGCTGGTCATAGCAAACACTCTTTTCCAACAACACAAGAGACAACTCTACACATGGACATCACCATATGGTCAATACTGAAATCAGATTGATTATGTACTTTGCAGCCACAGATGGAGAAGCTCTATACAGTCAGTAAAAACAAGACCTGGAGCTGACTGGCTCAGATCATGAGCTTCTTATTGCAAAAATTAGGCTTAAATTGAAGAACATAGGGAAAACCACTAGACTATTCAGGTATGATCTAAATCATATCCCTTATGAATATACAGTGGAGGTGATGAATAGATTTAAGGGACTAGATCTGGTAGACAGAGCACCTGAACAACTATGGATGGAGGTTTGTAACACTGTACAGGAGGCAGGAACTAAAACCATAAGAATCTTAAGAGTCCCTTGGACTGCAAGGAGGTCAAATCAGTCAATCCTACAGGAAATCAACCCTGACTGCTCATTGGAAGGACAGATACTGAAGCTAAGCTCAAATACTTTGGCCATCTAATGCGAAAAGAGGACTCACTTGAAAAGATCCTGATGCTAAGAAAGGCTGAAGGCAAAATAAGGGGACAGCAGAGGATGAGATGGTTAGATAGCATCACTGATGCAATGAACATGAATTTGAGTAAATTCCAGGAGACAGTGGAGGACAGGAAGGCCTGGCATGCTATGGTCCATGGGGTCATGAAGAGTTGGACACAACTTAACAACTGAACAACAACACAGCTGGTCGAGAATGCAGCCGCTTGGATTATCCTTGATGCCTCTAGATTGGCACATATAACACCCTTATTGCTCAAGCTGCACTGGGTACCAGTCTGCTTCCAGGTCCAATTCAAGGTATTGGTTACCACCTTTAAAGCCCTACATGGCATGGGGCCAGGCTACCTGAGGGACCACCTCATCCCCATTACATCAACCAGTCCCACCTGATCATGCAGAGAGGGCATGTTGTGGACCCCGTTGGTAAGGGGTCCAGGAAGCAGACCTTCTCTGCAGTAGCTCCCTCCCTCTAGAACATTCTGCCCCAAGAGGTGAGGCTAGCCCCATTGCTCCTGACTTCTGGAAGAACCCGAAGACTTGACTCTTCCATCTTGCTTGGAGCAGGGAGGGGAGTAGTTACTCCTAGGGATGGCTGGCACCTTAGAGTGATCCTCACATATGTGGACTGTTAGATCATCTGCCACTTTTATTTTATTTTTATATTTGATAACTGTATTTATATTTTATGCATTTATATTTATATTTTATGACTAGTGTTTTAATTGATTGCTTTTATTGTAAATGTCATGCGCTGCCTACCTCTGAATAACGTTCAGACACTGGGTTGCAAAGCAGGCTCTGGTTTATTTCAGGATAGGTACAACGTTGTTAGAAAAAGCTGAGAGTGACAGGAGCGCGCCGGTGCGGGGTTTAAATACCCCGCGCCGGTCAGCGCCCCCTCGCTCTCGGTCACGTCACCCCCCTTTGTCCCATGCGTTGCCCTGCCATTGGTTGAGGGTTTCTAGGATCGCCCATCCTCAGGTTTTCATTCTTCTGCTGATTGCTTTCAGCTGGGCGATCCCCGTGGTATTGCTGCTGATGGCTTGGGTGGCTCCGTGATCCGTTTATCTATTGTTTGTTAGCCGTTAGTCGTTGTGGGTTGATGGCTACTTAACTTGTACCCCTTCACCTATTTCCTTGTCATTGTCATGAGTGCCATTGCGCTGATTACTTTAGCTCAACGGCACTCATGACATACTGCCCCCTTTCCGAATAGTGTTCTCCCCCGGGTTTCTGGGTTTCCCCCATGGAGCTGTCAAAACGCCATTTTTTTTTTTTTTTTTTTTTTTTTTTTTTTTTCAAAGTTCCCGCCGGAGTAGTTGTCGCCCCTCCCTTTGCTCCTCCCTCTACCACGTGCCTTCCCAGGGTGTGTCCATGGTGCGCATGCTCGGTTTCTGACCTGGCGTGCGCATGCTCCAACCACACCCTGTTTGTTTGGCTCAGTTCGGCGAGGCGAGAGGCGTGGCTGGTCGGGTGCTGCTCAGCTCCAGGTAGGGCCCTTTTTTGCTTATTTGGAGTGCGTCGCCTTTGTTGTGTCTCCTGGGCGTTGCCCCCAGGTTGCCCTGTTGACTTGCTTGCCACTCCCCCGCGGCCAGGGGGCGGGGGGAGGGTGCTGGCGATCGTTTGTCACCACCCCGTGGGCCCGGGGCGGGGGGAGTGAGTCCCGGGGGGGGGAAGGTCCACCCAAGTCGCGGGCTTGGGGGGGGCCCCTTCCCTTGGGGCACGGGAGGCGGGGGGAGGCCTGCGGGGGGGGGGGTTGGTTTTGCTGACCTTGATTGCGGTTTGTCGGGGTATGCCCGGTGGAATGCTCTGGTCAGGTCAGGCGCTTTAACGTTGTGCGCCGCCACCCATTCCGGGTGGGGGAAGTGTTTCCACCTGACCAGATAGTGTAGGGTTCCTCGTTGCTTGCGTGAGTCGAGGATGTCCCTTATCTCGAAGTGGTGTTGCCCGTCGATCATAAGCGGTGCGGGCTGAGGCGTGCTTGGGTGCCATCGGGAGGTGGTTGCCGGTTTTAGGAGGCTGGTGTGGAACACCGGGTGGAGCCTCCGGAGGTTGTGTGGCAGGTCCAGGCGTATTGCTACCGGGTTCACTATTTGCGTGACTCGGAACGGCCCGATGTACTTAGGCCCCAGTTTTTTCGAGGGTTGGGTTGACTTTAAGAACTTGGTGGAGAGATAGGCCATGTCCCCCGCCTGGAACGTCGGTTGTTGGCGCCGGTGCTTGTCGGCCTGCTCTTTGTAAGCAGCCTGTGCCTCCTTCAGCGCCGCCGTGATTACTGGCCATGCTTCCGCGATCTTCCGTCCCCAGTCGCTGGCGTCCACCTGGGGTTCCGGGGGTTGAGGTAGCTCCGGTATGGGGACGAAGTCGCGCCCCGAGACTACTTCGAACGGGGTTTTTCCCGTGCTCGTGTGGACGGCGTTGTTGTATGCGACTTCGGCGAACGGGAGCAGTTCAGCCCAGTCGTCCTGGTGGTAGTTCGTATAGGATCGTATAAATTGCTCTAAGGTGGCATTAAGAACCTCAGTGGCTCCGTCCGTCTGCGGATGCCAAGCCGTAGACAGGGCCTGTTGGGTCCCCGTCAGCTTCAAGAAGGCCCGCCAGAATTTGGAGGTGAACTGTGTGCCCCTGTCGGTCACCACACGTGCGGGACATCCGTGTAGCCTGTACACGTGGATGAGGAAGAGTTTGGCTAGTTGTTGTGAGGATGGGACTGACGTGCAGGGGATGAAGTGGGCCTGCTTTGAGAAGTAGTCCTTCACCACCCAAATGGCCGTTTTCTTCTGGCTGGGTGGGAGGTCCACTATAAAATCCATAGAGATTTCCTCCCATGGGCGGGAGGGTTCTGCCACCCGTTGCAATAGCCCCGCGGGTTTGCCTGGTGCCCGTTTGGCCCGAGCGCACGTTGGGCAGGACGCCACGTAGGTTTTTACGTCTCGCCTGAGCGCGGGCCACCAGAATTGCCGCCGTGTTAGGTGTAGGGTCTTGAGGAACCCAAAGTGTCCCGCTTGCTTGGCGTCGTGTGACCTATGCAAGATCGCCTGGCGTTGCGAGTCCGGGACGTAGATTCTGCCTTCCCCCCATGCTAGGTCTTGCGCCATCGTTACCTTGTCGGGGTTTGCCAGGAACCAGGGGTCGGTTTTGAGGGCGGCGGCGAGGTCCGTGCGCATTCCCCCTGGTAGTTGCGGTTGCCTTCTTTCCGTCGCCGGTTGTCCCGCCGTCGGCTGCGCCGTAGCGTCGAGCTGCCTCCGTGCGCCGCTTCGGGTGGTCACGGCCATCCCCAGTTGCGAGGCGGATAGGACCGTCCCAATGGTGTCTGGGGCGGGCTCTTCGTCTTGGGGCAGCCGGGAGAGGGCGTCGGCCAGGAAGTTCTTCTTGCCCGGCATGAACTTCAACTGGAAATCAAAGCGGCTGAAGAATTGTGCCCATCGGACCTGTTTTGGGCTAAGGCGTCTAGGCGTTCGTAGGGCCTCGAGGTTCCGGTGGTCCGTCCAGACCTCGAATGGTTGGGTGGCTCCCTCGAGTAGGTGACGCCATGTTTCTAGTGCCGATTTCACCGCAAAGGCTTCTTTCTCCCAGACGTGCCATCGCCTCTCTGTCTCGGAGAACTTCCTTGACAGGTAGGCGCATGGTTTCAGGAGCCCCGTGGAGTCTTTTTGTAGGAGGATGGCTCCCAGGGAGAAGTCTGAGGCGTCGGCTTGGACCACGAACGGCCGTTCTGGGTCCGGGTGCGCGAGGATTGGCTCCGTCGTGAACAGCGCTTTCAGCTTGTCGAATGCGGTCTGGCACGCGGGAGTCCAATTCAGCACTGTGCCTGGGTTCTTGGCGCGTCTGGTGTCCCCCACCCCTTTGGTTTTGAGGAGGTCCGTTAAGGGTAGGGCTATCTCAGCGAACCCCCGGGCGAAGGACCTGTAGAAATTCGCGAATCCCAGGAAGCTCTGTAGTTGCCGTCTGTTGCGGGGCCGCTCCCAGTTTAGTACCGCTTCGACTTTTGCGGGGTCCATCTCGATGCCGTCCCCGGAGATTCGATACCCCAAATAGTCTAGGCGGTCTTTGTGAAACTCGCACTTTGTGGGCTTTGCATAGAGCTGCGCCCTTCTGAGCTTGTCGAGGACTTGCCTGACTAAGGTTACGTGTTCCTCGTATGTTTTTGTGTAAATAAGGACGTCGTCGATGTAGACCAGGACCCCTTTAAACAGATGTTCATGCAGTACCTCATTGATGAGCTGCATGAACACCCCAGGGGCCCCCGCGAGTCCGAAGGGCAGTACCTTGTACTGGAAAGCGCCTAGGGGGCAGTTGAACGCCGTCTTCCATTCGTCCCCCTCCCTGATTCGGATGCGATAGTACGCCTCGCGCAGGTCCAATTTGGAAAAGACTTTGCCCGTGGACAGGTGGGCGAGCATGTCCTTCACCAGGGGTAAGGGGTATTTGTTGGACAGGGAAGCCGCGTTTAGGCCCCGGTAGTCGGTACAGAGCCGTAGGGTCCCGTCTTTCTTCTCCCGGAATAGGACGGGGGCTCCGACCGGTGAGCATGCTGGCTCTATAAATCCCCTGTCTAGGTTTTTATCGATGAACTCCCGGAGGGTTGCCATCTCCTTCGGGGTCATCGAATAGATCTTTGGTCTAGGTAGGGGGACGTCGGGCAGTAGGTCGATTCGGCAATCCGTCTTGCGGTGGGGGGGTAGTTGGTCTGCCTCTGCTTCTCCGAAGACCTCGGAGAAGTCGGCGTATTGTTCCGGTAGGTCTGCAGTGGTAGCGGCGTTGTCTTGTGTGGTCGCCTCCGCTCGTCCTACCGTGGGGTTGCTTTTGCCAGCTGGTACTGGTGCTCGATACTCGCCGTCGCCGAATGTGAAGGTGCGGGTCGCCCAGTTGATCCGCGGGTTGTTTTTCGCGAGCCATGGCATCCCCAGGACTGCAATGGGCCGTCCGATGGGCGTGACGACGAACGATGTGCGCTCGGTGTGAGTGCCCATTTGCAGGGTGACCGGCTCGGTTTGTAGCGTGGCTGGTTTCCCCCCCGCTGTGGAGCCGTCCAGCTGGTGGAATGCCAGCGGCGTGGGGAGGGGGAAGCAGCGGAGTTCGAGTTTGGCGACTAGGTCGGGGTGGATAAGGTTTTTTGAGCACCCCGAGTCCACTAGTGCCGCGGCCGTGGTGGCTCCGTTGCCGGCAGAGAGTTGAATTGCTGCCAATATTACGGAGCTTTTGTCGTTTCGTTGAGGTGGTTCGCGTTGCTGTCCCGCCGCCTGCCTCGCCACGCGTTTCAGGGCAAGCGGGGAGCATTTCCCGCCGGCTGGTCGGGGTCGGTATTGTCCTCTTCTCCCCAGTAAGCGTCCCAGCCCTCTTCCGGTGTCGCTGTGGCCACGGTCATTCGGCGGTGAGGGGGCGGCCCCGGGTTGGGTGGTTTGGGGCTAATTTTCGGGGCGGGCTTGGGCGCGCTGGTCGGCGGTCGGTTGGCGAAGCAGTCCGCCGTCTTGTGCCCTAATTTGCCACACCTCCCGCAGGGCTCCCGGTTGAACTTCTTTTTAGGGTATATGGGGCCGGCCATCCCCCCGTGTGGTGCGGGTACCTTTTTCCCGACGTAGTTTGTGTCTTCCGTGGTTGTCATAAGGAAGGTGCGGTGCGCGTGTTCGGCTTTCCCCGCGAGGTGGATCCACCCGTGTAACGTTTCTGGGTCGTCGCGGTAGAGGGCCCATTGGAGAACGTCGCGGTTGAGCCCCTTTTTGAAGATTTCCAGCAGGGTGGTCTCAGACCAGTCGCAGACCTTTCCCGCGAGGGCTTTGAACTCCAGGGCGTAGTCAGGGACCGTGCGTGCGCCCTGTTTAAGTCTCTGGAGTGCGCTTTTCGCCCGTACTTTGGCTAGGGGGTCTTCGAAATAGTTTTTCATCTCGTTGATGAAAGCAGGGAAGGTGGCGAGGGCGGGGGAGCTGGACTCGTACAGTTGGACGTACCAGTCCGCCGCCCTGTCTTGGAGTTTGATTGCCACGGCGCCGATCTTGTCGGCCTCGGAGTCATAGGAGTGTCCGTGCCTCCCCATGAACTCCCTAGCGTTGGTGACGAAAAACGAGAGTTTTGAGGGGGTCCCATCGAAGAAGATGGGGAAGTCCTTTGGGGCCCGGGCGTTTTGCGCGGCCCCGCCTCTCGCTTCCCGGGATGTGGTGTCGGCCGCCTGTGCCGTCTGCTGGCTTTCCGCTGGCTCGTGTGGGTTCGGTGCTTCGCTCGGGGTGTGGGCTTGTGCGGGGACGTCATTGGGTGGCGCGGGGGGCATAAGCGCCTGGAGCATGGTCCGGAGTTCCGTCAGCTGAGCCCGCATGGCCGCGAGTTCAGCTCGTGCCTCCTCGTCCACAGCCCGCACCGCCGCTGGGGCCGGTTCCGTTGGCGCGTCCTCGGGGGGGGGGGGTTCATCGTCCCTCCGCCGCGGGTCCGCTTCCTCCTCCGTCTGATGGGTGTCTCCGTCGTCCTCCTCCGTGTCGAGCACCGTGGGGCTGTCGCTCCACGCCCGTTGCTGGGGTGCGATGTGGGGCGCGGGGTCCTCCGCTGGTTTCGGAAGTCGTGCTGCTCCCTCCCGCGGTCGGGTTGCCTCCGTCGCCATCTCCCCTTGGGGTTGGAGCTGAGGCTCGGGTCGGGTGGGGCGGGCGTCCATGGCTCCGGGAGTCCGCGGTGCCTCTGGCCTCGGTCGGTCCTCCTCTGTCTCTTGCCGCGCGGCTCGCCCTCCTTGCCCGCGCCGTTCCGGCCTCATCTTGCTGGTCTTCTCGCCGTCTACTCCTCCCGCGGCTCGTTGTCGTCCGGTGGGGCTCGGCGAGGCTGAGTTTATGACTCTCAGCTTTATGTCATGCGCTGCCTACCTCTGAATAACGTTCAGACACTGGGTTGCAAAGCAGGCTCTGGTTTATTTCAGGATAGGTACAACGTTGTTAGAAAAAGCTGAGAGTGACAGGAGCGCGCCGGTGCGGGGTTTAAATACCCCGCGCCGGTCAGCGCCCCCTCGCTCTCGGTCACGTCACCCCCCTTTGTCCCATGCGTTGCCCTGCCATTGGTTGAGGGTTTCTAGGATCGCCCATCCTCAGGTTTTCATTCTTCTGCTGATTGCTTTCAGCTGGGCGATCCCCGTGGTATTGCTGCTGATGGCTTGGGTGGCTCCGTGATCCGTTTATCTATTGTTTGTTAGCCGTTAGTCGTTGTGGGTTGATGGCTACTTAACTTGTACCCCTTCACCTATTTCCTTGTCATTGTCATGAGTGCCATTGCGCTGATTACTTTAGCTCAACGGCACTCATGACAGTAAACCTCTTGTGTGGGGAGATGGGTGGTGGCGAAAAAATTGAATAAATAAATAAAATGTACATGTACCAGTTGTCAAATTACACTGTACTAGTATGGAAAGCCCTGCTGGTTGCCAGTTGGTTTCCAGGCACAATTAAATCTTTAAAGCCCTAAAGACTATTGGCATGAAGAATAACCTCTGTTGTCATGAACCTCTCCACTCTCTACAATCAACAGGAGAACTCTGTTAGAGCCCTCATTTGGAGTTATATTGAAAAACATTTCATCTGTGTCTCTCAGATTGGGTCTACAATTTCACTACAATTGACTCCTACAACTCAGTAAATATTTAGAAAATACATGTGCTAAATGTGTAAAGTCAGCTTTTTACATTATTTTCAGCACTTATTTGATGTTTTATGGTTTACCTATTTCTAGAGGAACCAAATTAACTATATGTTATATACATTGTTCAGATGTTAACATTGCACTGTATTAAGATGAAAGAACAAAATATTTGAGTTGGGTGCTAAAACTGCAGTTCTGTGCATGTCTACTCAGAATGAGGGGATTTACTTCCAATTAAATACATATGGGATTTTACTTTGGTTATGCTTTTTGGTGATTGAAAAATAGCTTTTAAAAAATGAAATTGTGATGTAGAGAATATATAAACCTATTCATTAATAATTTTATATTTATAGGAACCAAGAGCATTAACCATTAAATTTAGCATACCCTGATTAGCTAGACTTTGGGGTATCTTATTACCAACAAAATATTTGCTGTTTTGTAAGAAAATTAATTGCTCCTGAAACTTAGAAATAGTAAAAAACAATATTGAAAGTTTACAACTTTAATTCTCACCTGATAATTGAAAGCCAAATCATCACTGCTTTCCCATGGCTCCTTAAACTGAACTTCTGTCAGTGCAGTTCTCAGTAAAATGTGATTTTAAAAAATCCAACTATTAGATTGATGACACATCGGCCTCTAGCTTTATGAAGCAATAAACTAGCAAATGTAACAGCCTAATTAAAGCAGATGGTCTAATGCACTATTTGATTGTCTTTGTGCTTATTTCTCCCAAATAAATAAGTAGATAATTTTATAGAATTCTCAGTGTAGTGTTTCTTGTCTGTTAAAAAAGTCAGATGAAGAAGACATAATGAAACTGTAGAATGGTACTGTTTCAGAAAACTGTATTTCACCTGAATGATGTACAATTGCTACAGATTTCATCAGTATTATGTTTTATAAAGAGCAAATGTGCAGTAGACCTTAAAAACAGGGTAACATAAAGAT
Organism: Candoia aspera; assembly: GCF_035149785.1. Classification (NCBI taxonomy): domain Eukaryota; kingdom Metazoa; phylum Chordata; class Lepidosauria; order Squamata; family Candoiidae; genus Candoia; species Candoia aspera. The sequence continues at coordinate 51,072,520 of NC_086157.1, read as the reverse complement.
GCTTAATTCCATTTTACTCTCTCTAATTCTAGTTTTCTTCCTTATTATTTTTTATCTTTTTATCCACTCTGGCTGAGTTTTTTCATAGACTGTACCTAGAATAAATAGGTTAGACTTACACATAAATAAATAGCCCAGCATTCCAAGATAAGAGTGATAAAGACATTTCAAAGTAGAAAACCAACAGGGATGTGAGCCACAACTGTACTAGGGCTTCCTTATTTGTTTTTTCAGTCTGGAAAATGAGTCTCATAGAGTCATACTTAGTATGCATTCTCTTCCACTCCACCCAAATACAATATAAATAATTGGGAAAAAATGGGTTATATTTTTTTTCAAGTGTAGGAAGATAGCAATCATAATGTAGGATAGAGTTGCTGGGAACTGAAGCAGGCAAACCACTCATATGGGAATATGTGATATGCCCTTCATGGCATATCCTGAGGAGTTCAGCATACTGTGGGAACCTCTTAGTTGATGGGATGAAAGCAAAAGCAAAAATAGATTGGCTTGCAGGATAGTCTCCAGATTAAAAATCCTAGGTTGCACAGAATAGCATGAGCAAGGTGTCAAACTGGGCTTTGGTTCCACTTGCAGCCCAAATGTGTAAAAAAAATTGACTAAAATTTTGTCCTTATTGTTAGCAAGGAAAGTTATATGTGGCATTGGAATAACCAAATTTGGTAAGCTAGTTTACTTTTTTTTTTTTTTGTGGTCATAATAAGAATGTGTTATATGAAAGGCTTGATTGACAAAAGCTATGATGGGTAGTAGAGGTCAATATTCATGGATTTGCCAGATGATTACCATGGTGTTTAGGGTATTGCAATACCAGAAAGAGCTTGAATCAAATGAAAATTTTAAGAAATAGATATGTTGTATGTTTGTAAACCAAAGGAAAAGGGGAAGGATGAAATAGTTCTGAATGAAGTAAACTTATATTTTGGAGGACAGCTGATAAATCATACAGAAGAAAAGGTCTAAGTTTAAGTGTGAATGGAAAGGCTAAATGTATGTCAGAAAATATGAATTCATGTCTATTAGACTGTTGGGGATAGGTATGAAAGTAGGAATTTATACTCTGGCAATAGTACTTGCCAGTCTAGCAAATGATAATGAAATAAATGAGTTTTGCAAAAGAAAAAAATTGAGTACCATTGTGAATGAATGCAGTCTGAAGGATAGGCTATTGTGTTGGATGAATGAAATAATATGAGGGGAATGATATGAGGGAGTACTGAAAAAATGACTGGGCCATTTGGAGATCAAAGAATGAAAGAGAATGATGAGTGTTCAGTAAGCATATGCTTAAAATAAGGCTTGTTTGTTTAAAATATTTGGTTTAGCCATTGGTCTGCTCATGCATACACATGGCAAAGTTATGAATATAAATCTAGAAGCGTGGTCGGTTTGATTGTTGAGAATGAGAATGATAGATTTAATAAAGGATACAAAGTTGTTGAGAAGCTGAGAAGTGAAAGAGAAAGTAGAATTACTACAGAAAGAGAAAGTACAAATGTATGAAAAACAGAAGATAGATTAAAATAAGAAAAAGAAAATGTATAATATGTATAATGTATACATACATGCTGAAAAAGATTATAATCAAAGAAAGCAAGGTTTAGAAGGGACAGAGAGATTCAGATAGAAATAAAAAGGTGTTTTTGAACTGTGAAAAACAAGCCTGCAGCAAAGGGAATGATATTAAAAATATAAGTGATAAAATTATTGGGTATAAAATTGAAGTAAGGGAATGCTGAAAGGAATGCTTTAGAGGTTTATATAGCAATGATAGTGATATCAAGAGCAGAACTGAAATGAATGCTATAAATATTAGTGCCGGGTGGGATTATGGAAAGGAAATAATGAATGGTGTTAGAATTTTTAAAAACTCATAAGCTTGAAGATGCAATTGGTATGACTGAATTGTTAAAATACAGTTGTGCTTGGCTTACACAGTGGTGTGTAACTTGTTGGGCAAGCCAAAACTACATCCATTCCTGACAACTGGAAAAATGTTGTCATTATTTCCAGATACAAAAGGACAGTTAACAAGAATGAATGTAAAAAGCTATCAAAAATTAGTTTGTTAAGTGTACCTATGAAAGTGTTTGGCAGAATTCTGACTGGAAGAGTACAAGATGTGACAATGAACAAAGTTTTGGAAGTGCAATGTGGCTTTATGCTAAACAGGGATTTGTAGAACACATTTTTTTCTCTCTCTCTACAGACATATCTGAGTATATAAGTGGAAAAAAAATTGGTTGACTTAGAAAAAGTGTATGAGAAAGCATGTGATAAACTGAGTAGGCCTGAATTATGGAATGTTTTGAATTAATAACAAGTTGAATGTTGGTTGCTGAATGCAGTAAAAGCAGTGTATGTTGGAAGTAGACCATGTGTGAGATTAAATGAAATGCTTAGTGAATGTTTAATCTTGAGAAGACAAAGATGTGCACTGTTCCCTTAGATGTTTAATACATTTATGGATAAATGTATAAGGAACATTTGTGGTGATGTTAGAGATACAGTATGTTGGTTGGGGACATAAATGATTTGTAACTTATGTGAGATAGAATGTGTGATCCAATACAGAATATGTATATCGACATTGATGTATTCAAGACTAAGACAGCAGCACTTGACAAGAAAAATGGAGTGAACGGTTGCAATTTAAAAACAAATGGGAAAAAGAAGAGCGAGTTAAATTATACAGTTAAAAGCTGTGGGCAATGTGTTACTTAATACTGCATATAGTAAAACAAAGAAATAGAATCAAGAATGAATGGATTATGAAGAAGTGGAACACAAAGGAAGTTGTGGTGGGCTGGAGTTAATGGGATCTTTAAAAACAGTAAGAAGTTTAAATAACCAAAGAAAATGTACAGACTGGTATATATTAAGAGTCAAAAATAGTTTGCAAGAATAGGAAGGTATCAAGTTATTGTGATCAGCATTGGTATAAACTAGATCTAGTTACAGTATATTTCCTTTCTTTTTCTATTATTTCTACCTTTAGTTTTTTTTTTGCTTACTACTTTTTATTCTTGTTCTGCTCTTTGCAGAATGATGCTTACTTCAAAAATTAGAGCATGATAAATATGTATGTACTATGTAGTCAAGTTAACCGAAACTTTTCTAGCAGCATTTCTTAAAAGAATGATCTGAGGAATTTTATTATTTTAGTGGAATCTAATTAATTAAATACTATAAAAATACATCTTAACTTGTATATGTATTTAAGAATATAATATATTGTTCCAAGATCCATGACTATTTAAAAAATCACTTTTCAAATTCTCTGGTCCATAAAATTAACCTTGCTGGAATTATTCAAGGCCTTCTTTCCTTTATTTTGCCACTAGAACAAAAAGCTTTAAAAATGCAAAACAATATGTGAAGGGAAAAAAGGACACTTAGCTGAACAATGTCTTTATAATGAATTGAGCATGGGGCACTGATTTTAGAGAACAAGTTGAAATATCGATGTAAGATAAAAGCCCCAAAGTGTTGTTTCTTTTATAATACCAACTGAACATCAAGGAACTTCATTCCGAAAAGAGGTCTGATCTGTCAAGGTCGAATTCTCTATAGTGGTGGATGATCTAATCCTACCGTAATTCATACTATATTTCTAAATTACAGGTCCAGGGATATAAATTCAAATGAAATCTGCCTCGTACTACAAGCTGTGAAGTATATTTAGGTTTTGTGCTTATATACTATGTATCATGAGAACATGGGGTGCACTGTATGTCCTTTATATGTAAACATTTAATGTTGAGAGTTGGTTTGGTGTAGTGGTTAAAAAATGCTGGGTTAAAAGCTGGCAGATGATACATTCCAATCATGCCTTAGACATGAAAGCCACTTGGGTGACTTTGGGCCAGTCACTCTTTCTCAGTCCTAGAAAGAAAGTACTAGCAAGGCAATTCCAGTAAATGTTGCCAAGAAAATTTCCTGGACCTATTCTTGTAGTCCCCAGAAATCAAGTATGACTCAATGGACTCTAACAACAACCAAATTTAATGCAATGCATCACAAAACATACATCACTGACTTCCTGTAACCACATAAGATGCATTTTCAGTTCTATTTAAATTACTTTAAGAATTGAAAGGGGTGGTTTGGTTTGCAAAATCATTACTATGATAATGATAATATAATTTGCCCAAATAATAATATTTACTTTATTATTCATTGAACTATTATTATGACGTGTAAAAACTAATTGTTTGCTCTATGTGTCAGCCTTCTCAGATAGACCAGACAGGAAACATGTTTAGCTGAGCTAATTCTACTATACTGTAAGGCTACATTAACAGAATCTTGCAAGTCTGAAAGTACAATTCTCCTGCCATCACCTTTACAGCCTGATAACATAAGGAGGGTCCCTTCTGAGCTTCTTGCTCTTCCCACTAGGCAGTTGTGATCTATGCTGCCTCTTATCTGACCATTCCCTAGGCAGCTTCTCTTCGACCGGTCTCCCAAGGTCATTCCCGCATACTATTAACTATGTAAGTTATTCCTGTCTTGATTAAATTGAAGAGGGTTTTCCCAGGAGATAGTAGAAATTGCTTATCTAATTAAGTGTCATCAAGCTGGCAATAAACAAACACAACAAAACCTTTAAACTGACCTATCAAAATTTTGGCATAAAAAATAAAACCTATATGAAACTTTGTGACTCTCCCAACAGATCAAAAAGTTCATCATGTATTCAGAACCATAAATATACTCACAGATTATGATGGACTTCAGTAACACTGCTGGTTCTCAGGAAGGAGGGAGCACATTCCAAGGAAGGCAGCAAGATAAGAGAAAACACCATCCAGAACTGGAACATGGGAAGACTAAGAGATTCAGAGGAGCCCTGCTCTAGCACCTCCCAGGTTATTTCCCTTAGGTTAGGTAGAGTAGCTTTAGACTGGCAAGATTCTGCCTATACAGTGTGAGCAAATAAAGAACTGAAGTTTGGCTGGATTAGTTCTTTATCGTTCTTGGGCTGGGCCTGACACAAACATCCTTTCTTCTCTAGCAGCCATCTGATATGTAAGTAAGTGAACTAATGTGTAGTTCTGTGTTTTTGTTCACCAATCAGTAGGTTGTGCCTCTTTTCTTTGTTCTGAATATCTTAGGCCCAATCCAGGATTGCCAACCCCTTTTAAGTGGAACAAGAGCTATGATTATCCCAAACACCAGGTACTATAGTCCTTTTATCAAGATGAGACCTTGCATCTGCTTTCTTGGTTGTCTCTTCCCTTAAATTAACAATATACTAATGTGCATCCTGAGATTGACCTGGGGTTCACTATACATCCATTTTTCCTGTCTGGTACTTTTACTCTTCACTCTGGCAATTAAAATATTATTTTAATAAACACACACAAAATTTTGTTTTAGTTCAACTTCAGTGGAATGAAAATTTTAAAATCTTACATAAGTGGTCCTTTGAGAAAACTACAACTTTACATGTAGTCAATAATTTCACATATATTGTAATCATTCAGAACTGGGCCAAGTATACATGACCTGTGTACAAAATGTTGCAGAATGCTGGGAAAGCCTTTAGCCCAGGAGAGGTCAAAAAAGTCACACACCAAGCATTTCTATAAAAATAATTTATTTACAGAAAACAAAAACAAAAGCAAAACATTTAAAGGACCTAGCTCCTTTTTTGGAGCAAGCCTTGCTGAGCTACATTTCCAGCAGAGAGAAAAAAAAAAAGTGAGAAGACAAGTCCGGGCAGGTCCTCCCCCCAGGCTATTTTGCATGAAGCACGTGAGAGGAGACAATCACTTGCAACCTTTTCACCCAGCCAAATGATTAGGTATAAAAGTAGCTTAATCTGTTAGTAGGGAAACCTTAACACTCCCCTTTTTACACTACAGATTAAGATGCAAACCAATCTTCTCTGACTTTATATGTCTTTCCATTCACATTACCATTATCTCCCCTTTGGTTTAACAGAAAGTTACCATTTTTCTTCCTGTGTTTTTCCAAACCTAGGTAATTGGTCACAACTCCAAGGCTTTTTAATATGAAATGGCTTTTCATGCAGGCTTCAAAATCAAGCCTTTGTTTTTCTGTTGATGTGAATAGCAGCAAATCATCAACATAAATGCACAGATACATACAGCCTTGTTTGTCCTTCTTCATATATACACAGGGATCTGCTTTTCCTTTTTCAAAACCAAACTTCTGCAGTTTTTCATCTACTTTTTGGTTCCAGGATCTAGCAGCTTGTTTTAACCCATAGATTGACTTCTGCAGTTCACAGACTAGATTCTCCCCTTTTTCATAGCCAGGGGGTTGCTGCATGTATAATCTGTGGTCTAAATCACCATAGAGAAATGCAGTTTGAATGTCATAGTGGTTAACTGACATTCCCTTGAGTGCAGCAACTTTTAACAGTAATCTAATTGATTCACCTTTAGTAACTGGTGCAAAAGTCTTGTCAAAGTCTAAATCTTTCCTTTGAGTGAACCCTTTTGCAACCAACCTTGCTTTATATTTTTGGATTTTGCCATCAGCATCCCTTTTCAGTTTGAAAACCCACCTACAACCCAGACAGCGTTCATTGGGAGGTAGATTTACCAGTTTCCATGTTTTATTTTCTTTCAAGGATGCTAATTCCTGTTGCATGGCAGAATGCCAATTTTGTGCAATCTCAGGTGGTAAAGCATTCACTTGTTCTAAAGACTCAGGTTCTGTGAATATGTGAAAAGCCTTTACTGTTTCAGCCTGAAAACGTGATGGAGGAACGCCTTTATTACTCCTCTGAGATCTGCGAGGTAATACAGGGCTTAAATTTTGACTCCTATCACTTTCCTGAGAAGCATCTATCTCATCAGACAGATCTTCAGTTTGCTTTTCTGGTTTAATGTCCTCATCAGGCAAAAGATCACCATCAGCAAGTCCTTGCTGTTCTCTTGTGGTGGTCAGTTCAACTGGAGAGCTAGAATTTAATCTCCCCCAGTTTTGTTCAGCAAAAGAAGCGCTTTTGCTAATTATTAATTTCTCTCCCATTATGAACCTGTAGCTCCTCTGGCTTTGTTCATAGCCAACAAAGATGGCTTTCTTTGTTGTGGGGCCTCCTTTCCTTCTCTGCTGTTTTGGAATGTGAACCCATGCAGTGCTACCAAACACTCTAAGATGGCTTACCTTTGGTTTCACACCATAAAACAAATGGAATGGAGTGTCCTGAATCATAGAGTTATACAACCTGTTCTGAACATAACAAGCAGTCGATAAAGCTTCTCCCCAGAACTTAAAACATAATCGTGAATCTTTTAACATGCATTCCATCGCATTTTGCAAGGTTCTGCCCTTTCTTTCAGCAACACCATTTTGCTGAGGGGTGTACGGGTTAGAAAGAATTTGTTCTATCCCTTTTTCCACTAGGAACCTTCTGAATTTGTGAGAAAGGTATTCTCCTCCTCTATCACATTGGAGTGCAGATACAGGCCTAGGGAATTTTCCATTTGCCCATGTCACAAAACTTTTAAATTTCTCAAATGCCTCATCTTTATGTTTTAAGATGTAGATAAATGTGTATCTTGAGAAATCATCAATGATGGTCATTGCATACCTTGCTTGTCCAAGACTTGGAGCAAAAGGACCAATAATATCAGAGTGTACAATTTCCAAAGGTCTAGTTGTAACTCTGTCACTGTGCTTACTCACAGGAGCTTTTAGTGTTTTGCATTCTTTGCAAACTACACAATCTAAGTATTTATCACAGGGTTTTATCTTTAGGTCAGCACACAGCTGTGGCATTTGTGCTATATACTTGTAATTAGCATGACCAAGTCTCCTGTGCATCAGGTGTACACATTGGTCATGATATGGTGTGTTGCCAACTGCAGCCTTGCAGCTTGGCTTCCTTGCATTTTGCACAATGTACAAGGAGTCTTTTAACATACCAGTAGCACACAATTTCCCATTTTTACGTATCTCACAACCATTTTTCTTAAATGTTATGATATACCCTGTTGCAGCCAATTGTGCCACAGATAAAAGGTTTGATTGTAAATTTGGCACATACAACACACCTTTTACAGTTTCTCCTAAGCAGGATAAATACAAGTCACCTTGTCCCATAATTTTGGTGACAGACCCATCAGCCAAAGATACACTTTGTCTTTCAGTTTTAGACAGTGACACAAAAGAGCTTTTACAATTACATAAATGACAACTGGGCCCATAACCTGTTGCAGAATGCTGGGAAAGCCTTTAGCCCAGGAGAGGTCAAAAAAGTCACACACCAAGCATTTCTATAAAAATAATTTATTTACAGAAAACAAAAACAAAAGCAAAACATTTAAAGGACCTAGCTCCTTTTTTGGAGCAAGCCTTGCTGAGCTACATTTCCAGCAGAGAGAAAAAAAAAAGTGAGAAGACAAGTCCGGGCAGGTCCTCCCCCCAGGCTATTTTGCATGAAGCACGTGAGAGGAGACAATCACTTGCAACCTTTTCACCCAGCCAAATGATTAGGTATAAAAGTAGCTTAATCTGTTAGTAGGGAAACCTTAACACAAAAGACATAGTAATTAGAGATGTGTTGGGAGATTGTTTCATTTTTAGCATCATAGTAGCTCTGCAACCAGTTTCTCAGATACCTGTTCAATGGAAAAGGGAAAAATTCAAGTGGTGAGCCTCTAGCATGTGTGTGTGGGTGTGTGTACATGCTCACCTCTTTATATTTGAGAATATGTAGCAAAACAACTTTATTTTGTGTGATTTGTAACTCTGGAGAACACTGTACATTAGACCAAAATATATAGAACTTTACTGAAACTTTCTATTATTGACAAATGCGCTAAAGTATTGTAATATTTACCTTCATTCAGAACAGCAATTAGATTTACCTTTTTCAGACAATTCTGCTTGGGCTAGAAATGTCTTGGCTAGACATTTCTGTCTAAAAGACATGAAATAAACCTAGGTGAAGCTATCCTGGTTATTCATATCTCACAGAGCCACACAGCAATAGAAGAAGCCTTATCTGGTCAATGCAAAACTGCCTCTGGTAACACATTTCATGCGAAGCCTGCATTTGCTTATTAACTTCTTGCAAGGTCTAATGAAGAGGCTTTGCTCATGACAACCCATGAAAAAAACTACATTCTGTGACAGATACCATTGTAGCTTGCCATACAGTTTTTCTTATTTTTAGTAGATGGTCTCCACAGAGGAGAAGGGAAAATATTTCTCCTGAGTTTGTTTAATACAGCAGTTTTCAAAGTGTGTCTGGGGACCCTTGGGGGTCCCAAGACCCTTTCATGGGGTCTGCAAATTCTAATAAATATTTTAAATTTTTGTTTTATTTTCTAATAAGGTAAATATCGATAGATATAACCCACGTAAACCAAAGCCCTTTGGAGTCATCAGTCATTTTTAGGACTATAAAGAGGTCCTGAGACCAAAATGTTTGAGAACTGATGGCTTAATATGACCAATAGAATTATTTTCTACCAATAGACTAACTAATCAGCATAGAAATTTACCCTAGGTTAGCAGAGTTTGCCTGTAGTTTTTCTACAGTTGTTCACTCTTCTTTGCATTAAATATTCACTCTGTCTATTCATTGAAAAGCCCTGTGAGACATAAGTGCCTAGCCATATTGTGGTGGGAAAAATACCTTCTATGCTGCCATCATTTTTGTCCCACTTTAATGCTAGAAATTATGTCCCCTTTAACCTCCCAGCTTCTTATACCAAAGAACCAATAGATGGGTTCACTGGAGGAGAAGAGTGCAACAAGTGCATCTACAATCTAAGTCAGCTTTCTAGAACCTGGAACCTGATACCTTAAGGATGGGTACAATTATCTGAAAACCCAGCAAACCCAGTGGTAAGTAATTAGCGGCACTTACAGACAGGGGAAAAGGCAATATTTCATTTTAAATTTGGAAATTGGAAGAAGTGTAGCTCAGGGTATCTCTCTCCTTACCATGCTACACTCCTATAGCATTTGGATACAGTCTTCTATAGTTTTCTGGTATGTAGGTAAACTTAGATATTGTATATACACACAGAGACATACATACACACACACACACACACACACACACATACAATGGCAGAGGGAACATTCTGATGAATTTTAGTGATTCAGAAGTTGAACAAATTAAGAACAGTGTAGACACAATGATTTGTAGTACTTATTGGGATATAGACACAACCAAAGTCTTGAAGAATATAAGCTGGAAGAATTTTAAGCAGTGTGTGTGATTTGCTCTGACTGAGACTTAATCAGATGCTGGGGGTGGGGGGAATTCCAATAATGCTGAGGATTCACTGGAAAAGGAAGGTGAACATTTGAAGGTAATGGAACAAGAATGAAGAAAATAGGGAGGTAGTCCATATGGCTGTCCTTTTTTAAACCCAAGATAGCCATGAATAAAACAAGGGGAAATGAGAAGATGTTTTTCTTCTTAAAGCAACAGTAACATAAAATGTACAAAATGGAGCAGAAAAAAGTCCTATCCCCTTCTATAATTTTTAGCAATGGATATGTTTACAGTTGTTTTTATTTGTTATTGAGTTGTACCTGTTTTACACTTATTTTTAATAGTATCCTTAAAATTAAGGCCACTGTAAATGCTTTATTTTAGTAAGTGAAATTAAATTAAGGTTAAAATACTCAAACCTTACCTTTTAAATATTTAGTGGGTCTGAATGCTGCTTTGTGTCTTTTTACTTTGAATAATGTGAACAGAAATGGTTAAGCTGAGCCTGTTAGACAAATGTAGTTAATCAGTCCACTTCCTGTGGACTGAGTAGCTAAAAAACAAAACCCAATCCTGTAGAGATGTTTTAACCTATGGAAGTCATTTTGCTTTCCAGAACCTGACAAAACTTAAGTAACTTGTACCATTAATGGGAAGTAACTGTTTCCTCTGCACTGAACTTTATTTCACCTTTATGGGAGTGGGATTTATAATGTAGCTCAGAAAATTCTGAACAAAAATAGATATATAAATGAGGTAATATTTATTCCTCATGTGGTGAATCAGCATGAGGCAAAGCATTTGCAGCATCCTTGCTTTGTGGAAAAAAAGGCAGTGTGACTCATTTGTAGTTCAGTTTTGCTGCTGTTATAATTGGAGACCCACAACTGCAGCTCAGTGGTGACAAATATGTGCTTGAATGGATGCCCCCATTTGTTTAGGAAGGACAGATGAAACTGCAAGGTGGGCAGTTTAGCACTGAACTACCTGTATTCTTTTTTTTAGTAATCATCACAGTTAGGGCAAAGAAAAACTTGTGTGTATAAAAGGGGGGAGGGAGGGGAACTTAAAGGAAAGTTTCCAGTGGTTCCTTCCATCATTTCTCTTGATCATGACTGTTCAAGTTGGGGTGTGTTTATTGCAGAACAGCAGAGCTTTCAACCTAAGTACTAGACAACATGAAGACAACTTTGTAGACTCAAACCTCAAGTCAAAAGCAAAAGAACTGTAATTTGATCACTATGGTGTCAAATGTGTTAGAATTTTCAGGTACCAACCTCCCACAGTACACATTGTTGTTACATGACTCTTACTATGAGAGAGTAGTTCAAACTACATTGAATGTACTATGGACTCTCAGAAGTGTTTACTGTTTCTATTAAACTATTTACTCACCACAATAGATGCTTGATATTATAGGCAGTGTCATTCTTCCTTAAATGCAAGGCAAATTCTATGAAATTAGGAAAGATTTACTTCTGCCTAATGTTTATAGGTCGCACAGCAGGTGATTAAGACTGCAATGCTATTTTTTCTTTTCTTTCTTTTTTTTTTTTACAACTTAATTTTATTAGCATGCAAACAGTAAAACAGTACATTGGCAGCATTGGATCAAAAGCAGAACCACAACTTATATACCTTTGGTCTACTACTTTGCCTTTGACAACTATTTCAAAGACAAGACAAAGGTAAAAGGCAGATAAAGTATATATTACAGCATCATGTTGGAATGTTTTTGATAAATCTATCTGGGTGTATCTGGAGACTGCCAGGTTTTGGATGAAATAAAAGGCTAAAGTTGAACCCAAGCAAGACAAAATTGCAATTTGCACATGGAGGTGCTCTGAGTCTGGTGTTGTTTCTTGATTGGGTGGCAGTATCACTGATACTGGGAGTATTATTTGGAGATCACATGACAATGACTCATGCCCTTATCACTATGCAAGTGAAACATAGACTGCAATGCTATTGGACTTCCGGTGGAGGCATGGTGAACTAAATATGTCTCCAACAGAGATAGAGACAATGACCATGGCAAAGACCAAAGCAGTTCTTCAGAACCTGTCCAGATGAGAGGATGGGAAATCTAAAGAATCAGAAATAAACAGCAAAAAGCTAAATAAGATCTTCATCTAAGAAAGTTATAAATGAATTAAGGGTCCAGACAACTTTGAGACTTTTACTATAAGATTTTGGAAATAATTGCATAAACAAACAGCATTTTGTGGGAACTAGAATGTTTTGTCTATTTTAAGTCAAAACAGAAATTGGAGACTTTATGATTTCAGAAATTGACAGAACTATAGACAGAATTAAAGATTCCAGGCTGGGAAAAAAAATGTAAACATCTTTGGATTTTGGTTAGTGTGGAAATTTACAAAATGACACAAAACACCATAACATTAGAAGTACTTCAGGAGATTTTCAAAGAATAGGGCCAGACGTTAGTAGCCACAATATCAGAAATTATGATATTTAGGACTTCTGGTAGGAACTAATGGTGGATTGAGCTGGTTTCTCTGCTCTCTGCAAACTGACCTGTCAGAGCAGCACTTTTCTTGGGATCAGGCAGGCTTCCTTTGGGTCCAGAAGCATTCTCTGGATTAAGGAGAACCCCAGGAATCACCCCATGTGCTCTCTGGACAGCTGATCACAGCCAGAAGACCACAAAATGGCATTTGGGAATCCTGGTAAACAGTCAGCTGCGAGACAGGGCTGTCATCTCCTTCCCAAGCCATGCTGAAGCCAAAAATGGACCTTAAAGCTGCCCATCCCATTTCTATAGCACTAAGTTTTTTTCTGTTTGATTTTTACCAAAGAAAGGCTTATTACAACAAAGAAATGTGGAATCTCTTGGTGACTCTCATTATTTTTGAAAATTATTAACTTGGTGATTTGGCTTTTTATATATAATTTTTAAAGCTGAAATTTAAAGAATTTTGCTTTTTTATTATTGCTTTTTTATCTAAATATTTTTAAGGAATATAGAACTTTTTCTTATTTGTTGAATCTGCAGATTGGAGTTCAGATCTATTTGTTTTCACTTTCCCATGGGTATGTTGTTTGTTATTATTATTTTATTTTATTTTCCTAATTAGCTACACCAGAGATAAAAAGGCTGGAGAGAGTGTCCATTTACAGTGTTAATGGATTTTACCTTTCTGCGGCACTAGAGGGCACCATAATCTACTTTGGGGAAATATGGAGGAAATTAATCTGATATTTAAAGATCTCTACAATGTGTCATCCAAGTCTTGGAGCATTTCTCAGAATTTGTGGAGTCTAAATTATCACAAGAATCAAAAGAAACTTATAAGGCTGAAAATTATTCTAAGAATAAAGTGGCTTCTTCAAAGAAAAAGATGAGAATTGGTGACTTACATTTAAATAGTCAAGGGAAAATGGAGTTGTGGAAAGTTGAAAATAGAAAGATTGTGTTGCCACCACACCATGATCAAGAAAGAGAATTAAACTCTAGATGCTAGAAGATTTTGGATGAATATTTGGACCTTTTAAAGCAGGTTGTAAAATTTGAAATTGACAAGAAGAAAGCTCTGTGCATAATACTGAGATATGTAAATGCCTTGGTTTACTTTGAAGTGGGATAATTGTCTAAATGTGTTTATCAGGATGGTCTCTTACGGTTTGGATAAATGGTTATGCTGTTTGAAAAATTCTTATATTTTTGGTAAACGTTTTGGTTATTGTTTAAATGTGGTTATCGGAATGTTTTTTTAAGTGTTTAGATAAATGTTTATGCTGTTTGGAGAATTCTTATATTTTTGGTTAAAGAGTATTAACAATGTTATTTTTTTTAAGTATACGGTAGTAATAAGAAGTTGGTAGATTATTTTGTTTTAGTTTAAATGGTTTGATTTATTTTGATAATTGCTTAAATTTGTCTATTTGTTAATTAGTATATAATTACGTTATTTTTTGTTAGTTTTGTTGGCAGATAGGAGCAAATTATACTGAAGAAGGATAGCATATTAGGTTTTAAATTATATTTGAAGGGTTTTTTTATATATTTTTTTTAATTGGGAGGGTAACCTTGTTTTAGAAGGGAATATTACAATGAGAATTTAAATGCGTTATAGAAATAATGTTTAGTATAATATAAATTGGAGTAAGAGATTGATACTGCTTCATGCATTTCTTTGTTGTAAAAAGTCAGAAGCCATTTTGTGATAGTTCGTTTTGTTTTTTTCACACCGTCTTAGTTTTGTTTCTTTTTCTTCGTTGGCTTCTTTGTTTCAGTCTTTTTTAGTTTTTATGTATATCTTGAAAAAAATTATGAAGGTCTTATAAAAAAAAAATAATTATGATATTTTATAGCTAATAGGTACATCGTTATAATTTTCCAAACAAACAATTAAAATTGTTGCATGAAATACTATTGTGATATTTTTACCAATGGATTCTTCTCTTCCCTACTGCTGATTCTGGATAACTTGCAAGAGATACGATGGTGGAATTGATGAGGAAACAAAAATTGTACAGTGGCATCCTACTTTCTGCAATGACATCTAGACTGTATAAATCTGTATAAAGGCATGCGTATCTAATTAATCTCATAAACACATTATTATATTTATTTTTCATTTACTGAGAATTTTTAGTTTTTTTTCCCCCGCTCATCAGCAACTTTTTTTTAAGAAAATGGCAATGATCTATAATTATTGTAATTATTACAGATTTGTGTTTGCTCAATATAAATATATTTGGAAGTGAGGGTGATTAGACTTTCATCTGTTTTTGTTGTTTATTCGTTCAGTCGCTTCCGACTCTTCGTGACTTCGTGGACCAGCCCACGCCAGAGCTTCCTGTCGGTTGTCAACACCCCCAGCTCCCCTAGGGACAAATCCATCACCTCTAGAATATCATCCATCCACCTTGCCTTTGGTCGGCCCCTCTTCCTTTTCCTTTCCACTCTCCCTAGCATCAGCATCTTCTCCAGGGTGTCCTGTCTTCTCATTATGTGGCCAAAGTATTTCAGTTTGGCCTTTAATATCATTCCCTCAAGTGAGCAGTCTGGCTTTATTTCCTGGAGGATGGACTGGTTTGATCTTCTTGCAGTCCAAGGCACTCTCAGAATTTTCCTCCAACACCACAGTTCAAAAGCATCTATCTTCCTTCTCTCAGCCTTCCTTACGGTCCAACTCTCGCAGCCATATGTTACTACAGGGAACACCATTGCTTTAACTATGCGGGCCTTTGTTGTCAGTGTGATGTCTCTGCTCTTAACTATTTTATCAAGATTTGTCATTGCTCTTCTCCCAAGGATTAAGTGTCTTCTGATTTCCTGACTGCAGTCAGCATCTGCAGTAATCTTCACACTTAGAAATACAAAGTCTTTCACTGCTTCTACATTTTCTCCCTCTATTTGCCAGTTATCAATCAAGCTGGTTGCCATAATCTTGGTTTTTTTGAGGTTAGCTGCAAGCCAGCTTTTGCACTTTCTTCTTTCACCTTCATCATAAGGCTCCTCAGTTCCTCTTCGCTTTCAGCCATCAAAGTGGTATCTTCTGCATATCTGAGATTGTTAATGTTACTTCCAGTGATTTTAACTCCAGCCTTGGATTCCTCAAGCCCAGCATGTCACATGATGTGTTCTGCGTACAAGTTGAATAGGTAGGGTGAGAGAATACAGCCCTGCCATACTCCTTTCCCAAGCTTAAACCAGTCCGTTGTTCCATGGTCTGTTCTTACCATTGCTACTTGGTCGTTATACAGATTCCTCAGGAGGCATACAAGATGACTTGGTATTCCCAACCATGAAGAACTTGCCACAATTTGTTATGGTCCACACAGTCAAAGGCTTTAGAATAGTCAATAAAACAGAAATAGATGTTTTTCTGAAACTCCCTGGCTTTTTCCATTATCCAGTGGATATTGGCAATTTGGTCCCTAGTTCCTCTGCCTTTTCTAAACCCAGCTTGTACATCTGGCAGTTCTCGTTCCATGAATTGCTGAAGTCTACCTTGCAGGATCTTGAGCATTACCTTACTGGCATGTGAAATGAGTGCCACTGTTCGATAGTTTGAACATCCTTTAGTGTTTCCCTTTTTTGGTATGGGGATATAAGTTGATTTTTTCCAGTCTGATGGCCATTCTTGTGTTTTCCAAATTTGCTGGCATATAGCATGCATTACCTTGACAGCATCATCTTGCAAGATTTTGAACAGTTCAGCTGGGATGCCATCGTCTCCTGCTGCCTTGTTATTAGCGATGCTTCTTAAGGCCCATTTAACCTCCCAGGATGTCTGGCTCTAGCTCACTGACCACACCGTCAAAGCTATCCCCAATTTTGTTATCCTTCCTATACAGGTCTTCTGTATATTCTTGCCACCTTTTCTTGATCTCTTCTTCTTCTGGTAGGTCCTTGCCATCTTTGTTTTTGATCATACCCATTTTTGCCTGGAATTTACCTCCAATGTTTCTAATTTTTTGGAAGAGCTCTCTTGTCCTTTCTATTCTATTGTGTTCTTCCACTTCCACGCATTGCTTGTTTAAAAATAATTCCTTATCTCTTCTGGCTAACCTCTGGAATTTTGCATTTAATTGGGCAAATCTCCCCCTATCACTGTTGCCTTTTGCTTTCCTTCTTTCTTGGGCTACTTCTAGTGTCTCAGCAGACAGCCATTTTGCCTTCTTGATTTTCTCTTTCTTTGGGATGTATTTTGTTGCCGCCTCCTGAACAATGTTGCGAACTTCTGTCCATAGATCTTCTGGGACCCTATCTACTAAGTCCAGTCCCTTAAATCTATTCTTCACCTCCACTGCGTATTCCTTAGGAATATTAGTGAGCTCCTATCTAGCTGATCTGTGGGTCTCCCCTAATCTCTTTAGTCTGATCCTAAATTGTGCAAGAAGAAGTTCGTGATTGGAACTACAGTCAGCTCCAGGTCTTGTTTTTACTGACTGTATAGATGTCCGTCACGTTTGGCTGCAAAGGATGTAGTCAATCTGATTTCGCTGTTGTCCATCTGGTGAAGTCCATGTATAAAGCCATCTCTTAGGTTGTTTCATCTGTTACCCGACTGATTAACAATACATTTATTTTTGTACATGTTTTAGTATGCATTATATATGCTATTTGCCTGTAAATACTCCTTTAAACATTTTCTGTGCACAACTTTCCATAATATATGCTTTTTAAAAACGAAACTATCCTTCCTATACATTATATTGGACTTCTCAAATGTGTGCTGAATTTGTATATAGAAAATATAGAAATAAATAAATATTTTTCAAATATATGTTCTTTTTATGAACTATTCAGCACAAAACAACATAGGCCAGTAGACTGCTTACATGTTGCATCCATCTTTTGGTGTTCAATTAAGTGTTTGTTAGTTTACTTCAAATAAATATATGGTGCATTTCTTTTACCTCCCAGGTTGTTCCTGGGCAAGCAGGTGGTGGTGGGCATGATAATTATTCTTTAGGATGTTATATTCCCGGGCAAGGACACAAAGATCAATGACACAAATGTCAAAAAATGATTATTATTACAAAAAATAATTATAGCGTAGCCTTTGCTCCTTGCCTGAGCATTACTTATTAATTATAATATACAGTGCTTTTCTGATATGTGTTCCTGAAGTGCAGTAGCATATCCAGATTCCTAACATGATTTATATGTGGTTAAATGGTTAAATTAAAGGTTTAGATTCCTCACTCACAGTGGTGACCTTGCCTTGTTGTTCCCCTTTTCCTTCTCCTATAGCAAGAAGTTTTCTTTACTTTTTTCTGCCCTGAATTCCCCGCCACCACTTTCTCGGTTTGTGAGAAAGACTTTCAGACTGAAGCTTGATTTTCTCAAGCTTTCTCTAACTGCTTGATTTGTTTTCTTTCCTTTCTGCTTTGCACACTTAAATAGCTTGTTCTGTTGGAATAAAAAAGTAGGTGAGCGAACTCAGGTAGTTAGGAATTGGGCTTCTGCTGTTTGATTTGCATAGTTTGCTTCTTCTTTCCAAAATTGGATCCTTTTTCCTTGTGTCAGTCCTCTTTCTAAGACACCAATATGAGATGACCTTTCATCTACCCATGTCCTCTCTCCAAGTCTGTTTTACTCTTCAGTTGTTCTGGAAGTTTTCAGCTTTTTCCCCATGGTTTCCATTACAGTGATGATCTTTTCTCAACCACCATCCTCTATCTGGTTTCTTCTGCTGTTTGGATGCTCAGTAGTCTTCATCCTCTTCTTCAGGGGCTCAGCATGCTCCAGTAACATACTGGCAGCAACTGGCAGTAAAAGTAACAAATAGCCATAATAGTGGACAAAAACAGTAAGAGCAATACACACTCACAGCAGTGACCTCAGCAAAGTGAAGAGCAGAACTAAACTTTCTTGTACCCTGCCTTAAAAATCTTAATCTCTCCCTTTTGACCATCAGGTATAAGTGAAGTGCTGGACATCTACTGAAAATTATCAGTTTTACCAATTACTCAAACATAACTGCTAGTGAAAGAAGGAGTGAAATTTCTCTTAATCAGCTGGACATCCTTCACTGGCATCATCTTTCTCAAACTCGTATAGTTTATGCACATGTCACAAGTGCGTACTCATTGCATAAATTTGCACATACTTTATCTGTATGTGTGATAAACAATAGCAGTGTTAATCCATGTGGAAAGATTAAAACAAAAGACACAATGGAAGAAAGATACATTATGAGTTAAAATAATGATAGATTATGGGTTGACATACAGTATATACCATTCATCAATTCTAAAACACACAACAGCAGAAAAATATGAGCTAAAGGATTATTGTTAGTTTCTCCTTGCTTGCTATAGGTCTGCAGTTTAATTGTCAATGGAGCTGTTTTCTTAAGAAGGAGCTACTCAAACTAGGTAAAGATTAGAAAATCACTCCTTTGAGGAACACTCAGGAGAAGCTATCTGACAGGTAGGCAAAGATGAAATATTGGATAAAAGGAGAGAGGTCAGTATTGTTTGAAGAGCTGTAACAAAGGAAGAATAAAAACACAGTGCACAGCAGGAGTAAGTAGGATATTCTAAATAGTGGTTTGTCAACCCAGCAGAAGATTTTTTTTCCCTCTAAACAGATGCTAACTAGATCCCTAATGTTCAGGTAGCTGTGGGATAGATGAGATTATTAAGGCCTGATTATTAAAGTTGTGTGAACCTTTAATTATAAGATTTGAATTTGAAGTGGTTTGATGGAAACCCCCCTTTGAAATGAGTCTTTGAATCAGTTTCATCTATCAAAAGGGTGCTTCTGCACCTATCTGGCAAATAGATGGATTTGTCTACATGAACACACACATATACATACTTCACTAAATCAAGTCAACATTTTGAACTGAATCAACTCCAAAATTGTTGGTGATTTGACCAACAATTTGAATAAATCTTTTAAATGAATTGATGAATCAAGTCAAGTCATTGAATTAACAATTCGGTTTCTGTCTTGGGTGATTTGTAAAACTCTACTGAATATGATTATGAAATTACTGTGTTTGTACTAGTGGATATCAATACTGAAATAGTCAGTATTGATATCCACTTTTACCATTCTCTGCCTAGTAGGATAGGTGAGAAGGGAGCCAAAGGAACACAGGAAAATTCTTGGGTAGATATCTATCCTTTTTTCTCACCTGCAATGTTGCTATGAGTTCACACACACATAAAAAAATATATATAGTGGGGTGATGGGAATGGCAGGGATGGTGATCAAAATAATTTCCATTTATTGTGAAATATTGTGTTAAAGCCTGTCTCTCTGTGACTTCTCCTCCTGTTATTGTATGATTGGGTAAAATGAAGGGCAAAGAAGCCAGGGCTGTGGCCCAGTTATGGTATATGTTATATTAAGTTGACTTTCTGATTTTCTAAAATAAAATCCTAATATTATAAGACATGATTTGTCCTATCTGATCCAAACATCTAAAGAGGGTCTGCTGAGAGTTCTCTTTGACCTTGAGAAATAAACAGAGTATAAGCCTTTTTATAGAGCTTTTACATTGTAGGGTACTCTGCTATCAGAGGTATACTTGGCTCTGACCTTTCTTGCATTTCAGAAGGTACTCAGAGCTCTTCTTTTTCATGGACATTTGGCCCACAATGAGCTGTAGTGAGCAACCATTTTTGCTAATGTGTGTTTCTCTCTTTATGTAGACAAAAAAACATTAACTAAATGTGAACAATAAATAGTCCTGATTTAATTTTTTTTACAATATCCACTTTAATTTATCCTGTTAATATATCCAAACATGAGAGTTTGGATACAGATGAAAACCATAGAATATTATGCTAGATATCACTCATTGCCAAGAAAGAAAGAAAAATGTACTTTTGAGATTCACATTTATAACCACATTGTATTTTACTCTCACAACACCCTCTGGATATGTATTTACTTTATATTATGATTAAATTACATGTATTTGGGGAAACAATTACAGAGAAATGATTGATTGAGAGAATAGCTATCTCATGGAATTCTTTCTCCAGCATATAATTCTGACAAGGAGAAATGCAGCAAAATTTCTATAGTCCTGTCTGAGGGATGTAAGAGTTTTCCAATTAGAAATGTGTCAGACCAATGTTGAGTATGAAGAAAGAATGCTTTGTCATGCTGTTTTGTAGATATGCCAGCCAGCTCTGCTTTTATCTCATTTCTCTTTTGGTGTTTTCTTCCCTTTTATTTTGGAGATGCCCTGAAATATCAACCAGGCCTTAAGATCACAAAGTAAGAAAAAGCAACACATAGTGTTAGTACCACCTTATGAGAAGCTTCTTAAAATGCTACGTTACTTTTAGAGAATTCAAATATGCAGGACCATTTCCATCTTTGTGAATCTGCATCTTCTTGACCGATTGTGGTCTTCAACACTGAGTCTAAGAGGTTTCATAAGTGATATGTAACAAGTGACAATAGAATGATATAATAATAAAATTAGCACAAATGGAAGTGAAAGAGAGAAAGAGAGAGAGAGAGAGAGAAAGAAAAGAAAGACAGCATAGGCTGCCTTTTGAAATAAATTCCACTGAGAATATTTTTATCCCATTACTCACTCAATGTGCTTTCAAGGATGAAAAGAGACACTGAAATCAAGGGCGTAGTCTTATGACTGAACCAAAGAGTCAGAAGAAGCCGTTTAAGCCACCAAGTGTAATCCCTATTTAATGCAGAAAACTATATTAAAGTGTTCCCAACAGACAACTGTCCTGTGAAGAGGAATTCACCACCTTCGTTGGCAATTAGTTTAACTGTCAAACTGCTCTTATAGTTACAATAGAAGGTTTTCCTCAAATTCAACCAATCCTATACATTCAAATCACATGCAACATCATGATATATTTTAAAACAAGTCTTAAATCTCTTTTGTGCAATACTGTTCCAGGGTCTTGACAAACACTATCATATCCCACCTCATTAATCCTTTTCTCAAGGCTATATGTAACATGTTCCTTAAGTGTGTTCTAATAAGACTTGATTTCCAGTCTTCTGGTCATGATGGTTGTTTTCCAGTTCCATCTTTTCTAAATCTCTGTATTTTATCTGGTCCTGTTTTTCTCAATATTTTTTTTTAAATAATGGTATCCAGAAATCAACACAGTACTCAAACTGGATTTTGACCGATGCAGAATATAATGCAATTATTACTTACTATGAATTTGACTCTATTCTTAAACTGATAAAGCATTTGCCTTTTAAGCATACATATTCAGCCTGTAAGCAACTACAGTTCCAAGGTCCTTTTCATACATACCATTCCTAAACCAGGCTTTTCCCATCCTAGATTGTGCACTTGATGTCTTTCCCTATGTGAAGATCACTGCATTTACCTTTTAAAATTTGTTTTCATTACGCTACTTCTTGAATCTATCAGTATCATTTTGAATTTTATTCCCATCTTCTAAAATATTAGCTATCCCAAACAATTTTGTGTCATGTGCAAATCTGATAAGCATTTCTTCCACTTCTTCATCCAAGTCATTAAATTAAATGTTGAAGAATACTAGACCCACAAGTGGACATTGTAGCATACCACTTGATCCTTCACTTTAATTAAGTTTTATGAGAAACCATTTGAATATCATTCACAAGCCAGTTGTGGATCTTTCTCACAGACATGCCATCTAGCCTCATAGGCCTTTAAAAAGAGAGAAAAATAAATGGCAGTGGCAATATATGATAAAAATTATTTGTGCAAGTAAGAGACAAAAGCGCACAGTTAAACTAAGTGATTAAATCTGCTGGGGAAAATACAGCATAATTTCAGTATAGCTTTGACCTTCAGCTTAGCTGCATGATCTGTATTAACATTCAGACAGTAGAAGTGGCATTCTTCCTGAATCAGTCATATTATGAATATGCAAATTAGGAGGACCTTTTTAATATCTATTGTTTGTTGTACGGATTTGAAGGAATAAGTAAACAAGCATGGATTTAACTGGCTTGTTTATTTTTTAAATGCCATAAATAAATAATTCTTGTAGCAGAATATGTTTTTTATTGTTGAAATTTTTTTTAAAAATATTAAAAAGTTTCTCTGTTAATTACAAATGCTTAGTTGGTTTTAAGTTTTCTTTGTTACAGTATGGATGCTTCTTTTTTTTTTTTGCTTATATATGTCATATCAAATTAGTTATAATGTTAATATGTGGTGTGCCTTGAAAGCAGGATTTTTCTTTCTTTAGTCTATTGAAATTGTGATGATATTCTCCATTTAATCTGTAGTCAAAAGTGGCCTCACTCAGATAAACATAGGGTAAGGGCTAATCTACCCCCCACACCTGCATTCAAGGATTCCATCTGGATTTGGGGACCATGCACCCTATTTCCAAATGAAAGACATTCTATCTCCCTTGGCAAACCATATGATCAGTCTTTTATGCCAACCCGCCCTGTATTCCTAATTTGAAAAATGGATGGGGATGAGGATAACTTTTGCTGTTATCCTCATCCACCTGTATCCACCATCTCTGGATGTTACAGGCTCTTTTTATGGTCTGTGAAGATGGACGGAAATGTACTGGAACACAGCTCTCTCCATCTGAGATCTTCATATGTTTATTCAGATTGTCTACAGCAGAAACTCAGCCAAGAAACCTAAACCAAACACAATTGTGGATATTCATGCATGTGAATATATTGACAGTCTGTATAACTCCATAACTGCATTGAACTATACTCAATTACATTTTTACTATGGAACTTCTAGATATATATGCATAGGTGGTGGAAGAAGGGGAAAAGTTGCTTTTTTCATATTATAATCTATTGCCCAAGTTGTAAAAACCCATCCATTCAAAAAAGGCTACACTGCTGTTATTCTTTTAACTCAATATCTTTGGTTTCTTCTGTATAGTTAACTAAGGATATAAGTGCAGTTTGAATCCTTCTCAAATAAAATAAAATTTAAAATTCTCAAGTCTAATATAGTTCCTTAATTCATAAATTGCAAATCCTTGCATCCTTTTAATTAGGACAATAACACGCATAGTCAAATGATCTCCTAGACAAAAGTGGTGCTTTCAAAATTGCTAGCTTCTAAAATCTTTGCTTTAAGTCTCTATTCAGTTTTGACAGGCAAAGTGTGTATCTTAAGAAACCAGAGGTCAACTATAAACAATTAGGCCTCAACAGAAGGAATTCTAGCCTATTTCATACATCAATAGCAGACTCAAGTAATTATAATGAATGGCATAGTTATAATAATGAATGACATAATTTATAATATGGTTGAGATAGTTTAAGAATCCCATTTGCCAATTCAGGGGCATTACATCTTGATTTTGGATGCGCTGGTTTAATTTAATTATTTTAATATAGTTCTCAGGCTATGAGTTAATAAAAATGTTTTCTGTCTTCAGTCATAGGAAAGCCTAGAGTATAACTATTAGCATGTTAGAAAATTGACTCAGCAATACAATTTCTTCTTAGAAAAGAAACAGTGCCAGCCTCATAGTCTTTTTTAACATATTAAAATAATAATAATAATAATAATAATAATAATAATAATAATAATAATAATAATACAGGAGGAGGAGGAGGAGGATTCACCATTCATGCTTTCCAATGTCTTTGAGCAAACCATATTTTAGGAGAGTAAACTTAATGGAAGGCAGAGGTCAGCCATAATGTTGTCTACAGCACGTCTTCCCAAGCTAAATTGATAAGCACCATCTGTACAGGAAGCCTGCATTGCAAGTAATCCTCACTCACTCATCTATTGGAATTATCTTCTGTATCATCATATCTTGCCATTGGAGTTGCATGCAAAGAAATTGTTGTTGCGAGCTGTCTGTGTTATGCAGTATTTGGATAGCTATTTTCATTCCATGCTATCATCATAAAATCATATTGCCAACAATGTATGCCTATCCATGGCATCACCATATCCCCCAGCACAGTAGCCTGTTTTTCCATTCAACTTGATGTACAGTGGCCTGAATGTCCCGTGCTCTGCTTTCTAGATGGTTAACTGTGATGAATATGACTGCGTTCATGCAGTTTATTTCCTCCTTCTGCACAGTTGCTATGGTGACCAAAGCACTGAGGCCAAAATCAAGTATGGCACTAATGGTCACCAGAGAGAAGAAACCAACTGGTCTGTGCTCTGCCTCTGAGTTTCCTTGACAGACCAGATGCATTGTTAGTCTTCCTGGTCCTTCTAAGTGGATGTTGTGGGTGTCCTACACTATGGAACATAAGCCTTGACTAGTGTCACAATTTCCTAACTCTGTTACTTTCACAGAGCATTGAATGACGAATGAATGAATGAATGAATGACACATGATTCTAACATGAAGGAAACCTAGCAACCTCACTTGCAGATCTCCTGTAGACTTGCAGCAGTAGACTTGTTGCCTTAACAACAATTTCTGCTTCTTTGCTCCATACCCACAAAAGGAACAGCTTATCTTCTACAAATTTAAAGCCTGACAGTGAAATACATAGGCATATGCAGAAATTTCCTCTTTTTTTTCTGTGCTGTCACTATTGACTGCCAGACAACTACATAGCAAGTTGTCCACAGTCCAGTGACATACGAGCTCCAGTGGAATGGTCTTTTGAAAGAAAAAGGTCCTCTTTATCAATATCTTAGGTTGGTAACTGTAAACATAGTCAAAAGACTTAGCATGAGTAAAGATTGGGAAACCAATAAACAAGCAATGAATCCAAGGGAAAAAATAAGGGAAATGATTATTTGGAATCCAGAGTTCTAAACACAGCACAGCAAGCAAGGTAAACACAACAGAGCTGTGATTTGAAAAGTTGTTCTCAATGTTTTCTCCCAAGGACAGAGGCCAGTAAATCAGCCATGCCAAGCCTCCACATAAATAAGGCATGTTACTCTTTAGCATCTGTTTTTCTGCTGGCCTGCTTTTTCACCAGTCTATCTGACCTGTGGAGCTCAGCCCTCTGCTGTTGGATCTTTATCATATGCCTCTGCTTAGGACTGGTATGTGAGACACTGTCATTGGGTGCAGGCTAGTTGGATCCACCTCAGCCACAGTAGGGTCAATGTCTCCAATGCTAAAGGAATTACCCACTCCAGGATGATTGTTACTAGATGCCTCTGGCTCCACTTCCTCTCCTCTTTCTCATCTGATGACATGTCCAGCATGGCCATAACGTATTTCTTAGGACTATCAGATGATATTTCTATGAGTGTAAGCAAAGCATGGACTAGTAACTTTACAAATTCAGTTTGGCTATCTTCCTTTCTTCCTTCTGCACATTCCCACATGTCCTCCTCGGGCACCTTTCTGACCTATCCTCTTGAAAACCTCTCTTCAGAGATGTTCCCTAGTGCTTGTAGCCCAAGAGTTTCCTGGTGGCATCAGGCTGTTTTAATTTACTCACTTCCCATGAGATAGGTGGCTATATAAATTTGATAAATAAATAAATGCATACATACATACATACTGCCTAACACAGACTTTCAGCCTTTGCACAACATGCTGTGAATACTTTCCTGAGCTTGCAGTCTGTTTCCCCTACTTCTCCTGTACATGCACTTCCACAAGACCTCTGGTGGTTAAGAAATTACCACCATTGCCTGACAGCCTTCTGTACCAAAGGGATGTAGAATGTCTTAACAGTTGCTACATTAACGCCATTCTGGGCATGCAAAGGCAATGCTTTCGGCATTCGTTTGAATGCCCACTTCTACATACTCTCTTTAGAGGCTATCAGAATGGTATATGCAGTCCACCTTCCTTTAAGCTTTCAGAACAGAGAGATATAAATGTTACATTGTCATGCCCCTATGTATGAGGTTTTAAATGACTTCCACCACCACCCCTTGGACTGGGTAAATCATTGCAGATGTACAGTAGCTTATGACTGCCAAGGAATTCCTGAGGCAAGAAATAGTTTTGCACATGTACAAAAAGTCCCAACCCACTCTTTTCAAGAGAGAACAATCTCAAATATACTTGCAGGAGAGTCTGCAAGGAAGTGGTCATATTTGTAGTTTGCAAGTCCTGGAACCCTTTGGGCAGTGGCCAATGGTTTGTTCAGTTGAGGGTCAAGCCTGAACATTCTTAGTTGCTCTGGGAAAGCAAAGGCAGGAGGAGGTTTTTGTTATAAATAGCAGTGTCATGCTACCATCCTCTTAAAAAATCCTGGGTAAGTGGTAATAGAAAAGCCAAAAGAAGGTGCATTGTGCCCTACATCCACTTGTACTTGTACAGCTGCAGTATCTTGAGTTTTGTCCACCACTTGGTTGCAAGTTACTCTGGAGTTCTGTTGTTATCATTTTGTAAATATTAGTATCCTGATTAACGTATTAGAGCTGCTCCTGTGCCTTTGCTCCATTCCAGAGTTCAAGGAGTAGTTTTTTTTTTTCCCCTTTTCATCAGAAATGGAAGGACTGGAGAACTTCCTGACTTGTGTGCAATAAGTTTCTAGAGAAGCAACTAAAATAAAGCATCAGGAGGGCCAAAATAAAGCATCAGGAGGGCACAGCAAAGAACATAGAGGAGTGAGAAAGAGACTGAAATCACTTTCCAGGCAAGAGAGGTGGTTGTTCAAGCTGAGCATTCATATGATTGAGAATGAAAGAGGGATAGAGAGCTAGAGAATAATCTCTATGTCCATATCCAACCAGCGCCACAATTCAGTGTTTGTACCTGTAGCCTCCCTTACTGCATCAACTAGTAAAATCTCAATGGAGCTTCTACTAATGTTCACATGAATGGAAGTTTATGTGCTTTCATATATGAATGTGAGTGGATGGGCCAGCATCCACTCACAGTAAACAACAGTAAATTCAAAGGCACTTATTTTTTATTAGTATGCGTGAAAACATGTTAATTATAGAAGAGCTGTGGTTATCTTGCCTATTGTTGCTCATTTCTTCTTTACATAATTTACATCATTTTTCTCAGAATCTTCCCCTTGTCATTCTTTAATTATAATAATGCTCTTTGTACATACTCAACACATATATTTCCTTTATATTTTTAGTGCTGAGATTTTTTTTTTTTTGAAAAGCTATGGAATGCCAACCATATGGAAATTAAAATGTCTTGGTTAATGGTATAAACTGAGTTTCAGATATTAGTTTTAGTATTAACAAATATCCTGAGGTGCAGGAAACCTGCTCCTTTTAGACAGCTATTCTATGCATACTTATTTGGAAGTAAATCCTGATTAATTGAATTGAACCATTTTTTACATAAATAAATTTAATATGAAGTTTCATAGATTAAAAAATAGTTCTATTATTTCCCTATAAATGATTATCTCCTGTTTCCTCATCTCCAACATTATTAATGTACAAATTACAAGATGAAAAGGAATATTTTTCCACTTTCTTCCATCAGCTTCCTCTTACATAGTTTTCTATTTTCTTTTTAGATGTTGAATGAATGGGTTTGGGTATTGTTGTTGGCAGGTTGAAGTGCTGAAAAAAGTTTAACTGCAGGATTCTTTTTCTGAACAAACTTAGCTCAGACTGGATTGAAAGCTAAAACTGTATCCATTATTAAAATACAGGAATCCTCTTCCTTCTCCTTTTTTTAAACTTACCATCCCAGTTATGTGGCAGCACAGTTGTTTTGAAGGTATTAAGATATTTCATTTCCTCCTTAGTAAATTCTAGAATCTGGTGTTATAAACTCCATGTTGGTGACTAGAATGACCTTTGCCTTGAGCAGAGTTATTACAATATTTAAGATTATCCTAGGCATAGTCATATACACTCCCTTTCCACAGTAGTATTATGA
Organism: Candoia aspera; assembly: GCF_035149785.1. NCBI lineage: Eukaryota > Metazoa > Chordata > Lepidosauria > Squamata > Candoiidae > Candoia > Candoia aspera. The sequence continues at coordinate 51,044,073 of NC_086157.1, read as the reverse complement.
TAAAACATGCCTTATAAGCTCTTTCTGATAAATAAGCACTAAATGAGTCATCTCCTAGATTAGATAATTGGATGCAATCCAAGGACCTGATTCAGTTTTCCATCCACTCTGGTGAGCCAGGTGACATCAAGGAATAAACTCAGCATGGATAATAATGCTACATATTGACAGCAGTTCATCCCACATGCACCTTCCATCCCTGAGGAGGGGGGAGTACTTGATGAACTTCAGGAGCTGACTTACACAACTTCCAATCAGAGTAGTTCTTGCACTTCTTCTCTAGAGTTCTTAGTCACTAGTACTTCATCTGCCTTTACTCTTTGGGTAAGTTTGAAGCATGGCTAAAAGAAAGGATCAATGTGGGAAGATCAGTTTCTGTCAACTTCATACTTCCTGTTTGCTTTGTAGGGGAAAAATGAACTGTGGCTAAAATAAGTGCAGTGGGAAAGCCAACAGTGATGAGGAAAAGGAGATATTTTGCTTGAGGGTCTGTCATGGGATAGATAGACCATCTTGATGGGCCAGACTAGATCCACAGAACAATTTCTACTACTGTGCAAAATTCAGTTAGAAGATTTGATTAGAAGCTGATTCACTCTAATCAACACTTGCAATTGAATCACTGAATAAGCCACTGAACTGATTCATGTTTGGAACCAAATCAGTGCCTTTGACTTGATTTGATGATTCAGTATATTTTTGCACATACGCAAATACATATTTTTCTCAGCGAATCAGCAATTCTGTTCAACAACTCAGTTCTGCAATTTGTATCAAATTGACTCCATTCATGAATCAATTAATTAAATCAGATTGCATGTTATTTCCACATCCTTAACAACCACACATACCCAATTAGATACACAGAACAGAATCATGAAAGTATATTTTCCCCTGCTGATCATATTGCTGCTGTCTTTTAAGCCAGATTTTAAAAGACTCATGATATTCTACACAGGATGCTCCTATTAATCACCTCAATTTCCAAGTTGTTCATCTTTGGGGAAAAGAAAAGGAGGGAGAAAGCCAAACACATTAGCCATAGTGCTCTGATTCCAGCAATTGAGTTGACGAATAGGAGCTATTATAAGCAACATAGACCTTTTATTTATTTGTTTTTTTAGCACCAAAAAGGGGAAAAATGGCAATAGCTTTTATTATACAGTAATTTCCTCATTGCAGTAATTGAATGACTAATGCAATACCCTTGGAGAGCAGTTTGTTTTATGAGAGGGAAAACTTATTTGTCATATTAGGCTCTGCCCGTCCCCCTCCCAGCTTTACAGAGTTTGCTTTGAAACACATGAAACACTGATGCTGCCACATTGAAAAAGAGCAATTAATCTGTTCTTAGAGTGGTTTAGACACTGTAATTTTCTTCCTGATTCCAAGAAGCAGCATTTTTCATAGAGGTATTGTGTCCCTAATCACAGCTCTCTTTTAATGCAAAGATTAGTTGATTGCTCATTTGACATCAGGTGATCTGTCCCAACATAAACTAAGAGAGAACTGAAGTGCCTTTGCATTTGAAACAATTTACAGAAGTAAATATATAACATGATTAGCTGTATGAACTTTAATCTTCAGATTGCCTGGGATACCCCCCAAACTAACTTGTGATGAGGGATAATAGGACTTCCATTTGCTCTATCTACATAGTAGTTCAGCTGTCACTAACATGGTGTGACAGACCAGGTCATGAGAATAACATTAGTCCAGGCAACCAACCCAAACTATCCTTTCAAACAAACCACCAGTTTTGCAGGGAATTTTCAAAGACTTGGCTGTAAGAACTGACAACATTAGTCCCAATAGTGACCCAACTCATGCACAATTGGAATATTCAGAATTCAGGTTTATTGAGAACAAGTGTAGAGAACAGAAGAAAGCTGCAAGTAAAAGATTCCCTCCTTAACTTACTCATTAAAACTTTCTAGCACCTCATTCAACCTTCCTATCTTTCTCACCCAACCTCTAACTGTCAGTCATACCAGTTGCAGATGTCTCTGGCAGGATGACCTTGACTCCCTCCTTCCAGCCCAAACAACAGAGATTCACACTCCTTGTAATCCCTCCCCATCCTTTTCTTGACATGTGTTGACTCATCATGGCCGGCGAACATGATCAGAAGATTCAGCAATCATTTGATTGTGGAGTCTGACATTGGCCATCAAAAAGGCTATGAATACAATGCAGTTAGGCTCATTGTCTTATATATATATATATATATATATATATATATATATATATATATATATGTAAGTTACATTATAGATTTTAAAATATGGGCAGATTTAAATGAAGATAGTGATTGATGCTATTCAAATTTGTTTTCTTTACATTCATTGCAGTGGCAACTGCAGTGGGAGTCAAAACAAGCAAGATAGCAGTCATGCCATTGTGAGTGAAGTTTCACTCTTTTGTACATCCATACAGTATTAATGCATGTACAAAAGACATGGAACTTTAATCACAACACATGATTGTCATCTTCCCTGTTCTGATGGTCCCTCCTGCAGATGTTGCTGGTTCATTGTGATACTATTCAGTTTTTTTAAATAACAACAACAAAAAAGACTTACTTCAAGTGTTCCATATTTCAGCTGTTTCATATGCAGCTGAAAAACCATGCATTGTTGGTTTTTCACATTAAGGTTTGGAGCAACTAGAATATTTTATTTATTTATTATTTGATTTTTAGCCTGCCTTTATTATTTTTATAAATAACTCAAGGCAGCGAACATACTTAATATTCCTTCTTCCTCCTATTTTCCCCACAACAACAACCCTGTGAGGTGAGTTGGGCTGAGAATGACTGGCCCAAGGTCACCCAGACAGCTTTCATCCCTAAGGCGGTACTAGAACTCACAGACTCCTGGTTTCTAGCCCAGCACCTTAACCACTAGACCAAACTGGCCCTATGTAGTTACTGGCTTTTCATACTTTAAGAAGGAAATATAAAAATATAGTCTATATTGTTTCATTCTGCTGTAGTAGAGGTGCTAGAAGACTGGACTGAGTGGTAGGGATCAGTCATTTCCCAAATGGTTACTTTGTGATTGGCCATACTCAGTGTGGCAGCCATTTTATGAGAATGCCCCAAATTAGTTCTCAATGTTCTGAATGTACCTTCTAGGCCAAAAAAAAAAAAAAATCATTTAACTCTCCCCTAAATAAAAAAGTAGAAGTTCTTGAGCCTGTCCTTAGCTCAAGACAATATTTCTTTATTCCTGGCAATCTATGGCTTATAGTTTAATTAATTGAATTTCAGAAGGGGAAGAGGGAACAACAAACAAAGAAGAAAAAATCCCTGTCCTCAGCATGCTTAGATTTTTTATTTCAGTAAGGCATCTCCTGTGTCAAGTAAGCCTTATCCTCTATAATCATATATTTTAATTTGCTCTGGAAGGAACTGGCAGTTTTCTATTAGAATGAAACTCAGAGGGAACTGGCTATCAACTGAAAATATGGAAATATATAATGATAAATTAAAACATATTATGATTCTGTCTAGCCAAGATCTTTAAGATCTTCTGGATATGTGTAATAGGAAGTAGGAATAACCTTGAGGAACAGAAAAAAGAGTTGCAACCAATGCAATGGTCAGATAAAAGAAATCTGATTCCAGGGCAAAAATATAATTTGAGTAAGTATCTCAGACAAGATACTTCCTCCCTAGTTTTCTATATTCATGAGAGGGAGGGAGGGCATGCAGACTTACAAGATTCTGCTATTGTAACCTTATAATAAAAGTAGTATTAGCATTCATAGCTCTGGCATCCTAGCCTGGTCTACTTGAATGGCTGACAAGATGCCCCCACTGCCGAAGACTTAATTGTCCAGCAAGTGGGAGTGGGCCTTCTTCCTGTATTGTTCCTAGTTGTGGACTGCATTTCCTCAGGAGCTGTATTTTTAACTGATAATTAATGTTCTTATTAGTTGCAGTTTATGTTCTTTTTTTTAGTTTTTAGTTTTATATTCTGTATTTTAACTATTATTACCACATCAATATTTGCTTGAGTAGAAGGGTAGGTTCTAAGTAGAAAAACAACAAACAGCGCAACATCACAAATTCACATGTCAACAATCCAGTTTGAAGCATGCCTCTCTTTCTTAGGTATTATTTTCTCTTTTCTTTTTCATCATTTCTAATAGTCCCTCATACTTTATATTCTCAAGAGTGCTATTGATAATGTGCTATTATCCAAAAGATTATTAAAGTAGATATAGAGTTGAAACCAGAACTGTTTCTCTTGGATTTGATGGATAAACAGTTTGAGAAGTAGCATGGGACTTTGCATTTATACATGATAACAGCAGCAAGACTTTTAGATGCACAAAGATGGAAAGATCCACAAATCCCCACAATGGAAGAATGGATGGCTAAATTAATGGAACTGGCACAAATGGCCAAGTTAACAGCATTTATGAGAGAAAATGCCATGTCTGAATTTGTTTCTACTTGGAAACCACTTTTGGACTATTTGCTTGTATCTGAAAAAAACAAAACAAAACTTTGATTTTGGGTTTTGATGATTAAATAGTTCAATTTTATAGAAATAATGTTACTTAAGATTTAATTAATGGTAAGAGATTACATCTGTATAATAAGCTTTTATATCTGTGTTTGAGAAGATCAGAAGTCACTTTCTATATTTTCTATCTGTTCCTGCACTTTTATAGTACCTCTTTTTTCTTTAGTTCTGTATTCTATCTTTTCTGTATATTTTGTATTTTAACTATACTTTGAAAATTAATAAAGTTTTATATAAAAGAGAGTTACTGATAATGTAAATCCTAAGATTTCCTGGACCGATCCCTACTGTTTTATTAACAACAGTAGATAAACCATCTGCTATTGACTTTATTTCAGAGAAGTTTTTTTCACTTCTCAGTTTAACTCATAGTTTTGATGTTTCCCATCCATGTATCCACCATGACTGACCTTGCTTAGCTTTTTGCAATCAGCCTTGGTTGGTTAAGCACTGTTACCCACTGTACACAAATATCATTTACTCATAAATGAATCTGTTCAGGATTGCATACTCTTTACAATTTCAAAAGGAAAAAAAAAGATCCTATTCACCAGTTTTCATTACCTGTATTTGATAGTGGGGGAATGAGAAAGCACAGTTCATTTTTCATAGCAGCAAACATACTGAACATCATTTCAGTGAAAAGCAAAGATTTGTGTGGAGGATAGCTAGTTGGTTAATTTGCCATCTTTTTTTCTGAACAAGTGCATACTCACTGAAGTATAAATCATTTCGTGAAATCCAAGCAACTATATTCAGATTAACCAAAGGTGCCTTTCTCTTTCCATTTTCAGGATACTGTTCCAGTCAAGGAGAAATTAGAGGTTTAGCAAAAAGACTGAATCATTCCCTCCAGGCCAGCATATACATCATTTCTACATACCTATGCAGCACAGGAAAGGCACTTTTTCCTGCAGCAATAATTTCCAATACTATAGATGCTTGAGCTTTTTTTTTTTTAAGGCCACAGATTGTGACTTTCCAATATATGTACCACTTTTTATTTTATGCTCCTGTTACCTGTACAAAATGGAATGTCCAACTCTGTTTAGGGTCATGATTTATTTGGCTATTTCTAGCTCATTCCTGAATGTTATATTCTCTTTATAATTCAGCCACTCATCAGGACATTTTGGACAACTCTTTCTTTCTTGTTTTCTCTAGGATGATATAATGCAAAAGGCAGACCTAGTGTTTAATTAAGTTGCAGAGATTCTTTGGAGTTTAACCTCAATGAATCTGAAGGGGGGGGGGACTTTTTTTTAAAAAAATGGGGATTCAAATTTCAAGTTCTCCCATTGAAATCTTCCCATAAATTAGGAAAAAAAGTGTGCAACCCAATATATATTAGAACTGGAGGTATACTGAGGGGTTTTTCATGCAAAGCACACCATGTATGTAGCTAATCTTAGATGAAGAGTTCTATAAAAAGTGCCAATCAAAGCCTTTTCACAATGAAAGCAGATGGTACAATATACCTTGATGGAGTGCTCTGCATTGACAAAAAGCTTTGATTGGCAGTTTCTATAGGACTCCAAGTACCTCAACAAGATCATGCACCTTGATAAAGCCCTAATATATGTGTACAAATATCTTTGAACTCTATAGATTTCTTCAGAGTAAACTTGTATAAGATTGCACTGAAAAATGGCAACCTATACTAACTTGAGAGTAAGTCTTACTAAGCTCAGTAGGACTTCTGTTGAAATGGATGGCGCCTATACTGATTGTGGATATGAGCTGAATGCATCTATGCAGAAAAGGTTCAGTTAAATGGTTGTCTTATTCATTGTTTCACTGAATGTTCAATTTGTATTTCAGTTATTATGCTGGTAGTCAATACAGCTTTATCAAATTAGGGTATATTGATGGATGTTGTTTCCTGCAGTAGCTCAATGTAGTATACATTGCTCTTCCATCTTTGTTGTTGCTGTTACTGTAAGTCCTCATAACAACTTTATGAAACTGGTTAGATTGACAGGACTTTATGGCTAAATGGGAATTTGAACAGAAATTTCAGTGTTTTAATCCATGAAACCATTTTAGTCCTTTTAGAAGTAGGCATCAGACTGTTGCATTATGTAATAAATTATGTACAGATCATTTCAATATACCGAACAGTTAATTGTAGTACCAGTTAATCTTAGTACCAATGAATATATTGTCTTTTAGATTTCCACTACATTTATATGTTAAGTAAAATTCAAGCTTCTGCATCTTGCTTGCAAAAATGAATATTTCAAATGTTTCCCAAAAGAAGCTTACCGGTAGTCCTCATTTAGCAACTGCCTTGGACAGCTACTGTTCACAGTTACAACAGTGAGGAAAAAGTAATTTTGTGACCAATGCCTGCATTTACAAGCTTCACAGCATCTATTTCTCTCTCGGTCACATGTTTGCCATTACAGTCAGTTAGTATGTGCTGTTCTGTGCCTGACCTGGTTTTTTCTCCCCCACCTCCCTGGCAGAGCAGAGAGATTGCCTAAGCAAGTGATTTATTCCTGAGCTGCTTTTCTCCGCAGTTCAGCGTGTCCCTAAAAAGTGCTATCTGCAAGTTAACAAGGTCAGTTTTGTGACCTTAATTAATTGACTAGGACTATCAGTTTAGATTAGATTAATTTAGATTAGTTGATTAGAACCTGCTGCTGCCTGACACTGACAAGACCCTAATCATCTTCACACTAAAGGCTTTCTTTTGCTTCCTAAGCAGCTACAGCCAGGAGCATGCTAGGCAAATTGCCAGCACTAGTGCATTCCTTTTGATGTATGTTTCCCATTGTGTCCCTGCTCACTCCCTTGTAATCTTTTCTTTTCTGACACTTCTGGGGGAAGTATGGTGAAATGAAGACAGCTCCATGAAAGTGGAGCTAATGACCATGGCAAAGGCTAATTTTGATAAAGGGGACTATTTTCCAAAAGAGCACTAAACATATACACTTAAAATATATCTCTAAATACAGCTGTGGGTGGTGAGGCAGTTTCTCATTGCAACAGGAAAATTCCAGCTGCAGCCATGGCAGTCTGCTGGGAAGAGTGGCAAGAAAACCTGGATTAGACTACCAGATCTTATCTACAACCTGTTGATACTGGGTAGGGGGCTAGTCTGCCAATAAATCAAGCATTCTGTCTTGTTTTAGCAGACCATCTCTGCCATCCAGTGGAGGGGAGGGCTGCTCAGTGCAGCAATCTGTTTAGACAGATGACTATAACATTAACACTAACAACAACAACAGAAATAAGTATGCAACTTATTTGAAATAGGTGGAGACAGAAGTGTCAATGAGAAAGAACTAGAAAAAAATAGGCAAATACAAAAACCTTTAAATAGAAGTCAAGCAAGTATGGAAAAAAAGTAGCTGTGGTGCCAATAATTGTTGGTGCACTTAGTGCCATATCAAAATATCTGAAAAGGCATTGGACACCATAGGAAGAGACAGAATCTCAACTCATCAGTCACAAAAAGTTGTGTTACTTGAAACAGCACATATATTTAGACAATACCTTTAGCTATCCTAGATCCTTGGGAAGAAACCAGTAACCAAAATACCAAATCCAGTCAGAAGTAACTAGCAGATTATGTTTAAGTAGTAGTAGTCATAAATAGTTGATAATGATGGAGGTAAATGGCTCTTAGGTTTGACCCTATACTTTAAGCTGCTTTTGTAATGAGCATGACACATAAGCAATGTCATGAAAGCATACAATTTAAAAATAGTTTGTGGGGCATCTTTGTGTTGCAGTTAGGGGAATGTGAGGTTGAGCCCTTAGACTTCTTCAAAGATGTCTAAGCCTAAGTGAACACTAGTTGAAAAGAAGATGAGCTAGGGTTGTGATTGTGCTGGAGGTAACTGATGACTTTACAAAGCTTTGCTGGGCTATTTCATTTTTTTCTTTTAAATAGAAGCTAGCATGTCAAACATAATGCTTATGAATCATGTTTAGTGGAACTTTCGGGCCTTGAAACTCAGCATAAGTCCTATTGCTAAGCAGAGTGAGACAGCTGCATCAGAAGATTTCAGGTATCATGAAAAGGTGCCAAATTATTATTTAATTGTTAGGGGGTTGACTTTCACTCTCTGTAGCAGAATAACTTGATTGGCCCTGCTGTTATTCCTTAGATCTCAGACCTTCAACTTGCTTTTCCATGTCAAATCACACTAAGGATTAGACTAATCAGTATTTTGTAGTTTTATTGGCTTTATTTTCCAGAAAGGGTGAAATGCTCATACACTCAGTTTCTACTGTTATTTTAATTCAGTTATCTCAACTTGGCTGTCTCCAGATGTGCTGAACTTCAATTCCCATAACCTTAGGTACCATGGGAATTAAGAGATAACACATCTGGAAGGTTCCAGAGTGGGGAAGGATCTTGGAATTCTTCCCAGCCATCAATGTTTTGCGAACTGTTGATTTCAACAAGAGTATATTTGAGGCCAATGAGGCAATATTGATGAGAATGTAATCATGTTTATAGAAGGTGTGAAGTTCTACTCTAGATTTAAAATAGAAGCTTTAAAATAGAATGTAAAAATAACTCTTAGTAACATTAGATAATCTATTTCTTGCTGACCACGTGCTTACTAATGATAAAAACTCGCAATTTTCTGACCATTTGTTGTTTTTGCTTTTGTTTTTCGCTTGGTTGCTCATGCAATATTGAGGGTGCTCAGTACTACCTAACACTCTCCACCACCAAGCTTTGTCCATATTTGGAAGAAAATCTGCAACTTTACAAAGCTATAATGTAGCTAAATGTTGACTGGGTCTTTTAATTGTCTTGGAATTTCTTTTATGTGATTTGAAGGTCCTTAGTTTGATTTAACATCTTGGATTGCTTCAGAGGCTTGAAAGTTTTGATTCAAAGGTAATTTGATCAAATTGCTTTCAAATCAAATCACCCCTTCAAAATTTTGCACTGCTGTAGTAGATATTTTAGAGACTGAATTTATATTTGTATTCATTTTGGTTATATTTTCATCGCCACATTTCCATAAGTACATTCATATCTGCATCCATGCACAGCTACATTGAAGAAAGAGTCATTTAGCAAATGTTGTAAGACTATATTAATTGGACGAGAATAGAAATAGTGTGCTTACACTGTGATAGCCATTTTATACATGCAGGTTATCACTTGATTTTGTAACTACTAAGTAACAAACAGAAATTGGGAACTTGTAGTCTTTATAATGACAAAGGTAAGGCTGGGATGCTTTGTTCTGTTATTGTTTGGTTTCTTTGTCATTCATGTATAGCAGTGTTTCTCAACCTTGGCAACTCTAAGTTGTTTGGACTTCAACTCCCAGAATTCCCCAGCCAGCATGGCTGGCAGGGGAATTCTGGGAGTTGAAGTCCAGACATCATAGAGTTGAGAAACACTGAGGTATAGTATGTCAAATTTGTATTTGATCATATTCATATTACAAATGTAGTTCTGTAACCATCAACTTTCCTTAAAAACAAACAAACAAGCTTAGCTGAGAAAATGTAATAGTAGTGAAGTTCCCCACCATTCTGTTAGTTATTATGTTCACTGTTATACTTTGTTGCTAGTTCCTTCCTCTTTTTTCTTCACAAGTGCTTTGAATAAGAAATCAGTTTCTTTATCTCAAGTGTGATTTTTTCCCCCATTGCAGCTATAATCTGCATTTTCTGCTTAACAAAAGAATTAATTTCAGAAAGCACTTGTTATATGTTAGCAAAGCAGGCAGTTGTTATTATCATTCAAATCAAGCTTTCTTATAAAGAAATTAGTATGCTTGCTCAGATTTTAGGTCTTAGTGTTCAATTTTTTCTCTCTTTCTCTTTCCCCCGACTCTATCATGTTTCATCAAACAGTGAAATCCACCCACAAACTTCTCCCTTCATCATTATACAATGTCAAATCTTGTCATGTTTTTGAGAGTCTTGGCTTGGTCTGCATATAAAACGTGTGTTATTTAACAAAAGCTTTGATTTTTAAACTGATGTTGGTTTACTTGAGTTTATGACTCTCTGTGGGTACAATGCATTCTATCAGTGTAAACATAATTTATATAAATGCTACTTTTATCTGTAAATTACCTATTAATCAAACCAGTATGTGCCAAATTCAGTTGTGTGTGTGTGTGTTTAAATGGAAATTTGCAGCTGTTTAATTAAGTCGGATTTCTAAGTAGTTGATAGAACTACAACATCTTCAGGGAGACAAACCTCAGAGAGCCAATAATGAAGACATCAGATAGTATATGGAATGAGCCAGAACTGCTATCTCATTAGTACAAATTATTTCCAATGAAATAGATGCACATCTCTCATTTAAGAGTTATGATGAGCTCTTAAATAGTGGAGATGCATTCTTGTCACTACCCTTATTGGTGACTCTGTTCTACCCTCTTACCCAATAGCAACCTTTGTCTGATCCCTCCTTTTCATGCCCAGCATTTCATAGAACTAATTAAACAGTATCGTCCCATCAATCTTTCTTCACCAAAATAGGATAAAAGGATAAAAACACTATCTTGAGTTTTTAACTTCTTAACTGCCCATACTTCCTGATCTAAATAAGTCCTTAGGAAAGGATCATTTGTATTTTTTCCCTTGAATTAAAGGGCTTCTACAATATCATTGTTTCCTGACTAACCTCTATCAGGGCACTGCAAAGATTTGGAGGCCTATTTTGATTTGCTGATGCTTTGGATGAAGCCCTCGCTTTGGAGTTGCTTCATGAAGTAACTTGTTCCTACCATACTTCTAAAGAATGTAACAAAGCTGACCAATTGTCTTGCTTCATAACAGCCACCTTCTCTGAGAGGGTGTAAAGATAATCTTTCTATCTGAAATGTTAAAGCTCCAGAGAGTAGGTCACTTTTTCTAGCAACTGCCATTGCCCATTAACACAAATCCCACCCTGATTTGCTTGTGTCCTAACACCTACTGTAAGTATGTAAGTCACAGTTTTTGATCATGCTACACACTTTATCCCTTTGTCTCACAGGTCCTCTGTGGATGCCTATATACTGATTCTTCACCCATATTCCATGCCATAGTCTTTTCCCTTTCCCTGTGGTACAGTGCTTTTTCCAGAAGTTTTCTTCTATCTCAGTGAGAATCCTTAGAAAAACATGTGGCTTATTCATGATGTCCTGTCTTTGTATATTGAGCCATCCACTATTCATGAGGCTGATTGTCTAATTTTGGAAGTAAATGTAATAGCTGTCCTGAATAATGATATACCAGCTAGAAGAAATATAAGTGTATTACTTCCTATACCATTCCATTTAATTTGCTATCTTGAAACCACCAGGAATATCTCAATAATGGTTGTCCACAACATGCACTAAGACTAACTGTTATTATTTGCAAAAATATAAGCAACTCTATTAACAAATTCACAACTTCTTCTTTGCTTTATTATATTGCCATGTATATGCAATATGCACTGTTACATGTGCTACTCTCTTGAGATAATTTGGTAATAACTTTGCTTACTGGGTGATTGTAATTTGTGTCAGGAAGGAATATTTTTTTTTACTTCAACCTGTTAGTGAGGCTGACAGATTTTTGGAACTATAGACAAACTATAGACAACTATAGATAAACCTTATTGAAAGAGATAGTTGGATAATTTTGCTGGAGAGGTTTGTGAAAAGAAGCCACACTGACTTCTTAATATACATCAATGAAAAATTAAGTCTTTAAAAAATAAATTATGTTATTTCTAGATAATTTAAAGCATTACAATCAAACTGTACTATTCATGTTTACAATAATATCCTATAGGCATGATTAGCTCTCACTATTATGTTCAACTATAGCCTAGATATTTTTAGCTGTGGCTTAAATATTTGTTGCTGTGGCTTACATATTTGCATCTCCAAATTATTCAGATAATTCTGTCCACTGCAGAAGACCTTTACAACCATATAAACATGGCTCATGTTGATGGTTTGGTATGGAGTGTATAAACTTTAGGCATTTTTGTATCTAATGTAGTGAACCTCAATAAATATTTCAGTGTAGGATCATATACATTTTTTACCTGCCACAAGGTTTTATATAAAACCATATAGATAAGGAAGCTATAGGTCCTCAAATGGAACATAAATTTAAGATTTAGAAATATCATATATCTAATGATGCTGAAGTAGTTTTCATTAAAACTTTGCAGCATTTCAGAAAAGTAGATGCTTTTTAAATTTAATATTCTTGTCTGATCTTTGTGTCAGTCACTATGTTCAGAGTTAATTAGTAAATGCTCAGAATGGACTAGAGCAATGAGGTTTATTTGAGAATGATATTAAATCATTGGTGAATACAGTAGAGACCTCTTTAACAACCTTGGTGAACAGTAAATCTATTTCTTTGCTGGGTTCTCAAATAGTTTCATTAAGTAGAACATCGATTAACTATACAGTCAACCTGAAGAAAACAGATTTGAGTATGTTATTTAAAGGCAACTATATATATTAATATACAGTTAAGAAGTAAACTTTATCAGGGAATACTTGACAGAAGAATGAAAATGTTTCCATGTGAATACATTATCTGATCAATATTTTAAAATATGGAAATTAATCTGCTATATGAATATAAAATCTATATATTGCTTCATCCCCTTCTTTTTCCAAAAAGAGTTGAATTACTTGTCATATCTTCTACCATAAATATTTTAAAAAGTGGTAATATATTCAAGAATGAATTTGAAAAAACATTTATTTAAAATGTAAAAATACAAAACAATATCTATTGTTTCTTTATCAGAAAAGGTCCAACATTTTTTTTTACACTTAATCTCCATCAAATTTATTTCACAGCAGTTTATACGTAGCGAGCATCTCAAGCTCCAATGCAAGCAATCCATTTAATGCAAATAAAGTGGATTGATTCAAGATGGGAGTAAAAAATGAAGTTTTTTTAGAAGCATTATGAGCCCTGTAAATGCCACACCACACTACAAATTAGTGCCAGGTAGAAAAAGTATCCTGCATTTATTTCTATCAAATTTTATTCTGTTTGATGAAAGAGAATTTGCTTTAGAAATTCTTGCATAGGAGAAGAGAGTCTTGGAGAATTTTTCTGTTCACAAATCTGGTGAAATCTCACAGCTCTAATTTATCCTTTATCTTGTTTCAGAGAACTTATATATGTATATATCCATCCATTTTGAGGTATGCAACATGATGCAATGTACAGATGATGGGTAAGGAGTAGTGAACAAAAGGAATTAAAGGCAGGAGATAAGAAAAAAGGAAAGGAAATATAACAAAATCTAATTTACACCAATATTCAGTATGCCTCTCCAAATTTTCTACTCTATTCTTGTTTCCCCCATGTCATACATTACTGTTGTTCTTTCATTTCTCTCTTTCTGAAGATTTCATTATTTCCATCTAACCATAATTTGTTTCATCTCAAGGCATTCACTCCTTTTTCATATCTTTTTTCCAACCTAATTCTCATTCATTCTCTCTATATGAATAAACCATCTTTTTACTTACCCAATTCCAGCTGCATCCAAATAACATCTTTGTTTCTCCTGATATACCCAACTCTCATTTCCATATAATAAAGGAGATACAAATTGTATGCTCTTGTCCATAACCATTTTAACTTCTTTTGACTTTTATTCCTTTCAAGAGACCTCATACTCACATGTGACTTTAGCTCCAAGGTGATGGCTCTTAATTTTCCTTAATAATGGCTTTTGCCTTGCTGATATTGGGGGGTGGAGACAGCTGCCAGTAGTAGGTAACCTTATCTTATGCAGTAAGCAATATAGGTGTCCTATCAGTCAGGAACCACGCTGAGACGAGGAATAAGTCTCTAGTGTTTTATTACATAGACAGAAAATCCTAACAAACTGAAGAAGCATGAGAAAACCCAGACAGATAAACCCCAAAAGTCAAGGCGGGTCTGTTCTGTGTCTCTTTGAATGACTGCTCAATTCCTCGCTACTATGCATGCATTTTCCCGCCTGGATAGAGGCCCCCTCCTGCTCACCATCAGTGCTCATGACAATAGGACACTGAGATGCAGCTTGATGAGTGAAAGTATGTTTCATTTTTTCCCCAAACTTTGAAATCAATAAAGTTTGGGGGGAAAAAAATCAAACACAATTTCACTCATCATACTCACATACCACCATGGTTGTGTTGACTGAGCTCAAATTTGGCTTATGAAAGACTATTAAATAGCACAGAAGAACGTCCACTAAGGGATTTTCCAATTAGACACTCTACAGCTATTCACATTCCACCCCCTTATTTGTTTAACTATCACTGATGCATATTGCTGGCTATTACCCAAAGTTCAGGAAAAGATAAAGTGAAGTTGCTTTAGCCAAATTTATAGCATCACCAAATCCTTTCCCACCAGCATTTGGTCATTATAAAATTTATTCTGTAAACATTCTACCAAGGTATATCAATTCATCTCTTTGCTGTACATTTTTGCCATTTATGTGTAATAAACAATCAGTTACACCTTTTTCCCCATTACACTAACCACTTGGAGGCACTACATGACCGGTTTCATCCTTATTGGGCTTCCTCAAATGTGGGTAACATCTGTATCTCTCTGCTAGGACAGCTTAAAGAGGCTATATACACCGTTCTGATAGCTTCTAGATTTCCCTTCCTTCAACTGCTGAATACCAGGACCTAGATAGCTCCTAAAGCTGTACATAATCATCTAAAGCACGAAGGTCTGTGAGTTCAATTCCTAGTAGAGCTTGTGAACCTTGTAAATGTGGCTACCAACATTTGAACAGAGTCTGGACAAAACCAGGCATGTGGTGCTTCCTAGTAGTCGAAGTAACTAAAAATACTATATAGGATAGGTACTGTCTAAAAATAGAGGAATCATGTAAAACCATGTACATGGGGATATAACATAGTGGAACATCTCTGTCTTTCTGCTCTGGTCTATACCATTCTGATAGCTATCTTTTCCCTATCAAACACAACTACCTTGGTCTTCTATACATTTATTTTCTGATCCATACTCCTTGTTGCCTTACACACACTGTATGACATTGACTGTAGATAATTTGGTTTTTCAGCTTACAACACAGCACAAACTTCATTCAAAAATATAGTCACATGAACTTCCCAAATGATAGAACTCCAATGTCACCCCAAATATTCCTTATACATTTGCTCATAAACACATTAAACAAATAAGGGGGTTTGTTTTACTCTGCATAAGGATTTTTTTTTTTTCCATTCAGTCATGTCCAATTCTCAGAGACTGCCTGGACAAGTCCCTGCAGTTTTCTTGGCAAGGTTTTTCGGAAGTGGTTTGCCACTGCCTCCTTCCTAGGGCTGAAAGAAAGTGAGTGGCCCAAGGTCACCCAGCTGGCTTTGTGCCTAAGGTGAGACTAGAACTCATGGTCTCCCAGTTTCTAGCCTGATGCTTTAACCACTACACCATACTGTCTCATAGCACTAAGTTTAACAATCCACTAAGCATACCATTCCTTTTCACATTTTACTTTTATTGTACACCACTCCTACTGCACTTACCCACCAAAATACAACTCTGAATTTGTGCAAGTTGTTCCACAATTCAAGCCTATTCACTTCAATTATGTACCACCCTGAATTATGTACCATAATTCAAGCCATAATTCAATTATGTACCATAATTCAAGCCTATTCAAACATTCAATAAATTTACTTTCTTATATTCATACATTTTTCAGCCACATACTAAAGAGCAAAACTCTGGTATACACATAAATCTGGACTCCACTTGCACATTTTGTTCACCGTCACCTCTTATAAACTTTCAGTCAGGATTCTGCCAAACACCTTCCTAAGCATGTCTAACAACTAATACTTCTGCAGCTATTACATTTATTCCTGCTGTCTTTTCCAACATATAGGGAAACTATAATGGCATTCTTCCAATTATCAGGCACGGATGCAATCTTTTCATGCATGTTTAAAAATTTGCACAGCTATGTCATAAGCCAAGCTCTTAATGAAACAGTATCCCTCCGTGAAGAAGCCTCGTCAGATCACTCTTATCTATGAATAGGATAACTTGCAATTAAGGTATCATTAATGTGCTGTACTTGATAATACCCTTGATGGAAATTTGGAAATAGGATCTAGAATGTGACAGCCTATGAGATGGGTCCTGGCAGGAACATATGGTATCTGTTCTGGCAATGCTACACTGGCTTCCTATACATTTAATGTTCTTGTGCTGACATATAAATCATAAACTGCACTGGCCCTGCCTTCTTGAAGGTACACTTTTTTTCTTTCTTATTTAAACTGAAAATTCATTATTTCATTAGTTAATTAATTAAATATATCGAACCAGGTTCACTATATTATCTTAAGAAGTAACTAAAAATCTCTCTAATATGCTGAACATTAGTATTAATGTAGATATTACCACTATTGGTTATTGTTCCAAAAATACACAAACTGGGTAAAGGAAAAGAGAAGGAAAAAGAAAGAAATTAAAGAAAAGCATTAAAAATAATAAAATATTTTTTTAAAAAAGGAAAAAATCAGTAAAAACAATATTAAATTCTAAATTCCCACCCACTGTACCCAATTGGTGATTGCAGCAAAATGTTTATAAACATTGAAATTGCTTCTAATTACAGTCTTTATGTCAGTTTCCCCCCCCTTAAAAACTGTACTTGTCTGAGTTGTCCTGGCTGTGTGACATATGATATATACGAAAGCCATTCTTGGTTAAATTTAGTCAAATTATGTTTGGGAAATATACTGTTAATTTTGCCATTGTTGCACACTTCTTATTCCCCAAGTCTGGTCTCCCAGTCAGCAAAGTGTCTCTTTAATGGTGGGCCAAATTTGTCCTCATGGCTGCCAGCATATATCTTAATAAATTGTGATTTATTTATTTGCTCTGGAACAATTCTTAGTAGAAAAGATGGGGGAGGGGGTTAAATTCAAGCTTTGTTTTTAAAATGTTTTGAATGATGCTATGTATTTCTTTCCAGTACTTTTGGGTTTTTTTACATAACCACCATATATGATAAAATGTCCCTTCTGTATCCCGGCATTTCCAGCATCTTTTATTACACAATTTATCTATTGTTTCATATATTATGGACTTGTTCTGTCTCCGTGTCATTTTTAATAGCATTTCCAGCATCTTTTATTACATGATTTATCTATTGTTTTGATTATGATGGACTTGTTCTGTCTGTCTTATTTTAATAGCAATTTATATACTGTAAATGTCCTAATAAGTGGTCTTGGTTCTGTATGAGTTTTTCAGATTCTGCCATTTGTCTTAAAAACCCTACTTTTTCTTGAGGTCACTTTTTATTTTTATTATTTATACAACAATCATGCTAAATTCCAGCCTTCATCAGATATTTCTTGCAATGCCTTTAGACTGTTTCTAGAGTTTGGATGCACCAAATCTGTATATGAAATTACACTTTTTTTACAATAATTATCTCCAAAATAAAAGGCATTTGCAGTTGAGATTAAAGGCAAAAATACTGGTCTTATTATTATTTTTGTGGACTTCCATGTTTTTATCAAGCTCTGTCTTATAACATGTCCTTTAAGTTTTTGTCTTCTTTTGTATCCTTTTATCATAATTTTTGGTGAAGTCCATTAGCTAAGCCATCACCTTCTAATGTTGACATTCTACTATTTGGGAATTTTATCCATTCAATTACCCAGGAGGAACAGCTTGCACAATAATATAACTTAAAATTTGGAAGGGCAAATCCACCCCTATCTTTTGAATCTTGTAATTTTTTAAATTGCTTCTTTAAAGAAAAGAAATATATAAAGAAGTTACTTCCAACCTTCATCACAAGTATAAACAAATTTAGTAACTCTTCACCCTCTCTGAAGTTACAAACATTTCTCCCTTCATCCCATATCTCATCCTTTATCAATAAACAAATCCATAAAATATCATATTTTCAATCCTGGTGTCAGAAGAAAGTACACAAAGGGTAGCCAGAAGTAACAACATATTTTAACCTTGATCAAATAAACAAACTTTATAATCCTTCTTTTTACTTCTAACAGTCTTAATCTTTCATTCATTCTAATATTGTTGTAGGATTTGATTTCTCTTCATTTCTTTTTTGTCCCATCACACAGAATAAACAAGCCTTTTTTGTATATCCAGTAGGAAAAAAACTGTCCAGGTCACTCTGTTGATTTATCATTTGCATTTCCCATTTAAATTTTAAAACCTCAGCCAGTTTCTTTTGTAAATCCAGTGAAACATCCTTTTCTAAATAATTCTCTTTGCCTGTCAATTGTAAATCCACTTTCAATACCATCTCTATCTTGTCAGATAAAATTTTATCTGATAGGGTTTTTTTTTTTTTTCCCAAAGAAATCTGTTAACTGTTCTTTGCCAATCTTGCAAAATTTGGAGTGGTGGTGGTGGGGAGATTGCAGTTGGTACCATTTAAAATTTTAAAACAACCTTGGGTAATATATTCATTTTAACAGTCATTGCAAACAGTCATTAGGAACTCTAATCACACCAACCCAGAGGAGGCTCACCTAGAATCAGCCTGGAAAGGTTCTTCCTTGTGGTGGCACCAACTTTGTGAGCCCCCTTGAATTTTAGACAATTCCCTCTCTAGCTTGTTTTAAGAAGTTGCTAATACTACTTTGCAGAAGAATATGCTGTTTTAGATTATTTAAAATATTCTTGCAGCATTTATGAGTTCATTTTCATTATTTTTTCCCTTGGGCACTAATATTTGTTGCATTAATTTCAAAGCCATTCTTTGACATATTGCTATAAGCCCCATGCAAATATCTCAGATATTTTTTCTAGCATTCACTCACAGCAGTTTCATACCAATAACTTCATTGTTTATTTTTTTATTCTTTTCAGTTCTTCTTTAGTCCTCTTCAGCTACTTTCTAAGACAAGTTTTGATTTCCATTAAAATTGCTCTGCATATGCTCTCCTTTTAATCTAGATTATTCCTTGCTTTCTGACTATATCCTTTGCATCTATCTTTTTTCCCTCTATACACATTATGGAGTATTCTTTCTTTCTTTCTTTTTTTCTTTCTTTCTTTCTTTCTTTCTTTCTTTCTTTCTTTCTTTCTTTCTTTCTTTCTTTCTTTTTTGGCAGCATTCTTTTATAATGACCATCATCTGACATGCCTTTGGTCAACTGAGTTTTTCATGTAATATTTTTGGTAAAATAAACAGAGCATAGAGAACATTATCAGCTTTAGTCATGCTTATGTCTTACTATACGTATTACTGGTAATAGTAGGAACACTATAGCCATACATTTTGGCACATTTCATAGTATGCTACAAATGCAATAAAAGCCCAGTTTTACTCCTAGTATACTCACCTGTGCTATGCAAGCTAAAATCTCTAAACCAGAGACTACCTTGCAGCTGGCCTATTGTTGCCTATATCTCTTCAGTAAGGAGGTATGTACTATGTACTGACACTCAGAAAATATGTATCACATTAAATGTGAAGAATGCACATGTATGAACATTTCCACCTCTCTTTTTAAAATAGGTGGGAAAAGATTGTCCGCAGTTGTGTACCTTAAAGGTACAGCTACTGTTGTTCCATGGTTGTTGTTTATGCTATAGAATACTTAAAGAAATTAAAAGAAAATACAGCTGTAGAGAATTTAAAAAGTGTTGAAAATATGTTACGTTGTATTTGAATTACTGTATATTGGAAGACATGATGGTGATGATCATGAAAATTGCATCAACTTAACACTCAGAATCTTTGTTGAATCTATTGTAATGGACTTTGTGACTTCAACTTTTTTTAGATTAAAAAAATCTTCATCAACAGTACAAGATTGTTTTGGAATTATTTTTGAAATTAAATAATTACAAATATCTTTCCCATTAGTTTAAGAGATTAAGTTGGAGAAATCAAGATGGGAACAGAATTCATCTTGCTCTAGGTCAAAATTTCTACACTTAAAGAGGGCTATTTGCTAAAAAGGAAAGCCCAAGAACATCAGTTTATGTACTTAGAATTTTAATTAACCTAGCCTTCCCTCGATTGTGCTGTAATCTATGCAATTAATAATACAACATATTATTGATAAAGCAATTATTGAAAAATTGACATATATTTGGAGGTAACATGTTTAGTAATGATGAAGGAATAGAAGGTTTCTCATCAGCTTTATCTGCAAGTAATATAACCATTTTTAAATAATCTTTTCCAATCCTCTTTAATGTAAAATTATCTAACATTAATCATTCCTCAGTGTGATTTGCCATTGCCAGAAGGGACATGTCATCTCATTGCACGGTAGAACAATCTGACAGATACTGTCAGAGATGAGATGCTTATTTACCTAAAAATAGTGGATAAAAGAAGAAGACAAAGAGATGAGTGAAAGAAATTAAGACTGTCTGAGAGGACTAAAATGAGAGTAAAAAAGAGGGAATGGTAGATATAAAAGGTTTAGGAAAAATAGACTCAGAGGGAGGAATAAGAATGGACAGGAGAGGAGAGGAGAGGAGAGGAGAGGAGAGGGGAAGGGAAGCAAAGGGTAAATTAGAACAGAACAGAATGAAGTTAGGCATGAAAAGGATAAAATGTCTCTCACTGATCGAATAGAGATGGAACAACTTAAAATTTAAATAAATTATTGCCTAATCAAGAGTAAGTAATTTTATCCTGATTATATAGTTAGCCTTTGTAATGAACTACACAATCCCAGAGAGGCTATTGGTACTGAAAGACAACAGCAACTGACTGTATCATTTATTAATACCTATACGTAATTAAAAATATTTCTGCTTTCCATTTTGAGCTCTTTATCTAAGGCACATAACTGTGTTTTAGAAGTTTCTTGAATTGTTATGTTCATGTTCTGTGTGGTTCTGCTTTCCTTGAGGGTAATCAGGAAAATATTTTTTTTTCATCTCATTGAAATAGGATCCTCCCTTTTAAAAGGAGTGTGGGATGGGGGAGGCTCATTACTAAAGGCTTTTATAAGGTACACAAACAGAACATTTTGCTGACTCTCCCTGCACAGGTGTGTATTAATGTACAAAGAGATATAACAGTCTCTACTTATATGAGAAGAAATTTGTCCACTGAATTCAAAGGTATTACCTATGAATGTGTGTACATGCACACACACACACACTCAAAAAGATTTTTAGAGTGATGGTGTATGCTAATGTACCTGATATTTGCATTACTATTTTTGAAGCCCAATTCTGATCGCTAGTATTCATTCATTATGTATTTCTAAGTGTGTTTACTCAGAAGTAAGTCCTCCTTTATCCATTTTGCCTTCCCAGCTCAAAAGGCTTCTTAGACCCTTTTGCTGTAGTGATGTATATAAATGCTTTGATTTATATTCGAATTATAAATAATTGCATACATGCATTTAATAAAGAAATAAATTTAAATTGTCTACTATTGTCATTAAAATAGATACTGTAGGACTAGAGACAGGATCAAATTAAATTAACAGTATCAGGCTCCTTGAAAGTGATATGTAGGTACAAATTTGAGTTAATATGTGGTAGCTGGATCCAAAAAGGACGCATCTTTCATCCAACCACTCAGTCTCTCTGAATCTTGAGGGTAAATTCACTATTTCTTCCCCCTCCTGCTTGTCAGAATGAAAGAGTTTTCATCTACTGCTTTAGAAACTCACATAACCTTCTATTCTGTCCCATAGGTATTGAGTAAGTATAGACAAATGGTTTTAAGTGTTCAGCATAAAAATCTGCCACCACAGAGGAGTAAGCAAGCAATGACCAAATCAACAATATAGCCAGCAGTTTTCCACCAAGTTTAAAAGTGTCAGGTAAGAGTGTTGTAAGCTTCCCAGTGTCATTTCCTGTGAGCTGGGTACCTATACAAATTTAATCAATCAGTCAATCAATCAATCAATAACATGGTTGAGATTCAGAGAGGCTGAGTGGTTGGATAAAAGGATGGGTGGTTGCAATCATTACTTTCAACTGTTTGATTGGTGAGACTCATGTTTGCTCATGTCCTGGAGAGCTGAGTCTCTTTTGGATCCAGCTATAACATATTAGCTCAAATTTGGCACTTACATATTACTTCCAAGAAGCCAGACACTGTTCATCTGAACCGCTACACAATGGAACTATCGCTCTTTTGGGGTTAAGTCCTGTAGAACCAGTTCAGACTCCACATATATATAAGACTGAAGATTTAATTCAAGCTCTGCATTGAGACTCAGGTCTCCAACAGTCTCTGTTGACAGAGTTCTTCTTCCTGAGAGTCTGATCTGGACATTCCCCCTACATTGTGTTTAATGCATTTCTAGTTTCTGAGTCTTCAAAAATAAAGAATATGTAATTTGTTGATATTTTTGTAAAATTTTAAAAACAATATAAATTATGGCATATTGGATTAGAAACTAGTTGTAGGATCGAGAAGGAAATACAGTAGCTGTAAGACAATTCTATCAGGCAATACTTTGAAAATAGTATTAAAGAAATAGAATGAAAATACTTTCAGTCTACAAATGCAGTAAGGTATGTGTACTATAACAAAATTGGACTTTAAGTTTTGGATCCTGGCTATGAAGCTAATCTGGTCAATCATTCCCTCATAACTTATTTAAGCAATCATACATGAAAAGAAAGGAAGAAGGATTTCATGATACTTGAGCTTACTAAAAGCAGGATAACTTGCCACTAAAGAGTGTTATGAATATGATTCAAATGTTAGTTACCCTATGGGAAGCATTGTTGCAAGATTTTTACAGTTTACTTAATAGTTTCTTTGGGTTTTGCCATGCACACACACGGAGAAAAAAACATCCTTCTCTGCAGTGACCCCAACTGGAGAATTTCCTTAGTAGAGGAAGCACATGGTATCCTCATTGCCTATATTTAGACACCAGTCTAAGACTTTCCTCTTTCATGATGTATGCATTTTTAAAAACATTTTTATCCATTTATTTTACTGCTGGCTTGTAAAATAATCTGCTTATATTATTAACGTGTTTTTTTTATTGTTGTTGATGGTTTTATATTTGTAAACTGTTCTCAGAGCACTTGTCAGTTGGGTGGCATAAGATACATACATATAAACATACATAAAAGAGAACTTTATGGTAATCATCCCAGTGTTAGATTATGTCCATCTGTGTTGTATCTTTGGCTTGCCCTGTGTGGTCCTTGCAAACAATTTTGTATAATGAATGCATTACTAGATGGCACTACATGTAGGACTACAAATGTTTAATTATATATGTATAGTGTAAGTACCTTAAAAATGATACACACAAATGTGATAAATCAGATGGCTCCATTTCAGCTTGCCTGTGAAGTTTACAAGCAATGAATCTATATAAGATAACTTCTTGCAAGGCCTTTTCATGTTCCTCTAAGTCTCCACCCACACTCCTGGTAACCTGCCAATTAGCTGTTTGAAAAGATTCAGGGACATGCTATCACCCTGGGAATGGGGAGAAATATTAATTTTCTTGGCATGGAAGCAACAGTCTTCTGAAGTAGCTGATTATTGTAGTACAATAATGCTGCCATGTAGTATTGATACAGTGGTAAACTGCTAGATCCCAAGAATGGCATCCCATGATAATGTTACAGCAACCTCAGCAGCCCACACTCAGTTGTTTGGGGGTTTCAGTGAAGAGCATTTACATCCAGAAGAGGGACTGAAGAATGTGGATGTGTGCAACTGTGTGTATGCCTTCACTCATATGTGCAACTCCCTAATCAATCAACTAGGTTTACATAGGGCTGAAAAAATATGTTATACCAAAACTGTCAATGTAAAATTGGTATGTCAGATATAGAATACAGTAAATGATAGCATATCTCTCTGATAAGGTAATAGTCTTGATGGAAATGGTTTGAGTTTCTTATTTTTTTAAAAGAAGGACCATTTATTCAAACTCACAATTTCCCTTTCTGCCATCTAAAGGAATCTCATCCAATAATTGTACCAAGTGTACAGAAGTACTACATGTATATAAAAATCTTGGACAGAAAAAAGAGAGACTATAGGTACAGACTGATGACTTGCAATGGCATTGGAGAAGAAGCGTTCTTTGAGTTCAATCAATCAATCAGACTCCCACATTGTATAGCTTATTGAAGTATTGATAACTTCATGGTCATCTGGCTGAATCAAATTATACGATTAATGGATGAGAATGTTCTGATTTTTAGCCAAGTTCAGCAGGCATTTCAATGTTAGGTTGCTTAATTGGTACTGGAGTCAAATACACCAGCACCAGTTCAAACATTCTGTCTTAACTGGCTTTTGGATTGAACCAGACAACTTTTATAATGAGTTTTTATTTAATAGCTTTAAAGTATATTCGATCATAAAGCTACAAATGGATGGTCATTGACAAATATTTTGAACTTTTTATCCAAATAACTTTAGTCTCTACTGATGCATTATTCATGTTTATATTTAATTCATTGCAATGCATTTTTAAAAACATTGAAATGATTTGCCAGACAAGTTGTGTTTGGTGAAGTAATACATATTAGAATTTAGAATTTGCTGAAAAATCTCAGCATGGGATGTTGCAAAGCACATGGGACCTCAAAGTGTACCTCTGTTATTTATTCATGTGACAGAACTGCACATACTGCTTTCTTTGGTGAAATGAACATATTTCTTGGAGCATGTAAATATTTTGGAAACCACACAGCTTGGAGCCAATGTGAGAGAAGAACATATGGTAATATTTACAGAGGTCAACTGTTGTCCTAGGAGAAACCAGAAGCAATGGTTCCTCTGTGCTTTGCCCTTCCTTAGGAACTGCCTTTTCATTGATAATGCTGTTTTCATTGATAATGGGAGGTGATGGGGTAATATCTCAGTGGTGATGGGCAAAGGGAAATGACAGGGAACTGGAGGCATGCCATCTGAGGGAAGACAGTTTCTATGCCTTAGATCGTTTCCATGTTCTACCTCCTATAGTGAAGCCATTAGTAGACAGCTAGGGCCACTGAATGGAACAGAGCTTAGCACAGTGAAAGATGCACACAGAAAAAGAATATTATCTTAAATAGCATTAATGAGCACGTTAGAGAAATATAGGTTATTGAGCTTATACACTTAGCCCACCCAAGCATAAAGAATCACACACTTAGTCAAAGTAGGTTCAAAAGTAAGTAAAAAGAGTCTTACTGATTTATTTGGTCTACTTACATCCATTTAGAATAAAAATGATATTTGCTCTTCTTTCTTTTCCCTAAACTGACTTGACCCTCAGCCCTCATTGCTGCTGAAGGCTGCATGGAGAAAGGGGAAACCTCCTGAATCGAGGGCCATGCATGGCCCAAGATGGAAAGAGCTGCAGCCACATGCTCCCTTTCAGGATGGTGAAGAAGGAGGAAGTGAGGAATGTGGGAGGGGCAACAAACAGCTTCCTCCAGAAGCACATAGATAATTTGCATCCTAGAGCAAACTCATCCACATGCTAATGAGGCATGCTGATTTGCTGGGACGTCCAACATATAGTTCCTCCCCTGTGCCTGGTTATCAGATTCTCAGAGGCCTTGGTCTTCAGTTGCTGCTGTTAAATGTCAGGTTGGTCTGTAATAAGGAGATCTGGATGGTCCCAACCTTGCCAGCTTTTCTTAAGGCACAGAAAACCTGGTTCTTTTGGCCAGGTTGTGGGATGAGCCCATCTTGCTGTTTTGATTATATGTTGGTTGAGTTGCTTTGGGTTAAGTTGTTTTTAAATTGTTTGAATTTGTTGTCTTATTACTGGTTATTCTTTTGTTTGTGAGCCACCCAGAGTCATGTGTCCAGTGGCAGTCAAATACATTTAATAAAGAAAATTAATAAAAAAAAGCAAAGATCATCCATGGAAATATTAATTGCTAGAGACCTCATAAACTATCCTCTCAGCTTCCCAGTTTCTTCTGAAAATACACACTGTTTATTTGGAACTTGCCCTCTTGTGTAATACATAAGAACCAAAGTTAATGTTGCTGGAATGAATGATTCAGTTTCTAGTGAGTACCATCCATATTATTTTGTTCTTTGGCAATTACTGGATCGTATTAAGAAAAAAACACTATAGGTAATAGAACTTTGAAGAATAAATAAGTAAATAGAAATCTATAACAATTCCAGTTTATCATCACCATCATCATCATCATCATCTCTATTGCTGAGATTCTTACTGCTGTTATTAGTATTATCAAAGTAAACCTTTCCTGAGGATTCATTTGAAAGCTCAGTAGCTCCAATTACTCTGAGAACCGATGGATGGAGGAACTCTTGTTAGTGAAGTCTGAACATTTCTGGAGAAGAGTGTAGAAGGTCCATGAATAGATCTGGTATACAGATGTGGCCAGATCAAATGCCACAAGGAAGTCTGATCATTGATATGCCAATATTTTAAGAGGAACTCCTATTTCTACAAGGAGTACACTATTGGAACATGGAAAGTAAGAATATATACCTAAGGAAACTTGAACTTGTTGAAGTGGAAATGAAGCATATCAAATTGAATATATTAGAAATGTGGCATTAGGTGGATTAGAATGGCCCATTTTGACTCCGATATTTTGTATCAGATTATGAGCCTATATGAAGGAATGAAATGACAATGATACAAAAAAGGAAAAAAAAGATCATTGCTAAGTATGTGATCAGCTATAACACAATAAATGACAGGAGTATAGCTAAATTAGTGGATATCCAGTAAATATCAGTGTTATACAAGTATATAAACGTACTATAAGTTCAATGGAGAAATTGTTTCAGTGATACATACAACTGAGAAAAATGACAAAGGGCAAGAGATATGTTCTACATATATACAACACTGAGAGGGCAAGGTAATAGAGTTTTGTGAAGATAATTCTTTGTTTATTGTGAATACCTGCTTTAGGCAACATAAATGTAGATTGTACACATAAACATCACCTGTTAGACAATATTGAAATCAAATAGTTTGCTAACAGGAAACAGAAATGGTCAATTGTAATACAGACCACCAGAGAAATTCTAGAAGCAGCTGGAGAAACAGAACAGGAATTACTGGTGTCAAATGTGTTATATCTGGGAAATTAAAAATACTAGATATGTCATCAAAATATGACCTAGAGAACATATAGGGGAAATTAAAGATGAATGCAAGAAAAATATTAAGTATGCTTTACAGATGCAAAAGATCCTGACACACTATGGGAAGATACAAAAGATATAATGAAACCTAAGATGGAAATGAAGCCTCGTGTGGTGCAGAGTGGTAGGCAGCAGTATTGCAACTGAAAACTTTCCCCATGACCTGAGTTAGATTCCAGCAGAAGCTGGATTCTCAGCCAGCTCAGGTCGACTCAGCCTTCCAGCCTTCCAAGGTTGGTAAAATGAGTACCCAGCTTGCTGGGGAAGGTGACAACTGGGCAAGGCAATGGCAAACCACCCCACTATAATCTGCCAAGAAAACATTGTGAAAGCGGCATCCCCCCAAAGGGTCAGATATGACTCGGTGCTTGCACAGTGGACCTTTCACTTTTCACACAAGATGGAAACAATTATTCTGAAAATGTCAAAGAGTAAAATGCAGTGATTTGAGGAATCAAGCTACAATCATGGTAGCCAGAGAAAGACAGAGAATGAACACCCTAGTCAAACACACAGACAAATGAATAGATTTCCAAAATCAAGCAAGAAAGGACAAGGAAAACTATCTCAATCTGGAATGTCAACAAATGGAAGATGATAACAAGAAAGAGAAAATGAGATGGATCTTTTTAAGATCAGAGAAATCACAAGAAACTTTAGAACTAAAGTAAAGTGCTCAAGAATCATGAAAGAGACTGATAGGGGCAAAGAAGGTTTAAGAAAGATAGAAAGAGAATACTAAAATCTGGATTATTAAATAACAGATTTTAATAGGCACTTGGCATACTGTCAAAAAGGAAAGCACCCACACCTATATACCATATTTTAAAGCTGCAGGAGAGATACAGTTAAAATATGAAGAAATATGTCAACAAACGGGAAGCAAAGCAATGTGTCCAAGGCTTGGAAAATATTTGTGCATAGAGTTATAACAAAAGAGACTGCACAAAAAACCAAACCATTGCATTAAGTCATTGTGCAAATAAAGCTTTGCTCATTCTCTTACAAAGAAGAATAGAACCATAAAGAAAGAAAGTAATGCTAAATGACAGGCAGGTTTCAGAAAAGGCAGATGGACATGAAATCATATAAACATACAACATAAGATGGATAATAGAGGGAGAAAGAGACTACAAGATGGAGGTTTACCTTTGCTTCATTTACTGCAGCAAAGTTTTTTTATTGTGTAGACTGTACAAAAATATGGAACATATTAAAGATAGTGGGTGAATAAAAGAACCTGACTATTGATGAACAGTTATAATGAACAAGAAGTTATGCTAAGAATTGAAACTGGAGAAACAAAATGGTTCAGAGTAGGAAAGGAAGGGAGATAAGAACACACATTTTCCCCTTAGATGTTTAACTTCAGCAGAAAATATTACAAATATTACAAAAATGTCAGGACTGGAAGATGTGACAACTACAATCAAAATCAAAGGTTTAAACACTAAACATTTGAAGTATGCAGATGACACCACTTTGCTAGTTGAAAGAAAAGAACACTTAGAATGGCTCATTATGAAAGTATAAAAAAAAGTGAAAATAGGGGTCAGCATTAAATATTAAGAAGACAAAGATAATGCCAGTAAACTTGCAGTTGATGGCAAAAAAATGAAATTGATAAAAGATGGACAGTGTGCTGAAAAAGCAAAGAGGAGATTAATCTTACAGGGAAAGTAAATGACAAACTGAGACAAGATAATGAAAAATAAGGTTACATTTATGATAAAAAGTCAGAGCAGTTGAGGCAATGGTGTGTTCAGTGGTAATATACAGGTATGAAAGCTGAACACTGAGAAGGAAGGAAGAAGATAAATGTCTTTGAAGTATGGATTTGGAGACAGTTACTACAAGTACTGCAAACTGTGATCAGTCAGTCCTGGACTAAATAAATTCTGGAACATATAATCAGTCCTGCTGCCTTCAGGGGATGATCAACAAGCAGGAACTCACATAGTTTGGGTATGTTATATGAGCAGATGATGGACTAGAAAAAAAAGATATTGATCTTGGCAGAGCTGTAGGAAATAGAAAAATGGGGAAAACAATGGATAAGATGGATGGATGGGATCAAAGTGATGGCTGAAATGTCCTTGGAAGAGCTATGAGTTGTTATAAGGAACAGGTTGAAATGATAAACATTTCTCCATGAAGTCACCAGGCATAAGAGCTACTTAAGTATCTGCATCAGCTCTAGTATGGTACAGGGAGATTGGTGCAGCTCACTTCTGACTCCTTTCCTTTCCTTTCCTTTCCTTTCCTTTCCTTTCCTTTCCTTTCCTTTCCTTTCCTTTCCTTTCCTTTTTTATTTACATAGATATGGAATCAGGGATTGGCCAGCTGAACATGCATGTAGTTCAGAATGCTAGTTCATTCATTCATATATTTGCTTATTATTTGAAACTCCCATAGTTCTCATTCTCAAAGTAATTCCTTATTTCAGAACTGAAAAAAATACACACAATCATCTATACTATACCTCTGTGCTGTTATCTAGCATTGTCATACCATCTTTATCTAAGAATGAGTTCAGATTGAATCTGTTTACTTGAAGACTTACTTTCAAATCTATTCACAAGATTCCTATCCTTGTTCATCTCTCTCTTTCTCTCTCTAATTTTTATTAACAAAGTTGATTATAATAGTAAAATCTAATACAAACTAAAATAATGAGAAGAGAACAGAAAAGAAAGGAAGAAGAAAAAGTGCAAGGAAAAAGGAAAACAGAGAAAGAAGAAAGAGAAAAGTAAAGGATAATAAAGAGAGAAAAGAAATACTGTATGTAAAGAAGTGACTTCCAACCTTCATCACAGCAATTATAAACAAGTTTAGTGACTCTTTACCCCCTATAAGGTTACAAACAATTATCTCTTCATCCCATATCCCGTCCCTTATCTATAGACAAATCCATAAAACACCATCTTTTCAGTCCCAGTGTCAGAAGAATGTCCATAAAGGATTGCGAGAAGTAACAACATATCTTGTTTTAACCTTGATCAAGTAAACCAACTTTATATATCTTCCTTTTACTTCTAACAGTCTTAAGCTTTAGTTCATTCAAATATTGTCATAGGATTTAATATATCTTCATTTCTTCTTTATCCCTTCTCACAGAGTTCTTCAGTTGTCCTTCTCTGAGGAGCAGCTGTCTGGAGCACATGTGGGCAATCTCCCATCCTCTCCTTGTCTGTACAGGGTCCAAAGACCCAGTCTATTCACCAGTTCTTCATTCTTTGCTGTAGTTGTTGGCTTTGCTTTTGCAGAGATATCTTCAGTTCACCATTCCTCCCCCGGAACCCCTATCCTTGTTCATATTCAATTCAAGGATTTAGATTTTATTCCAAGCATTTTAGAAGTAATATAGACAGGTACAGAAAAAAAGAATGTATCTTCTGCTTTTAAAGAGCTAATTAACTCATGGCATGGGCCAGTTATTTGAGGAACCACCTCATCCTGATTATGTCTACTCATCCCATTAGGTCTGGCAGAAGAGGCATGATACAGGTCACATCTATAAGGAAGTGCCATTTGGTGGGACCCAGGAAAAGAGCTTTTTCTGTTGTGGTGCCTGCCCTTTGGAATATAATTCCCCCTGAGGCTAGACTAGTTCGATCCTGTCATCCTTTCGCAAGGCTTGAAGACGTGGTTCTGGCACTGGGCCTGGGGCTCAGGAGGTGTGGCTGAGCCTTACATTGGTTATGCTGATGTGTTATTGATGAGTTTGTTTTTATCCCAGCTGCAATTTATATGTGCATTATTTTCTGTTTTAATATATTGTTAGTTGCCCAGAGTGAAGAATTTGAGGTGGGTGGCCATATAAATGGAATGAATTAATAAATAAATAAATAAATCTCAAGGGGAACATGTATGCTAAATAAAATATATTTGCTAAAATATGATTATTTTTTCAGCCTTACACTTCTGCTGAGTCCAAGGTTCATGGAAATCAGTTCTCAGAACCTGGTGCTCTTGAATGTTTAAAAACTTCAATCCATATTGCTATTTTATTTTATTATTTTATTTTATTTGTACACCAAAGTCCATGGGTGCTCAGGTATGAAGCAACACAGTGTGAATTGTGCAGCTATGCCACCTACAGCCTCATACTAGCATTTATATCTGAAAAGCAATTTTTCAGATTCAAATCATGAAAACCAATAACAAAGAAAAAGGCAGAAAAAAGCATGGTATGCCTTTTCAATTGAAAGCTTCTCTAATCTCATTTGCAGATTTATTGCACAGGCAGATTGGATAGCTGATAGCATTTCCCATAGCAAATAAATTGATACATTTACAAGGTTCCAAATTCAAAGGGGCTGGTCAGCTTTGTAGGATACTGAAAAGATGCATGTTCTATTGGCATGTGGCTAAAGCCAATTAGAGACAGAAATGCACATTCAGTTCTGTTTCTTTGTATGCATGCTCTGAAAGAACTAGCATGGAGCAATTGCCTAAATAAAATGGCAGATTGTGTATATATTGTATCCCAGCTGGTCATAATACTGACAGCTGTATTCATCTGGTTTTGAGAAACATCTACGGTCAGGGTGTTTATTTATCTAACAATTTATATCTCAGTCTTTTGCCTTTCCCTGCCTGAGACAGGTTATAATCAATAAATCTATAAAATATAATCAGAACAAAGTGAAGATCTGTTAAAATGTAGACCTAAAGTACTATCCAGCAGAACAAAGCTTTTCATCCCCAATGCTTTGTGAAATGAAAAATAGCATAGGAGGAGCCAATTACTTTTCTGCTTACCAAAAGAGCACCAATAGAGAAACTGAGCCAACAGCAGGAACACAAATGACACTCAGATTGTGCTCTCAGAGCAAGAACTTAGGGTATCACTCATAACCTCTAACCCCATGGGTTGCCTATCACAAGGACAATGAAAACAAAACTCCTATAGATTTTTTTTTCTTTAATCCATTCAACCGTGTCCAATTCTCAGAGACTGCCTGGACAAGTCCCTGCAGTTTTCTTGGCAAGATTTTTTGGAAGTGGTTTGCCATTGCCTCCTTCCTAGGGCTGAGAGAGAATGACTGGGCCAAGGTCACCCAGATGGCTTTGTGCCCAAGGTGGGACTAGAAGTCATGGTCTCCCAGTTTCTGGCCCAGTGCCCTAACCACTACACCAAACTGGCTCTCAGAGACTATTTACTTGATCAAAAATAGCTGCAAAGAACAAAAGACTTTTGTTGTTGTTGTTTATTTGTTTAGTCACTTCCGACTCTTCATGACTTCATGGACCAGCCCACGCCAGAGCTTCCTGTCAGTCATCAACACCCCCAGCTCCCCCAGGGATGAGTCCGTCACCTCTAGAATATCATATATCCATCTTGCCCTTGGTTGGCCCCTCTTCCTTTTGCCTTCCACTCTCCCTAGCATCAGCATCTTCTCCAGGGTGTCCTGTCTTCTCATTAGGTGGCCAAAGTATTTCAGTTTTGCCTTTAATATCATTCCCTCAAGTAAGCAGTCTGGCTTTATTTCCTGGAGTATGGACTGGTTTGATCTTCTTGCAGTCCAAGGCACTCTCAGAATTTTCCTCCAACACCACAGTTCAAAAGCATCTATCTTCCTTCGCTCAGCCTTCCTTATGGTCCAGCTCTCGCAGCCGTATGTTACTACGGGGAACACCATTGCTTTAACTATGCAGACCATTGTTGTCAGTGTGATGTCTCTGCTCTTAACTATTTTATCGAGATTTGTCATTGCTCTTCTCCCAAGGATTAAGTGTCTTCTGATTTCCTGACTGCAGTCAGCATCTGCAGTAATCTTCACACCTAGAAATACAAAGTCTTTCACTGCTTCTACATTTTCTCCCTCTATTTGCCAGTTATCAATCAAGCTGGTTGCCATAATCTTGGTTTTTTTTTGAGGTTTAGCTGCAAACTTTTAGCAGCTTTTGCACTTTCTTCTTTCACCTTCATCATAAGGCTCCTCAGTTCCTCTTCGCTTTCAGCCATCAAAGTGGTATCTTCTGCATATCTGAGATTGTTAATGTTTCTTCCAGCGATTTTAACTCCAGCCTTGGATTCTTCAAGCCCAGCATGTTGCATGATGTGTTCTGCGTACAAGTTGAATAGGTAGGGTGAGAGTATACAGCCCTGCCATTCTCCTTTCCCAGACTTAAACCAGTCCGTTGTTCCGTGGTCTGTTCTTACTGTTGCTACTTGGTCATTATACAGATTCTTCAGGAGGCATACAAGATGACTTGGTATCCCCATAGCACTAAGAACTTGCCACAATTTGTTATGGTCCACACAGTCAAAGGCTTTAGAATAGTTGATAAAACAGAAATAGATGTTTTTCTGAAACTCCCTGGCTTTTTCCATTATCCAGTGGATATTGGCAATTTGGTCCCTACTTCCTCTGCCTTTTCTAAACCCAGCTTGTACATCTGGCAATTCTTGCTCCATGAATTGCTGAAGTCTACCTTGCAGGATCTTGAGCATTGCCTTACTGGCATGTGAAATGAGTGCCACTGTTCGATAGTTTGAACATTCTTTAGTGTTTCCCTTTTTTGGTATGGGGATGTAAGTTGATTTTTTCCAATTGGATGGCCATTCTTGTGTTTTCCAAATTTGCTGGCATATAGCATGCATTACCTTGACAGCATCATCTTGCAAGATTTTGAACAGTTCAGCTGGGATGCCATCGTCTCCTACTGCCTTGTTATTACCAATGTTTCTTAAGGCCCATTCAACCTCACTCTTCAGGATGTCTGGCTCTAGCTCACTGACCACACCGTCAAAGCTATCCCCGATATTGTTATCCTTCCTATACAGGTCTTCCGTATATTCTTGCCACCTTTTCTTGATCTCTTCTTCTTCTGTTAGGTCCTTGCCATCTTTGTTTTTGATCATACCCATTTTTACCTGGAATTTACCACCAATGTTTCTAATTTTATGGAAGAGATCTCTTGTCCTTCCTATTCTATTGTCTTCTTCCACTTCCGCGCATTGCTTGTTTAAAAATAATTCCTTATCTCTTCTGGCTAACCTCTGGAATTTTGCATTTAATTGGGCAAATCTCCCCCTATCACTGTTGCCTTTTGATTTCCTTCTTTCTTGGGCTACTTCTAATGTCTCAGCAGACAGCCATTTTGCCTTCTTGGTTTTCTCTTTCTTTGGGATGTATTTTGTTGCCACCTATTGAACAATGTTGCGGACTTCTGTCCATAGTTCTTCCGGGACCCTATCTACTAAGTCCAGTCCCTTAAATCTATTCTTCACCTCCACTGCATATTCCTCAGGAATATTAGTGAGCTCCTATCTAGCTGATCTGTGGGTCTTCCCTAATCTCTTTAGGCTGATCCTAAATTGTGCAAGAAGAAGTTCAGGATCTGAACTACAGTCAGCTCTAGGTCTTGTTTTTACCGACTGTATAGATGTCCGCCACCTTTGGCCTCAAAGGATGTAGTCAATCTGGTTTCGGTGTTGTCCATCTGGGGAAGTCCATGTATAAATCTGTCTCTTAGGTTGCTGGAAGAGAGTGTTTGTTATGCACATTGAGTTGTCTTGGCAAAATTCTATCAGCCTATGTCCTGCTTCGTTTTGTTCACCCAGGCCATGCTTACCTGTAATTCCAGGTGTCATCTGACTGCCCACCTTAGCATTCCAGTCTCCCATGATGAAAATAACATCTCTTTTAGGCGTGTTGTCCAGTAGGTGCTGCAGATCCTCATAGAACCGCTCTACTTCAGCTTCTTCAGCATCTGTGGTTGGGGCGTATATTTGGATCACTGTGATGTTAGATGGCTTGCCCTGAATTCAAATTGAGATCATTCTATCGTTTTTTGGATTGTATCCGAGCACTGCTTTAGCCACTTTACTATTAATTATGAAGGCTACTCCATTTCTTCTGTGGTCCTCTTGTCCAAAGTAGTAGATTTGGTGGTCAGTTGATGTGAAGTGGCCCATTCCAGTCCATTTCAGTTCACTGGCACCCAGAATGTCTATCTTTAATCTTAATTAATTAATTTAATCTTAATTTAAGACTACCATTAATTATATAAAAAGCAAGAGAAAAGAGAGAAGATTCTGACAAGTTAAGGCAAGCAAACGTTGTCATGAGAAAAGGATCTTAACTCAGTTTTTAAGAGTCAGGTCTTTACAACAGTCTGCTATATTTAAAACAGATTTATCTGAACTAAAATAACTTTGTAATTCAGAGATGGTCAAGGTTTATCTAGCAACTAATAGATTTCTTTTGTTTTCTTTTGTTTTACAAAGCTTGCATTACTGTTGTTATGCTTCCAATAAGCTCTTTCCAGTTCAAGCTTTCCCCTTGCTGAAATATTCTGCAAAAGCCGAATCTTCAAAGTAGGTTTCTTCCAAAATATATTGCCTTTTTTTCTTTCAAGAAACCATGCAGGGATGAGAAAAGTGCAGATATTGCAAATGTTAGAAGGTATCAGTTCTCAATCACTGTAACAATTGAGATGAGGAGTGGGGGAGCGAGCAATCTCAGTTATGATAAACCTCTGGAAGAGTGCATTATTTTCAAGACTACAGATGCTGATCAGCTGAATCAGGAGCACCCCTTGTAGCTAAAAGTTAAATATTTATTTTGAGGCTATTTTATTTCCAGTTAACAACAAAAGAAAAAATATAGATTGCCAACTATCTTTTTTTAATGGCTAGTTCAAACACCATGCCATGCTACTGTTTCAGATGATATACACTTGACAAATCATTTTTTGAAATTGATCTGCTCATTTTTGAAATTATAATTTGAAATCAGTTTCCAAACCTTAGTATTCTTCTAAGTACAGTCTGGTATTCAAAACATTATTAGAATAATGCTGAATTACCAGGCCATCCATATATCATTGGAAGCAGCTGTTGTGGTAAGCAGATGAGAACCTGTGTACAGGTAACTCTAAAATCAAAATTTGCCCTTTATATTTGGACATTCAAACCATATCAGTAAAGTTTAGCACCAATAACAATTGAGTATTATATTCAAATTGATGTATGTGATACCTTTTATTTATGAAAAAGTGATTGATCAAGACTGACCTTCTATACATATTGACCTGTGACATTGTAGGAAGAAAGCTGCGTTAGTCAATGGTGGGAAAAATCAAGGGTCTGATAGCACCTTTACCAAATAACAGATTCCATTAAAAAGACATACTTTTGTGTCTTTTAATTAATTCCTTGCAAGGGAGATGGATGGTGATAAAATCTGATAAATAAATAAAATACACTTCCATGAACTGCAGCTTATGTAATTAAATGCATGGAGTGGCTAGACTGATGTAGGATTCATTTGTGGTGAGCTTTTCCATACTCTAGGAAGCTACCTGAGACCTGGTCTCTTTGACATATTGATTAGATTCCACAGTGTGACCACTAAGTAGACAGAACCTTGTTGGGATCCTACCCTGAGTTACAGCCCCCAAGAGGTATACTGTTGCCTCCTTAGACCTCAGAAGCCTTGTTTTATGAGTGAAGCAGCCTCTCTTGTATTGGTTTTCACAACCTGAAGAGTCCGCTGGATTTGTCTGATCAACTGGGTCCAGTTCAGGCAAATGAGTGGTATACCAGTGTCTACCATCTACTCTGGTCTGAGTCTACAGCTGCTGGAAAACATGGCTTGAAGAAGCCAAGAAAGAAGCTGAATTAATTCTTTCACCCAAAAACCTTGGTGACCAAGTATTGACAGGGATACCTTCCTTCCCCTCTTTCCATGAACTTCTGAAAGCTCTGTTTATTACCAATCCTCAAAAATCAGGACTATGTAATGAAAAGGTGCACTTCTTTCTCTGACCCCCCTTCCTGGCCTCCAATTTATCTATTATTTCTATTTATTACAGACTGGCTTCTCATCTTCTTTTCTCATTTTCTTCCTTGTATTTTCTCTCCCCAGAAGGGAATCTACCTGTCACGTATATACTGGCTTTTCTCTCCCATTCCCATTTTCCTCCTCCCATTTAACATCCCACTCCTAAAGTGATGGTGCATGCACTGGTAATTGACCTATCCTGCTTATTCAAAGTGCACTATCTTTCTTGTACAGAATATATACTGGACTTGACCTTAGTTAAAAACTGAAGTATACATGCTTTCCTATTGCTAGCTCCAGTCTGTGTTCATTTTTTCCCCTCAGTATTGCTTAAATGCAATAATTCCCGATTCAATACAATTTCTTCAGTGATTGCTCCTTCCCCTTCATTTCCAACTCCATTTTCATTGACTGACTTCTTTCCTGATTTCTTTGCATCTTTTGTGAATGTTTTTTTCATATTTTATTGCTATTCCCTCAACATGGTTTATTGCTTTTAAAGGCAATTTTGCCATTTAATGGTGTTCCCCAATGATTGTTACTTTTCTTCATTGCCATCTCCCACTGACATGCTTTCATTGTGTCATTTCTCAGTAAAAGCAAACCATTTTTTCTGAGGCATGTGTGTTATCATTTTGAGGCCAATAATCTGTACAGTAGGGATGTTAACATCCAAAATACTTTAGAAGATATCCCTTATTTACAAGAATCTCTAGTACAAGAAGATGAACTTAGATCAGCACTCCAGTCATTACCAAGTCAGTAGGCTAAAGGAATGTGTACATAAATATGGCAAGCAACAGAAGAAGAATCAATAAAGATTCTAACAAAACAATGTCAGTAGCCAACAGATTGGAAGAAGTCAGTATATATACCAATACCAAAATAAGGAGTGTGTAAACAATCACACAATATCCTTAATTTCATGTGCTAGCAAAATAATGCTTCAACCAACACAGATTAGAGTCCTATATAGAAAAGAACATAGATGTTCAAGCTGGCTTTAGAAAAGGTAAAGTAACAAGATATATCAATGCTGACACACTCTATTAATGATGCTTTTAAAGAATATTTTGCCATTTAAAGTTGCTTCACCAGTAATTGCTACTTTCCTTCATTACAATTTCCTACTGACATGCCTTCATTGTTTCACTCCTCAGTAAAAACCAAATGTTTTTTCTGAGGCATTTGGGGGTCTATATTCATTATAAGTGCATAGTTTTTAAATATTTATTATTTAAAAGAGCTTGCTTGCATAACAGTACCTGGTGGATGATCCATGCTTAAGATATATGCCCCATCTACATCTGGTACAAAGGAAAATATATATATCATAGTTTCATAGAAAATTCTGTGAATTTTGATTAAACAACCTATGATTTCAGAGCCTCATATTTACTCCTTCCCTTATTCTAACTCTTCTTCATATAAATCAGTTTAAATGAATGAATGAATGAGTAAAAATCTCACCTAGGAATTGATGTATATGTGATATATCTGTGATTATCCAACTTACATACTGTCCGCTTCTGCCTTTAAGCTGCTCCATAGTACAGAGTGCAGTCAAAACTATTTTCCCTCTCATAATAAACAACCTCACATTCAAGTTATGCATAGGGAAACCATAGGTCCTTTTACTGAAAGAGAGACAGTTTAGGGGAAAATAATGCATTGCTTATATTTTTACGAAATATCCAGAATGTTTGAAAAAGGTCTAAAGGCTCAACTGAATAGACCCCAGATTGGATCAGCATGTTCAATAAATTGCTGGAAGGCATAAGTCTGCCTTGAAGAGTCAGCTAGACAAATGTCAAATGTCAGAACAACAACAACAAAAGTCTCTTCATTTTTGTAATATTGCTGAAAAACATATTGTGCTGGATATTTACAGAGGTTTTTCCTTAAGGAATCTGTGATATCCTGCATAACTGTATTCAAGGTGTGCATTTGTGTGTTTTTAGGAAGCATTTTATTCATCCGGGCCTGACAGAATCTGAAGGATTTCCCTAGCATGCATTTGATAACTAATTTCAGAGATTGTCTTGAAGAAAGTTTGTCTTGGCAAGGTATAGCCATAATTATAGACAAAAATGAGGTTGGGAGCCAAAAGTTGAGTTAACAGATTTGTTTCAATTCCCAGAATTCAGAGTTATACCCAGGAACAAGGTTGGAAGAGTGAGTTTTCAGACTGATTAAAGATATGGTGTCAAAGTTTATTAATGAGAGAAAACACAAGAAAAAGACCAATGATAGAATAAATATAGTAAAAAGTAATAATAAAAAAAATTACAAGAAAATCCTGAGTCAATTAACAGCTAACAAATTAATAGCTGAAGGGAGGAACCAAATGGTACAATTATTGGTAGAAATTTTGCAACCTTCTTAGAGGTTTCTGAAGAGAGGTCACCCACAAGAAGGGTAATAACTATTTTGGTGTCATATACCTTAATGATTGGAATTGGGGACACAAGGTAGCTATAGTTGGTGAGTCGCTTTATAGCATTGACCCTTTAAGAACTCCTCTTGAAATATGGGAGGCAGCAATAATTACGTGTTTGTGTTTTACCCCTTACTGACAGATTTCTTAGACTTATTTGGACAAACAGACTGGCTATGATTTCATCCCAAATTGTGTTGCCCTTCTGGCCATATATGCAACTAGTGAAGGCCTTGAAATAATTTTGATATATATCAGATAATTATTAGCCTTGCTCAATCATACATACAGATTATTCAGCCCCTTTTCTCTAACTCCCAACTGAAAGCCTGGTTTGATAAGAAGTGCAACTAAAGCAGCTAAACCACAGGTAATTCTTGCCTACAGGAATGCCTGAACCCATAATGACTTTCCTTCTTAAGAAAATGTTTACTCCCTAAAAAGGGATTGTAATTTTTAAAGAAGGAAAAGCAAAGTTACACTCTAGGAAACAGGACTAGAGTCCAGTAGGCTGAAGCAAACAGACAATCACCTGTTTTGGCACCTTTTTTCTCAATCTTCTTCCAGAGTAAACTTTAATAGCAGAAACAACATAATCCTCCTTGAGTCTTGGACTAGATATTTCTATGGCTTGTATACCACATCTGAAGGCAGTGAATTTTCTGCCCAGCTGTGTGATGAACCTGTCTCTGAACTGCCCCCATTTTTGTCTTATGAGGTCCAGAAAACTAATCTCTGAACTGGAAAATAGAAAAGCTCCTGACAGAGATTTAGTCTTACCAGAATTCTTCAAATTAAACCCTGCATGGTGGGCATCTGTGCTTGGTCCTCTGTTCTCAGCCATAAATAATTTTCTGTGCTTCCCTAAAGATTGGCTTAATTCTATTACTATTCCAATTTATATAAAAGGTGACAAGTGTGACTCTGTAAGTTACCGCCCAATTAGCCTAAAGATATAGTGTTCGCCAAGTATACTGCTATCCCTTAATATTACCTGCTCCTTCTTTGTAATTCATTAGATTTAGGACTGTTAGGACTCAGTTATGGCATCACTGATTTTTTAAATATAGACAACTGAAAACATTTATGAAAGCATTGCATTTTACCCAGTCTGTATTTGCATTATATTCATGCAAGGGTTTTGTGACAGCTAGAGTCCTAAAACTTTAAAGTATCAATCCTAATTAATCTTTGAAACATGTGACTTATACTTTTTTGTGTGTGTAAAAAAATATTGCATATTCAAGAGATTAACTTTTCTTTTCTAAAAAATGTAGCTTCAGTAAATAAATGCAGCATAAAGTACCAGGTTAGTGTTGACTAAAATTGTCAACTTCTTTGTCACACATACTCCTTTTAACAAGAGGAGCTGATGGAAAACCTGTGGGATTTTCTGTGCAGCTTTCAAATCATTTATTTTTTCTGAGCAATGTCTTGGTTGCTTACTCTCAGTGCCTTTGAAATAATGAGTTCATAAACTTCCAGGCTGAGCAGGTATTAAAGGCACCAAGAAACACACAATAGCATCAATACCTTACAACCCAAAGTACAGATCATTCTGCAGGCACTAATTCTGGAAGACAATACTGTTCACATACCCCATTCTTCAGACAAAATACAGATTTTATATAGATTACTGCTTTGTACAAAGTTTAGTTAAATGAGACATCAATTTCTACTGCTATCACCAAGGTTGTTTATATAAGCAGTACATTCATTCAACCATAATACCTATTTCTATTTTACAAAGCATACTTTGGCAGCTACCTAATTGACTGTCTTAAATGTAGGGTTGGGGTGGGGAAGACAGTTGAAAGTTTGGTATGCAAAATTTGAATGAGCAGAAGAACCACCAGTTCTCTGTTTGAGCACATATGATTATTAATTTGTTTATGACTATGTCACAAATGAATATATTTTATCAACTCTGAATAGTGCATTACCTAAAAATAAAGAGCTGTTTCTAAAATAAATATACATTTCACAAATGTCCTTGATCAGTGACTTTAATGTATTTCCAAATCAAGCATAATTCTTTTCAGAAATTCCTAGTGAAGATCATTTATTTTATTCATTCCAGGGACACACTGCATTTTGAAAATGCTGAGGCAATAATAACACCTAGCAAATGCTCATCATGGTGAGAGTACGTATTATTTTATTTCATTTCATTCCTCACATCAGTGTTTAAATCTTTCAGTGGTTCTACAAAATCATATGAAACTATTGCAGTTTCTATATTATAGCAAAGAATGTAAGTTATAAAGATGTGAATAACAGTAATTTCAACTTAGCCATTAAGAATCAAATGACATATGTTGATTATTTTTTCATAAGGGTTTTTATTAACCACCTCAATCTCAGATACTGTAAATATATATCCTGCCCCTTTCAGGGTATTGCCACTGAAATTCACTATCCCAAAGATAATTTAGGTGGTATTAATTTCATCAACATCCTTTAAAAAACGGTTACTGGCTTAAAAGCAGTTCAGTTATCTGGTAAATTGGTTTAAATTAATATCTTGTGAAAATATGAAAGGCCTCTCAAAAAAATAAATGAACCTTGGAGTTACAAGAACATCTTTCATATGTATTTAACAGGGGTGAGTTCAAAACTAAATAAATTTGCACTAAAAAATTGTATGCTGTCTGCAACCCAGAACAACAGACCGTATAAACTATTATTAATTATTATTAGAGGTATTACTATTAGAGGTAAAGCATACACTAAATAAGAGGCTAGCTAATAAAAACACTGATTATAATGTACAGTGGTTTACAAAGAATGAAATCATGCTGGACAGGTGAATCCTAGCCAAGTAAAAGTGGAAGAACTGTTTTTAGCTTGATTAAGATAAAAGTAGGACTTGTCTAAATGGTTACATGGGCTTGCATTCCTGTGTGCCTCTAGCTGGTCTTTAAAAGTGAAGTCAAGTAGTGCTGAATCTGAAAGGTACTTGAGTAGATGACTACCAGCAAATCACAGGGATGCAGGCTAAACCAGAAGACTTAAAAAATAAAATCCAAAAGAAGGCAGCCATTTTCATACTGCAGTCAGGCAAACTACATGGACATGTCATGCAGAACCAGCAGATAAGTCTGACATGAAAGAGACTTGGCTACTTAAGATTCTCAATAGCATTTTCACAGAGCTTTGGTCTGTTTTGATTTGACTTCTGGTGCTCCTATTCCAGCTCAATGAAGTGTGGAGATCATTTTCTTGTCTCTGATAATAAAGCCAATTAAATAATATTCTCTTGATTCATCTAATATGATATAAATATCTGTTTACCTTTCCTTTACTATATAAACAGACCTTTTTTTACAAAAAACTGCAGCCAAAGCATTTGACCAGAAAAATTCAACACAGTAACTAAATATGGTTATTTTTTCAGTTAAACCCTAAAAATACAGAACAATTATAAATCCTTTCCATTAAAAACAAAACATTTTCATAGAAGTTGGGACTTTCTGCAAAATAAAGGTAAGATAATAATAAGTGATGAGATGTTTTCCATTTAAGAGGCCTCTAGATGGCCTTTAAAAGTGAAGTCAAGTAGGGTTGACCAGGAGTATGGTCAATCTATTACTGTGCGAACTGCTTTGCTCCATCCAGAATTTTTTTGATAGTTGTTATTTTATTGGATAAAGGTAAACTGCTTTCTGAAAGTTACTTCTCAGGACAGTAAAACTTGTGCTAGCTTTTTTCCTTGTTCTAATTACAATCACACTGGCTAAGAAGAAATTTTATAATGAGTATATGAAGGACAGAGCTCGTTCTAGTTAAGGAGGATCCTTAAGGCCAGGACAGATTTAGGGGTTATTCCATTGCTTCAAAGATTAGAGATATTCCTTGAAGTGTTATCTGTACCAGTGTAGGAATGAGATGTTCTCCTACCACTTTTTCCCTCAGTGGTGTTCTTTTACTTCTATTACCACTCACAGCACTTCTAAAACCCATTTCTCTCTACTTATAACTATGTCCACCATACCTTTGCTCTTTATTTTTTTCTGATACTGAGGAAAACAGTATGTATGAAAACAGAATGTATTACAAGAATCCTATAAACAAAGAATTCTAAAAGAATTGGACCTTATTAAATATAATGGAGATCAAGACAAATGAAATGCTAGAAACTTCCTTATGTCAGAAAGAGGTACTTACACATATGACTACAGAGTCTGT
This sequence comes from Candoia aspera, assembly GCF_035149785.1. Classification (NCBI taxonomy): domain Eukaryota; kingdom Metazoa; phylum Chordata; class Lepidosauria; order Squamata; family Candoiidae; genus Candoia; species Candoia aspera. The sequence continues at coordinate 51,000,042 of NC_086157.1, read as the reverse complement.
CTTTCTAGATCAGAACTTTGGTTCCCATGTTGATCTATACTCAGTTCTTTACGGTATCACTATAACATCTATGATTCCTGAGCTACTCAAACATTCCCTCTACAGAGTCCTTGTTTAGCAACTGCCTTATTTAGTGACTGTTTGCAGTTACAACAGTGATGAAAAAGTAACTTTGCGACCAATTCTCACATTTACAACCTTCACAGTTCTGTAAAGCAAAGGAAAAATGAAGTACGATCATAAGCACAGTCACAGTTTCACTTAGCGACCACTTCACTTAATGACTGAGTTGCTGGTCCCAATTATGGCCTATCAACTAGGACTACCTGTAACCTTTTCCTTCCAAGGTGATATCATGTCTTCTATAACTCCATAGGAATAAACTTTTCACAATCTTAGGCTTTCCTGAGACATGTCAAATACTCTAACCACTTTAAAGACAAAATAAGCTGAAGTGAAATTCATTGCCTTATGAGTATAATATTCCAGAGAGCAATAGCTGATTTTGGATATTGTTTTAAAAATTAAATATATTAACTAAGCAGATATTTACATATTACTTACTAAATGCCTTGTACTCCATCATCTTGCTTACATTTATAGAAACCAAATAAAACAGAAAGAAACATTATTCAGCAGTGTTTCATGTAACTGGGAAATGTCATATTATTCTGACAATGAGGAAATTCAATCCCATTTACCAGTGAAGGGAAATGGTTAGGAGAGATACTTAAATCATCCAGCCTTTCTGGTAGCTGTCAACAACAAAGGCATTAAGACTTCATCTGTGAGCTTTATCTCAAATGCAAAATGGCAGCAATTGACATTTAAGAATTGTCTGGTAAAATGGCCCACATTATGCAGGCAAAATCCCCCCTCAAAAGATACTGAATGGATAGGCAATATCTTTTTTTTTTTAACCTGTATCTATCCAACTAATAGTCCTTAAATATTGAGTTGACCTGATTTCACCTCTTTAAAAAACCAATTCCTATATATTCCTATTTTGACTATAGCAGGAAAAAAAAGATCTACTAGTCAAGTAAATTATTTGCCTGTAGAAGTCTCTTTTTAAAATTAATATATGAAAATACTTGAATTTTTCAATGAGGGATCTCATGAGTGTTTCTGTGAAATTTTGTCTTGATTTTATCTTGTTCACTGAATGCCACATACAAATCATGGACATTCTAAATATTTATTTGCTTTGAATTTTTGTTTGAATTTCATCTCTGGAACATTCTGAACCTCCTGAAATTCCATTGTGTGATGAAATACAATTTTTTCAGAAAATTGTAATGGAAATCAGAACTAAGATTGCATGACGTTGCATCTTTTGGACATAAAAGAATACATCCACAGCAAAATGCAGGGCTGGACTAAGTTATATTTGGAATTTTAGAATAATATAAATCTTTTGATGGTACTAGAAGACAAAAGACTCAAGAATTTTGTAGTTAAAGGAGAAGAAATAGCATCATTCTCAATGGCATTCTTAGGGCAGCTGTAAAGTTCTGCAGATTTTGCCCATCCCCAGAATACTTTCTGCTTTTCATTATTGTGCCTGATAAATGGTGCTAAAAAAAGGAGGGAGGATTTGGCCCAATTCTCTCAAAAAGTATTAGTCTTTGTTTTGGCTACTTTCTGTCTATGCAAGTATATTATAGACTTCTTATGGTAGTCATAATTTATGACTATCTTTTATCTCTCTCATAAAGGGATGTGGTGGCGCTGCAGGTTAAACCGCTGAGCTGCTGAGCCTGCCAATCGGAAGGTCGGCGGTTCGAATCCGCGTGACGGGGTGAGCTCCCATTGCTAGTCCCACCTCCTGCCAACCTAGCAGTTCAAAAACATGCAAATGTGAGTAGATTAATAGGTACCGCTTCGGCGGGCAGGTAACGGCGTTCCGTTTAGTCATGCCGGCCACATGACCACGGAGGAAGTGTCTACGGACAAACGCCGGCTCTTCGGCTTTGAAATGGAGATGAGCACCGCCCCCTAGAGTCGGACACAACTGGACTTAATGTCAAGGGAAACCTTTACCTTTACCTTTACCTTTCTCTCACTCACTCACACACACACACACACAGACACACTGCAAACTTATATGCAATCACTTTGTAGTTTATATAGAAAATAATTATAGATTAATATAATTAAATAATTATGAAATTGCATTAGTTAGAACTTGGTCTTTATTACCACAGTAGCTCATTTCATAGTTGAACAAATTATTAATAATAAATGAGCAATTCACAGATAGATTATATACTACTATTATATTATTAAGATAAATGGGTCTTGTTATATATACCAAGTCAGCCAGTTTTCTTAGCAGATCGGTCTTCAACGGAAAGCCTTTGCAACCATTCTACATTAAATAATTTGACTGGATTGTTTGTGACTATCACTGATTGACCATTTATATTTGTATAGATCAACCCTATACAGTATATAACTATGTCTTGATAACTTAATTTTCTTTTGTTGGCATTTCTCATAAAGAACACTATATGGATAGGAAAAGTAGCAAAATGCCTAGCTCTCCATGCACACTTAGCAAGTTAGAAAGCCTAATTCAAAGACAGAAGTTCAGTTTATTCATAGAAATTCTGTGGGTTATTAGAATCCTAATTACTAGCAATCCAGTATCTTTTTACTATGCAGAATGTAAACATCAGAAGAATACTATGGCCATCTTACCACTTGTGATCAGGCCAAGAGAACCATGATGGGAGTTTGTTGTACACCTTTTTCTCTCTGTGTAATACTCACACATTAACACACATTAGCGTTTGCTAGGAACCAGGGAGAGTAAGGGAGATGGATTGCAAGCAACCCATAAAAGAAATATTATGAACAGTTTCTGAATCCCTCTTCTAAAATCACTTCCTGGGTGTAAGACATGCTTATTATTTATAAGAAAATGAACTACAGTTGCTCACGGGAGGCACTGCATTGCATCAATTAAAGTGCCATGATAAATATGAAACTTACCTCTTTCACACCAGTTTAGCTACAAAATAATTAATTTGATTCCAGTGTTAAATTAAATATGGCAAGGAGGTTTTAGATTAAAGTAAAGACAGAAGGTGCCAAGTTGGGGGTGGAGGGAGACACACTGCAGCTTTGGAAAGCCTACAGCATATCTTGCACTGCAGCTCAGAGCAAACAGCTTTAACTAAAGACTTAGTTAGCCTCTCCCTTTGATGGCTGCATTACTAAGACTCTTCAGGGCCTCATGAGGCTCAATGACAGAGAATATTGTAGAAGCTAGATGTAGGACACACAGAATACAGACTTTTTGATCAAGTAGTAATAAACAGCTTTAATTAACTGGGCTTCCAGGGGGATTAAAAAGAAGGGGAACGGGGAGTTTTATATTGAAATTTGAGCTGCTGTCTCTGTTACACGTATTCACTCAAAGTTTACAAGCAAGATTCTCTGAGGGTTTGCTTTGGCGGAAGCTGAGCGGACAGTACAATTGATATATAGTCTTCTTTGGACTCATATAGAAACCTGCAGGCACCATCTGTGTTTGAGAGCAGTAATTAAACAGTCATGTTCTTTCTCCTCCACCCTTCAATATGCATCTGTTGGACTGCAAGAAGGTGAAAGGAGGAGAGAGAGAAAGAGAGAGAAATGGTTTTATAATGAGAATCTACTGTATTTCTATTCATTCCTTGCATAATTTATTTTATTCGATAATGTAAGGCAAATTCAAATAACTGCATTTTCACACATGTGACATTTTGAGGAAGCTGAGCAATAAGAAGCCTTTTCCATTCACATTCAATTTCACCAAAACTGAATGGGCTGAGAAATTAATGTAGGAGGGCTTGTAACACATGAATCTTTAGAAACATTCAACTTTTAGGATGATGAGAACTTGTTATGGATGGTTTCATAAAATGTCTGCTAGAGGAATGATGGCCAGAGATGGTTGGTGAGTGGTTGCAGCTGTCTCCATGAGACTGACTCACACCTCAGCCTCTGTTTTTTTTTTTTTTCCTTTCCTGGATGAGTGGTGATATTTACAAACCAAAGTATGGGCTACAGCTACTCATGTTATTTTCTAAGAAGGCCTCTGGGGCTCATGTTGAGTTATTTCAGTAAAAATCATGCTAGAGGCCAGTGCTTTGCAGCATAACAGCTTCTCATTTAATTAAAGAAGCTTTAAAAAAAAAAGATGGAGAGCCTGGCAGGCACCAGGAGAGGAATCTGTTGATTATTCTCTGACTTAGCAAAGACTCTGCTTTCCCCAGTCCCATTCTAGCAACATTCTGCTGCTTCCACTTGCAAATTGTTCAGCTGAAAATAGAAGTGGCTAGTATGCTCAAAGGAAAATGAGAAAGTTTTCCTCTTTTCCCCCCTGTTGTTTGTTACCAGATATTCAAATGACCAGAAAAGTAAAGACCATAATGTATGAAATACATCATTCTCCTGCTGCATTATAGGGTATATTTTTTTTTAAAAAGTTCAAACAACTTTTTTCCTCCTTTGGGGCAAGCATAAACCTGCAGGTGACCACCTCTTCACCTGTGCCATGTGATTTTTGTGCTTCTTATAATACTATCAGTGCACAAGAAGTTAGATCTATGTTCCAATTTAAAAAATCAGTACAAGACAGAAGATAAGTGAGCTAGTCCATTCTCTCTGCCCTTTGCACAATTGTGCATATACCTGTCACAAACATTATAGAATATTATGTATGCCTATCTTATTCACATCTGCAATTGATGTTTTTAATGGAGAAGAATAAGAAGTAATCAGCATATTTTGAATGTATAAATTTAATATAATCTGTCTTGAAGTTTAAATATGGTGTCGTTAATAAACAGTTAATGGCGTTGCCTATACAAAAGGATGATTTAGCCGAGATCTAAATTTAGGGTGATTATTTGAGAGGAAGGGCAACATCTAGGATGTGAACTTGTTCTGAATACACTTTTCCATTTTATAGTTAATTGATGGCAATTATAATAAGGTAATAGGATTCTGGCTCCCTCACAGAGCACACATTTAGTACTAAGGCTTGCAAAGATCCTTTGCTTTTTCAGCTGTCAGGCTAGTGTCATCAGCATAGTGCCGGTTATTGATGTTTCCTCCTCCAGTTTAAAAATCACACTCATCTTCTTCCAATCCAACTTCCCTTAATATGTATTTGACAGTATACAGCCTCTTCTTGTTCCTTTGCCAATCTGGAGCCAGTCTGCTTCACCAAGTTCTGTCTGGATTGTGGCTTCCTGACCTGTATATAAATTTCTCATGAAGACAATGAAACGTTCTGAGATTCCCATTTTAGTAAGCACTTTCCACAGCTTGACATGATCAGCGCTATCAAAAGATTTTCTATAACTGATGAAGCACGTACAGACTTCTCTTTGGTAGTTTTTGGCTTTTTAAATTAACCAGTGTGCATCAGCAATAATGTCTCATGTTCCTCAGCCTTTTCTAAAGCCAGCTTGAACTTCTGGCATCTCTTTTTCCATGTAGGTCTCCAATCTACATTGGATGATCCTAAGCATTATTTTGCTAGCATGTGAAATTAAGGATATGTGTGGTAGTCTGCACATTAAGTCTCTTTTTATTTTTTGCTATTGTCATGTAGGTTGACCTCTTCCAATTAGTTGGCCACTGTAAAATTCTCCAGATTGAATTGCCATTAAGTTTGATAACCTGCTGAAGTAACAATGGAGCTCACAGATGCAATTTTAGTCAAACATAACCCAGAGTGCATAATAGGCAAAAAATTGGTCACAATGGTGGGAAAACCTAATTTTATTACATCACAAGGGAGAGTCAAAGAGGTTTGCTAAACATTGAGTAATGCTGATACTTGAAACCAGTTGTAAGAATATTGAGAAAAGAGGATAATATGATATTGTGAAATAGATGAAGAGAGTTCATACAACATATTGAGAGTCAAACCAGCAAACCCTATTTTAGTGTGTAGTGCAACCCAGAAAATTAAATGAACTGAATAATCCATCATTCATTTTACCAACAGATTGTGCAAACACAGCTGGAGACTGTAATCTTGTCATCTTGCCTAGGCAAAACCTGTCCATTTTCCATCAGTTTCTGCCATCAGGTTTTTATTTATTTATTTATTTATTTATTTTATTTTAGCTGTTTCAACCTTGATTTGTAGGGATATGCAAAGATATAGATTAGAAGGGACAAATAGGAGTCAGATCACACAGAGATGTACATGTAACACAGGTCAAAAATGTGTTAAACCAAACACATCTTTTCCTGATGTCATGCCACAGCTGTGGAAAGCAACCACCAGATCCTGGGAAAAGGCACTTTTGCTTTATGGTGCTCCCAACAGGAGCTACAGGTGTGGCCATGAGTGTATTGAATTACACATTGCCCTTTGAAATCAGATCTCTGCACAGCTATATTATTTTAAACATTTGTTCAAGAACATTCATATGAAAATTTGCCTTCATTTTCATGCACATTTCTCCTTTCACCATCTTGCTTCCTTTTGAGAGAAGGACCTATGGGGAAGAATGGGTCCTTAAACTCATTCTCACCTAGACCAACTGCAGAGTAATGGAAGATGAGTCGTGTCTCCTTCCTGCTTTAGTCTGCCTGCAGGGATGATCTTACTTACTTCAACCTTGTTAACACACCTAGTATCATCTTTGAACCTCATTCAGTATATAAAAGCAATTTACTTATGTCAGACATAAGAAGAGCTGAAATAGTAAACAGCAAATTTTTTGCATGATCATATTTTTTTCAATTTCTTCTATCTTTTAAATAGAGAATGAATTGATACAGTTTATCTAAGTTTATAACTAACAACTTAACATCACATGACAAATAGTTACAGAAAATTTCAGATACATTTATTTTGCTCACCATTGGTTATATATTTGTTGTTAGTTGTCCTAGCTTGTAAAATGAAATAAAAAGAATTGTGCTTCATTAAAAACAGATTATTTTGAAGGGAAATCATGTCTACCCTGTAACCCTATATTATTTTTCCATTAAAATGTAATATGCAATACTGAACTAATTACTATTTTTTATTCATTCAGACAGTTTGAGAAAACAGTTTGCAGACTTTATGAAGCTAATTTTACCTATTAAATTTGGCAGATGATCAAGCCATATTAACAAACAAATTTTAAATTTTTATTCTCTATAAATAGGCTTTTTAATTTTAACTATGATATTTATACATAGTTAATTCATCATACCTCAATGAATCTAAAAATTCAGTGATGGCTATATATGCTATAAAGCATAATTTAAGTAATACTTGTTCTAACAAAAGCAAGCAAACAAGCAAACAGAACACACATATCTAGAGAGAGAGAGAGAGATCCTCTTTTGTAAATAATTCAACTTTTTTAAAATATATTTCATTTCTGATTGAAGTTTCATTGCTACTGATTGATTAATTGATTGATTGTATTTATATATTGCTGGACTTCAAAAAGGCTCTGTTGGGTTTTACAATATAACTGATAATATGATAAAAAAAGACATGCTATGAATCTAAAAACTATTCATCTATTTATTGACAGAACCTCAATCCCATGGGAGTAATGGGTCCTGGATTTTGGATGCATTCTGTAAGTTAGACCATTTTAAGTACCTTGGCTCAAAAATTGTCGCCCTGTGATGTACCATTTCACCCAGACAGACAGACACAACAGTTTTAGTATATAGATACATTCCTTCAGCAAAGGATCGTTACCTTGTTGTGGTGCTGGACATTGAGCACCTCAATGATGCCATGAGCTAAACCTTGAAGGGCCACCCAAGATGGGAAGGTCATGACAGAGAGGTCAGACTAAATGCAATCCCTGGGGAAGATAATGGCAACCCACCCCAGTATTCTTGCCGTGAAAACTAAATGGATCAGTACAAACAGGGATATGTTGGTATACCATCGGAAGATGAGACCCCCAGGTCGGAAGATGGTCAAAATGCTACTGGGGAGGAACAGAGGATGAGTTCAACTAGCCCCAGACGTGATGACACAGCTAGCTCAAAGCCAAAAGGACGGCTAGCGGCCAACGGTGCTGGTGGTGAATGGCGAATCCGATGTTCTAAGGATCAACACACCATTGGAACCTGGAATGTAAGATCTATGAGCCAGGGCAAATTGGATGTGGTTATTGGTGAGATGTCAAGACTAAAGATAGACATTTTGCGCATCAGTGAACTGAAATGGACTGGAATGGGCCACTTCACATCAAATGACCACCAAATCTACTACTGTGGACAAGAGGACCACAGAAGAAATGGAGTAGCCTTCATAATTAATAGTAAAGTGGCTAAAGCAGTGCTTGGATACAATCCAAAAAACGATAGAATGATCTCAATTTGAATTCAGGGCAAGCCATCTAACTTCACAGTGATCCAAATATACGCCCCAACCACAGATGCTGAAAAAGCTGAGGTAGAGCAGTTCTATGAGGAACTGCAGCACCTACTGGACAACACGCCTAAAAGAGATGTTATTTTCATCATGGGAGACTGGAATGCTAAGGTGGGCAGTCAAATGACACCTGGAATTACAGGTAAGCATGGCCTGGGAGAACAAAACGAAGCAGGACATAGGCTGATAGAATTTTGCCAAGACAACTCACTCTGCATAACAAACACTCTCTTCCAACAACCTAAGAGACGGCTTTATACATGGACTTCCCCAGATGGACAACACCGAAATCAGATCGACTACATCCCTTGCAGCCAAAGGTGGCAGACATCTATACAGTCGGTAAAAACAAGACCTGGAGCTGACTGTAGTTCTGATCACAAACTTCTTATTGCACAATTTAGGATCAGCCTAAAGAGATTTAGGGACGGTGGTGGGACGCGGTGGCGCTGCGGGTTAAACCGCTGAGCTGTCGATCGGAAGGTCGGCGGTTCGAAACCGCGCGGCGGGGTAAGCTCCCGTTGCTCGTCCCAGCTCCTGCTCACCTAGCAGTTCGAAAACATGCAAATGTGAGTAGATCAATAGGTACCGCTTCGGCGGGAAGGTAACGGCGTTCCGAGTCGTCATGCTGGCCACATGACCCGGAAGTGTCTATGACAATGCTGGCTCCAAGGCTTAGAAATGGAGATGAGCACCGCCCCCTAGAGTCGGACACGACTGGACTTTACGTCAAGGGAAACCTTTACCTTTACCTTTACCTAAAGAGATTAGGGAAGACCCACAGATCAGCTAGATATGAGCTCACTAATATTCCTAAGGAATATGCAGTGGAGGTAAAGAATCAATTTAAGGGACTGGACTTAGTAGATAGGGTCCCGGAAGAACTCTGGACAGAAGTTCACAACATTGTTCAGGAGGCGGCAACAAAATACAAGAAAGCCAAGAAGGCAAAATGGCTGTCTGCTGAGACACTAGAAGTAGCCCAAGAAAGAAGGAAAGCAAAAGGCAACAGTGATAGGGGGAGATATGCCCAATTAAATGCAAAATTCCAGAGGTTAGCCAGAAGAGATAAGGAATTATTTTTAAACAAGCAATGCGCGGAAGTGGAAGAAGGCAATAGAATAGGAAGGACAAGAGACCTCTTCCAGAAAATTAGAAACATTGGAGGTAAATTCCAGGCAAAAATGGGTATGATCAAAAACAAAGATGGCAAGGACCTAACAGAAGAAGAAGAGATCAAGAAAAGGTGGCAAGAATATACAGAAGACCTGTATAGGAAGGATAACAATATCGGGGATAGCTTTGACGGTGTAGTCAGTGAGCTAGAGCCAGACATCCTGAAGAGTGAGGTTGTTTTCTTGATTTCATCTTAAGCTCCTCATTTTATTTGTTTGCTTGTTTGTTTTGTTAATTCAACTTACATATTTTCCTGTACTACCAAATCTTTATTTGTTATATTTGACTTTGCCCACTGTTTATTTCCTATAAAATGCTTCTTGAGTTGAGGTCAACAAAGGTATTTTGGGGCATAGCCTGGTTTGTATCTATTCTATATTCATAGTATGGCATTCCTAATATAATTATTTTTTAAAAAAAAACAATATTTATTTTAACTTTATCATACCATAAGTAACCATGCCACCCAAACCTCAGACCATGATCTTCTAAATCTATAAGTCTCTTATTTCTTAACAACAGCCATTCATCCAAACCAAATAGCAAGCAGCAAAGTACAATTTAAAATCAGGTAATCCCAGTTCTCCTCTTTCCTTTGCATCTTGGAGAATCTTTTATTTAACTCTTGTTTTTTCCCCTGCTATACAAATCTGGATATGTCTTTTTGCCACTATTTAAATGGTGCATCAGTTCTCAAAACAGGTATTGTCTGAACAAAAGAACAACATTCTAGGTAATTCATTTTTACCACAGAAATCCTTCCCAAAAATGACAATTATAATTTTCCCATCTTAAATCCTTAATTTCATTCTATATTTTAACATAGTTATTTGAAATAACATACAGTTCATATTAGTTATAATAATACCCAAATATTTTACTTCTTTTTCAATCTGAAAACCAGTTTTCACAGACAATATTTTTTGGTCTTCCAACTTCATATTCTTTGTCATCATCTTTGATTTTTTCCTTATTAATTTTAAATCCAGATAGTAGTAGATTCTAAAGAATATGAGAGCATAAGCTGCTTTTCTCAGGGTTTCCTGTTCTAGAAAGAGACAACTGTCTCACTAGTCTTCACATCCTCCACATACCAGATCAAGACTTCTACCACATCTCTGGACTGAATCTGGTTATCATTAGCATGTACATGATTCTTTACTCAAAACAAATGGATGATCTCTCACATAGACTTCATGTAGATGTTGAAGAACAAGGGAAAGAGATATGAACTCTATGCCATCGCACATGTGAGCAATCACTGAGTCAAACTGTCCTGCCTCTTAACTATTGACTGGAACCACCCAGTTAAGGAAGGAATGAAACCATTGTAAAATTATGCCCCCATCTTCTAACCCTTGTCCAGAAGAATACCAGGATCAGTGGTGCTGAACATCTCCAAGAAGTCTAAATGACCAAGACGTGTTGACAGTAATGAGATATGTTGGGACTACATCTCAAAATTCCAAGAGAACATGGGATTTGAGGTTCCAGCAAATCCAGAGCAAATGGAGGAAGCTGCTTTATGAATACTACTTTATATCTAATCATTAACAGAATTCTTGAAACATTAGCACCCATTTCAGTTTGAATTATAATAATGAAAGTAAAAATTTTAAATTCCCATGCTTCTCCCATATAGATTGCCTTGTTAATCTTTATGCTTAGCTAGTTATAAATATGTTGGTGCCTGGAACTCCTGGCATTTAGTTTCTTCACTGATTTCCTTGTTCTTCTGCTATAATGTAACGTGCCTGCCATATTCTTAAACTGCTGCCCTCCTCCACATCTCTCTATAGAATGATTCATTTTTTTTCAGACTTGATGTCTATTTTTAATTTTGGAAACTTTCTGTTTGTTATTTAAATGTTATTTGTTTAAATAATTCAGCTGTTAGATCTGCACATAATTAGTCTTTAGTACTTTGGATAACTTTGATTATTCTTGTGTACTGAAGAGAGTTTTTTGCCCCTTCTTCCTCACTGTGCATAAACCAAACTAGAAGGCTGAAAGTTCAAAGTAAATGGCACCTATGCATTAAGGTTATTATTTTTTATCCCTTCAAGTGCAATCCACACTTCCCTTCACCTGTTTTTTTTTTCATCTTTTTTAATATGCATGAAAATATATGCCACCTAAACCAAATTGGTATGATATCATGCATATGCATGCCCAAAGAAACTGAACCTGTGCTAGGAAGTTCATTCAGTGTTACATTTCCAGAGTTGCATTTGGGGAAAAAAATTCTAGGGATTGTATATTAATCATATGGAATTGTCTGAGTGTAAATGGGCATAAGCATCCCACTCATTCAGATATGTCAGATCAATGAGGAAAAATTATCCAATTCCAGCATAATAAACCCTTACTAATGATATAATAACTGCTATCACAGTTAAAGTATTTGGTATCCTTTTTATAACAAAAAAATCATGCATGCACCCAAAATAAACACACTTAAATTTAGCATCACACCCCATGGAATAAGACTGAAAGAGAAAACAACTACCTGTAGCTAAGTTATCCAATTTTCTGCTTCTTTTCTAACCTTTCTTTTCTAAAAGCAGAAAGGAAAATACAAAATGTTGTCTTTATGTTCGTTTCCACTGATAGTTTCACTGATGAGGCTGGGATGAATTTCTGCCTTTCAGATTAGTCTAATTTTCCATTGGTATTTGCCTGGTAATGTTCATAGCAAAGGATTATTTCCTTCAGTGGTTGGGGGAAAAGTCTGGTATCATTTGTGCCATTCCAGAAATAATCATGCATACAGAATTTGGACTTGTTTAGTAGCCCTTGGTAGCTGGTCACAATCCTCCTAAACCTTTTGTAGCTCTGGCGGCTGGGTTTCCTGTGTGTTCCCTTGTAGCATAAAATTATGCATAATGAATATAGTAGCAGCATGCTCTATTCACATTTGTGGTTTGTAAGTATTTTTCTGGTACAGCTGCTCTTAATGTACCTCATAAGCCTGGTGTGAAGTGATATCAAAAAGCTGTTGTTATTGCCATTATAGTTATTAACAGCTCACTTTTCCCTTCCTTCACCCCACCATTTCTGCCTCTAATGGAAAGTAAAGCTGCATATCCAAAACAAACCTTGAAATAGTTGAACTTAACAACACATCTAATTCTTTGTATGATACTGCTTGACAGTAAGGTTCCAAAAATATATAAAGCACTCACAATATTTGCCTCACTGTAATCTTTCAGACAACCAATTCCAATACACACCACCCCAAGGAAATGATAATAGTCTAATTCTATTTTTATTCCACTCAGTGGTTCATTCTCTGATCTCTTCAGGATGTAATTTCAGGCTTTACCTTTGCCTGTTTCAGAAGGAAGGGGTCCAGAGGATCTGGACATTTTTTCGTATTTGCATAATAGCAACAAAATGTTCTTAATCAATTGAGAAGAAAAGTTCCCAGGGCAACTGGGAGAGAAGGCATTTAAGGTCTCCTACTGGAAAGAAAACAGCATAAATATTCAGTTTAGACATAAGGTTTGGAAGAGATCTGAGCAAATCTCCAATCAAATCAGATTTTCACATCTAATTTCCAAAATTAAGCAATCACTCTGGGCTCTTCAGTAAGCAACTGATTTTATTAATCAACCCAGTATGGACATTTTCTTTCAAATTTTGTATCTGATCAGCATGCAAAGAAATGTTGGGATATATCTGACTAGCCAAGTAAAGTGGAATGCAAGTCTTAAGCATTGTTTCCAAAAGGATTTGCCTGATTCACACACTCCTTACTACATGGAATAAGCTATAGAGCTGATACAGATGATTATATCTATTTTTATGGACCGTATGTTCTGTTCCATCATTCCATTACTGCTTTGACAAATTTATTTTTTACATGTACTTTTCTTTGCACGTTTCCTGGAAACTTTACATTATTATTAATACTAAACATGAAAACACTATGCCTAGTATTTTCATTTGGTGTGCATTTTTCCTCAATAGAGCAGTTCACTTTTTGTGCATCTAAAAACCTAAAAATCATGCTACTGAAAATTCAGGCACAATTTCCTCATGTTTTAGGAAATACGCTAAATGAATACATTAATGCATATGAGGATGGAAGCAGGAAAAGGGCTATTGTGGACCTCTGGGGGAAAAGCATGGGCACTCAAATTGGGTCATTGATCATTACAAGGAGGTATGGAGAAGGCACTGGATAGGCTATTGTAGAAGGATCACCCACATATTGTGCAAGTCCCTTCTTCTATACCAGTTGTCCCTGCCTTGAGTTCTTGTAGCTTCTGGTTGGGAAACACCAGGTCCTGTGCATTAAGAACACATCTGTATATGATATACTGATGGACAAGTGTGCAAATGTGGAATATATTACTTAGGCCTGGCTGGGCAGCAGCAAGGATATAACCCTTCAGAAATATGTGAACCCTTGCCTTGCCAGGAAGCAATGTCCCACAGGTGACTGGATGAGAATGGCTATAAGTGAAATTGGACTGACCTAACATGATAGAGCTGTTGCTGATGTACCAATAGCTTAGTTAATCAGCAGTGAGCCTCCCTAAAGTATTTGGGGTGCTGGCATTAAAGTACCCAAGATTTCTGATCTTGAGTAATGTCAACATACATGTCCTTAGAAAGGGGTTGGTGTAACTCATGATGACCATGGGCTGGTCATAAGTAGTTGTGGCCTCAACCCATGCAGAAAGGCACATACTAATCTGCTTTTTACTTTGAAATAGATGAGACAGGATGGAGGACATAACAATTGTCCTTTGCTGTAATTAAATCATTCCCTTGTCCAACTGTAGATCACTGACACTCTGAACCCATGCAGAGGCACAGACACTTTAGAATTTTCTGCCTTTTGCATCTAATGGATCCAAGCACATCAAGAAGATTCTTGGGATTTTTACAATTTGGCAGGCAGTTCCATTTTGCACCTGGTCAATCAATGGAATGCAGACATTGCCAGAGTGCTGGATGTTACAGCTTCAGTCACTAATCCCAAACAGATCCTTAGAAACTGAGGAAAATGAAGTGACCCAGTCTGTATGTGTTTGATCTGGCACTCTGGAATTATCTTCCATGGAGTTATGCTAAGCTTTATCTCTTCTTGCATTTTGCATGCAGAGAAAAACCCCAAATGCCTTCAGGCCTGCTTGACAGTGAGTGCTCATCATAAGGATTTTTATGACTTATACCACTTGTTTGTAATACCTGTTTATTTCATTTCATTTCATTTCATTTTTCCATTCACCACACAGCCTATCAGAATTGAGGCAGGCTATAAATTTTGTTTAAAATATAGCTAAATAAATTTGGCTGACTCCATAGCCCTTCCTAAATCATCATCACCATCAACTTGGGCACTTGGCTAGGGGCTGAAACATTGGAGTCAACACATAGTCAATTAGTCTGATATTCATTTGGACAAATAGATAATTATTGTTTAAAAACTCTGATGAAGTCAATTTGCCATCCATCCCTACTACAGGGCAGACAAAATTCATTGTAAGATAATTGTGGAAAGATGTGGGAAGCATCTTTGATCCTTAAATACGTGTTTATGTTTTGTTTAACACTGATGATTCATTATCCTTTTGTCAAATGCCTTTACTTTCCTCACAATTGTGATATTTTATTTCCAATATGTAGATATATTTTCAGTGAATGCTAATATTTCTCTTAATAGCCTTTTAGCTGCCTTATTGACTTGTTAATAATAAAAAAGATATGTCAAAAATTTACATTAAAATTCTGACAATTGAAAAGTCTGCTGTATGATACATAATAATACCCACTGAAAGCTAAGCAAAAGCTGTGATCTGTTCCATTATGCTGAAATTATGACCTTGGATGCCATTTCTCCAAAGCAAGTCAAAATGCTGGGATCAGTCAAAATCCTGGGATCAGTTTCCAACAACAGATGACACAAAGCAGCACAGAAGGGAGACAAATTATGAGATGGGTCTAGCCCAAATAAAACCTGTTTTCCCTCTGAAATTGTTGGACAAGTAACTCATACCTAATTAATGTGCCCTTCCATTCAATAAGCCTGGAATACATCTAAATTTTAGCAAGTGAATATGTCAGAGTAAACAGGTCAACTCTTTACACCTCTTCTCAAATCCCACTTTAGAGTGATCTTTGAGGATCAAGGTATTGCATGGATAAGTCACATAACCAACAATTAATATTAAAAGCTTTATTTTGCTTCAGGGTATGGAATAGTTAATGTTCATATGTTGGAATAGTCAGAAGACAAAGGTCATTTGTGGGCAGAAAGGACATTCATTCCTTATTTAGTGAAATCTTAACTATAAGATTAACTATAAGAATCGTAAGGACTCAAGGACAGTAAAATAAAGAAATAATACATATATATATATATAAAATAGAAATGAGCAAACAACTCATGCAATGATGATGTCACCTACTGTAGTTGGGTAATGAAACATCTGTAAGTTAACAACCAAGCTCAGAGAGCATCAAGAACTCCATAAATGAGCAAACCTACACTAGTTTCTAAGCCTTAAGTACATAAAATTACTTAAAATTCCACACCAATATATGCATAGCTGTATCCACTTCTGAACACAGCTAGGAGTGGAAATTTTTAAAGAGGTGTCACCTTCTCTCTTGCCTCTCTTTCTGTTTCTGATTCACTTTCAATGTGTGCATATGCATGTATATGTTTTTACCAGGTGTTGGCTCCAAAAGAATACTTGCAACTACTTTCTGCATGCAGAAGTCACTATGAAAAACAGACTGAGGCTGCTTATCACAACCTGCTTCAAAGGATTTGCTAAAATGTGTTTCAAAAGGTTTTGTCTCTGGAATGCCTGACTTGAGCAGTTAAGAGGGTTAACTCCCTAATGGCTCCTGTCTAAAAAAGTTTTCCTGTTGGGCTGGATGAATTCTCTTCTGAATATGATCTCTTGATAAATATGGCTATGTTAAAAATACTGGTAAAAGATTTTGGTTTTTTCGTCCCCCCCCCCCCGCTTTTTTTTGACTCCTGGTGACTTCACAGACTAGTCCTCCTTCCTATGGCTGAGAGAAAGTGATTGGCCCAAGGTCACTCAGCTGGCTTTGTGCCTAAGGTGAGACTAGAACTCATGGTCTCCCACTTTCTAGCCTGATTCCTTAACCACTACAGCAAAGTGGTTGTCTAGAAGATATGTACAGTACTGTACTCTTATATCAGAAGGTCTAGGTTCATACTGAAATTTTGTCCACAATAAATATTTGGGGCATGCGCTCTTGAATTAATTAAAAACATGACTTTATTTAAATTTAATACAACATGATAGTTTCTATGTGGTATGTTACTAATCTTGGAACCATCTAGCAATTAACTTTGCCTTACATAAGAAAAAGCTACCTGGTGATCAGTAAAAGGTAGAAAAATAACTACCTTCCTTATTGGTTAAATGTCTGAGGCGTTGAGGGTATCCTTTTCAAACTATTCCCACTCTAGGACCACAGATAAATTGTTCCAGAAGGGAGGTTCCACACTCCTGACTGGCTGTTCTTGGGAAACTTCCTAAGATTTAAAAAGTATATTGCACTGTTTATCAGTAGCCTTCCTCTTTTCACATTCAGCCACTTCCTTATGGACGAATTCAAACGTTTAGACAGATTAGAGCTACAGTTGTGATACTCCACCAGATGGATAATGTAAAACAGTTGGGAAAACAATACCAACAACAGTGCTGTCACCCATTTTGGATTGTGAGCAAAAAAATCCATTTTTGGATTAAGGAACTAGTTTTAGTCATCACTCTAATTTTCCCATTCCTTTAGCCATTGGAACAGAACATAAAAGATATATTACTTCTCACAAATGCTTTGTCTGAAAGTGGCTGGCACAAAGTCAACCTATTTTCAGACTGTTTGTGTTGTTTTAGAAGCAGTATTCCTATCAGTCCGCTGGAAAGATTAGACAGCTTGCTCTTTGTAACTGGTGATAGAAATATCAAAAGCCTACATGTCCATTTGCCTATACAGTTTTTCATAACTTAAGATTTGGGGCACCAAGTGGAAGATCTCATTCCATATATGCCTAATCAGGTCCTTGAGCTATCTGTGGAGGCTCTCTTTATTGAGGGACTCCTCATGCTGAACCTCAGAAAACGGCATTGAGGTGGAGGTCCATGGAATATGTCCTCTTAGTGATTATGGGATGCTTTCCTTCTTGATACTTGCCTGCCATTAAAAATGTCTTCTTTGGGTTGCCAGTTTTAGATTGCTTTATTCTCCCAAGCTGTTTAAACCCTGCTAAATGTTGGCACATTAAACACCTGTTTTGTATCTTGGCTGTTTTAGTGCTCATTCTTATTTTATTTGAGTTTTATGTTAGCTTTTCAATTTAAGTTATGATTTTATCCTGTTATCTTTTATACTGTTCTGTGTGCAGCTCAGTGTTTTGCTGTAAAGTTGTGCAGGAAAGGTTAAAGTTATAGCTAAACTGCAGGATACAGGAGATAGTATCCTCTGAGATGACAGAAAAACAGAGGAACAGAGTTTGGGAAAAGAAAAATAAGCTCTGCCTAGATCCACTTTTCTCATTCCTTTTTTCCCTGATAAACGTCAAAATGGCTGGGTGAACTCCTTGCTTGTGAAAGTCAGCAGTCTACACATTTCACACTGGTTGAGCTGCAAACTGATGCTCTGAAGTTTCACATTCCTTTTATCAGGTTTCAGCAGTGATTTGGAGGGGGTGTACTTCTAGAAAAGACTTATTCTTGCATATATACAAAGTTTTCTCTTTTTTAAAAAAAGCATATCATAACATTGTAATATAGTTTTGTGATAACTTTTTAGTACATATTACACATTATTAATATCAGGTTAATTAGGATGGTACACTGAAAGAAGGACTCAGAGCTGCCCTGGTCTTTTTTCAGAGTAAGAATGATGATATAATCAGAACAAGCAGATAATAGACAGATCCTCTTTTCTGTAGGAAAGACATAAGTAGATAAAAGGGCTTATTTAGATTTAATTATTGACTGTGGCAATTTAGCATAGAGGTAGTCTTTAAAATGGGAGCCAGTTTGGTATAGTGGTTAAGTCATCAGGCTAGCAACTAGGAGATCAAGAGTTCTAGTCTTTATTAAGACTAGTTCTTAACATCTGCCAAGGAAGTATTGCTATATCACGAATATGCAGTAATTTCACTAATACATTTCAAAAGTAAATAGAATTATGTCCCTGCATATGAAACAAAGTGAAAGGAGCATATAATTTTTAGTTTATTTCAGCATGTAGAAGCAGGCAGTTCATCACAGCTGTTAAGTGCTTCTTAGGATAATCATATTCTCTTTCCTGTCCTCACTAAACACTATGGGAAAAAATAGAAAAGAGAATGCTGCATATGCTGCCATGAACTCCTGAAGAAAAACGTTGAATAGAACTCTAACAAATGAATAAATCTACATTAATTCTCCCCATTGTACACCTGGACTGGCATTAAAAAGAGAGAGAGAGAGAGCTACACATGCTATTCTTCT
Organism: Candoia aspera; assembly: GCF_035149785.1. NCBI lineage: Eukaryota > Metazoa > Chordata > Lepidosauria > Squamata > Candoiidae > Candoia > Candoia aspera. The sequence goes on along the minus strand of NC_086157.1, from coordinate 50,980,959 downwards.
CTTTCCTTTTGCCACTGGCAGGATTCTCTTCCAGATTTGTCAAAGTACTCAAATTAACAATAGGAATGATCTGTCCATGGTAAAAATAGAGTAAGGCTGTAATCTCATGGCTATTTATGTAAGAAGAGAAATAAGTTCTATCAAACTTAGTAGGACTAATGTCCTACTAAACGTGTAGAGGTCTGCCCAGTAAATGGCTTAATATACCTTGGGATTGTGTAACCCTTCATTTTTTTATTAGGCAGATCATTCATGGATTGGAGAAATCTGGATGGCTACTAGATGTCAGCCAACAGATACTTAAAACTCTTTTTCTTGCCATCTAGTAGTTATCCGGAGTTACGTAGTACATATGTCCTAACAACCAGGAAATACACGGAGACAATGAACTGGTCTCTAATATTTATTGCTAGTACTTAACAGGAATCCTAACAAACTGAAGAAGCGTGGGAAAAACCCAGACATATAACCCCCAATGGTTAAGGCGGTCCCGATCTGTGTCTCTTTGAATGGCTGAACAATTCATCAGTGCTACGCATGCGCTTGACAGTCTGGATGGGAGCCCCCTGCTCACCATCCTTACTCATGACAACATATATGGTACTACGTAACTCCTCAAATTTCACTCTAAATTAACCTACTTCAGGGGTAAGCAAACCCAACTTAATAAAGAAGGTTGAGAATCACTGTTTTTATTATTTTTAGTTTGCTTTGTTTGTTTGTTTGTTTTGCTTTCTTGGAGTTTGAGCAGAAGTTTTTAAATCTTTTTTTTTTTAAGTTATGCTAAATCTATTTAAGATTTACATTAGTTTTATTGCATTTCCTCAAAATCGCAGAACCTACACATATTTGGGCTGCAAAAATCTGAATTACCTCTGGATGGCAGAAGAGTTAGTGTTGTATGCATCTCCTTGGCTAGGTACCAATTAAGGCAATAAATGGATATCCAAGAAAAATTTAGAAAAGAGAAAGAGTAATTATATGTATCTTGATTGATATGCTAGTCTTTAACAGTGTTTAAGCTTTGAAATATTTATTTATTTACTTCCATTAATATGCTTTCCCATCTCACAAATGTGACTCTGGGTGGCTAACAAGGATTTTGAACTATGATATAAATAGAATATGTTAAAAATATGGATTGCAACAAAGTGACTCTGGAAAACTCCATTTACCAACAGAGAATGTGATAGCAAAGTAAACATAACCACAGTATTGAAATCAAATGAGTACAATAGAAGACCCCAATAAATAATTACTTTATTTAACATTGAACAGAATATCCAAGAAACTTAAAATAAATAAGGAAGTATAAATAAATAAGGAACGAAAACATTTTTTAAACAATCAAAGCTTCTAAAAATAAAAGGTGCTTAATCTTGACTACAGAGGAATTGCATAAGCATCTATAATTAATCAAGGTCTTGCACTGTAAAATCCCCCATAAATGAGATTTGCATAATCATCAGTATTTATGAAGATAATAAAGTGAAGTCAGTCAAAAGCATGTCAATATGCTTATTCTCTGAAGTCAGTACTTTTATTCTTCTGCCATCAAAAAGGAGATGGATACCACCGTGGCTCTCATCTTAAGGAACTACAGTACTACTCTAGCTGTGTATGTAGGTTAGTGTGAGTGTGTGCGCATGTGTGTGTGTATATGTATATGTATACATATATGTATATGTATATATTCATTCCAGCCTGCATGCAAGTAAAGTGAACAATAATTCTCCTTTTCTTTTATTTGTTTCTCTAATAACTGGTACTCAAAATCACATTGTTTCTAATTAGGGAGATAATCTAACCATCATGATTAATAGCTATTGAAAGTGTTAATTGCCTGCAGATGGTATAATATGTGCTAGTTGATTTGCTAGTAAACCCATAGCAGTTTCAGCCCAATTCTAATGGTGGACTACCCTGTCCTTATGCAATCCACTAGAGAAAACTAAGTGTGTGGGATATAATTTGCTGTTGTTTAGACAATGTAGTTTTCATATTTTACACAGGTTTTAACTTTTAAGGGAAGCATATAGACAAATAACATTAGGCTATCTAACTGTGGTACATTGTGTAATGTTTGTTTGTTTTTAATTGGCAAAATTTCTCATTATGTTGAGGGCTTTTTTTTTTTTTTTGTATTTAGTATAAATCAACTTGTTGGAATACCTAGCTCGCTTCCTTTTCATTCCGTTTATGATTTAACCATACTGGACAAAACCAGCTCCATAAAATAAACTATCTTGGACAATTATTATTTCAGAAAGCAGAGTCATCCATAATGAGACATAGAAATTCTGACATCAGATTTGGGGGCTTTAGCTTAAAGTAGGTCGGTAAAATGAGCACCCAGCTTGCTGGGGAAGGTGACAACTGGGCAAGGCAATGGCAAACCACCCTGCTATAGTCTGCCAAGAAAACATCATGAAAACGGCATCCCCCCAAAGGGTCAGACATGACCCAGTGCTTGCACAGAGGACCTTTCACACAAGATGGAAACAATTATTCTGAAAATGTCAAAGAGTAAAATGCAGTGATTTGAGGAATCAAGCTACAATCATGATAGCCAGAGAAAGACAGAGAATGAACACCCTGGTCAACCACACAGACAAATGAATAGATTTCCAAAATCAAGCAAGAAAGGACAAGGAAAATGTAAAGTAAAGTGCTCAAGAATCATGAAAGAGATCTGATAGGGGCAAAGAAGGTTTAAGAAAGATAGAAAGCGAATACTAAAATCTGGATTATTAAATGACAGATTTTAATAGGCACTTGGCATACTGTCAACAAGGAAAGCACCCACACCTATGTACCATATTTTAAAGCTGCAGGAGAGATACAGTTAAAAAGCAGTCTCATTTGAGAGGAGTTTCAATTCCGGTGACTTCACGGACATGCCCATGTAGTTTTCTTGGTAGCATTACCAAGAAGTTCCCTTCTTCAGAGATGATTATAAGATCAAGAAAGATCAGCTGCATCTATCCAGTAAAGCATGGTTTAAAACACATAGCAATGTTAACCCAATATAACTCAAAATCAGTACCATGACTCAGCATAACTCCGCCACATCTGTTTATATGTATATGAATAAGCTTCATGAATACTGGAAGCAGGAGTAAAAAGATAAGGAAGTTCACTGGATCATTTATCACAGGTGTACACTGGAAAACGAGGAATGAAGGATGTAGAGAAAACAAATGTATACATTGAAACCTAAATTCTATTTAGGTCCAACCTCATTTACAATAATCTAAGACTTGCTAACTGTCACAGCCTTCCTAGAGCCTCCAAGTTTTTCACTGTGGTCTCACCCAAGCCTGAAGCAGCTGAAATCCCAAACTCCTTTGGTTTTATCCTCTAGATGGCTTCTTCTGGTTCATCTGCTCATTTTATCAAAAGGGTATTTATCTTTTCCTATTGTTGGAAGCATGATGTTTTAATAGCATTAACAGTAAATATGTCAAATTAACTGTCTTAGTTAATGATCTTCCATCTGCAGTTTAATAATGGCTCTTCCTTTTGCATCTAGGACTGCAAAATGGGCATTCCACATAGTTTTGCCTTTTTCTGGATGGCTTCAGGATGTTAAGGAATGAATACACTGAAGTTGGAACAATCCTTTAATATTGTTGTCATTTTTCTCTAACACAACCCACTGTTTCTTGTATAACTTATTTTAAAAATGGCAGTTCTTTCCAGTCCATTTTGTACCAGCTTTACATTGTCCCTGAAAATGGTGATTTATCTAAACATTCTATAGAACAAAAATAGTTTCAAAATAGTTTCATCTTGGCCAGAACAAAAAGGGATAGAAAATAACCCATTGCTATATAATTTGTGGAGGAAGTTCATTGTTTAATTCTTTGAAAAAAGTATCTAATAACATACATACTTAGTTGGGAATAAACTGCAGTGAATGCAGTGAGATTCACTTCTGTTTGGGCCAATTAAGTAGTAGCTTTTAAAACTGATGCCCTTGTTCATTTTTGTGTAGGGAAGGAGGGGTTCTATTTGTTTAACTTCGGCCATTCTAAATTTACAATATGGCCCCCAAGCACTTCCCAGAACTGGACTCTGAAATATTGTCCAGTCCTGGTGTAACCATAAACAAATATTCTTTGGCTGGTTGCACTGTTGTGGAATTTTTATCTCCAGACACAACTGAAGAGAATCTGTTGCAGCAACACTTTTACTTGGATTCCAAAGATCAAATCAATCTATGACAAAATGGAGGATTGAAAGATAAAGGACTTGTCTAAAGACTTCCATATTTATGTGAGTTAGAATTTGTATGTACATATGTGGATGTGTGGGTGTGGAGAGGGGGATAGAGAGTGAGAAAGAGAGAGAAACACACAGAGATATATATAATATTTTTAATATTATATATATATAATATTTTTAATATTATATATATTGTGCATAGTGTATATTGTTTTGTACCTATATGAACCACTTTAAAAATTAAGAGATAAAATAGTTGCATAGGCAAACAGCAAGCAGTGAGTGGTTATGGGAAACATTTGTATTGCTTTTTGCATACCTATCAAGAAGTAAAGTCCTCTGAACGGTGAGAACTTATTTTAAATATAAAATATTGCTGTTATGCAAGCTACAGACAAATTAGTAATTCCTAGAAATAAAATATATATGGTAAATATCCAGTTAATTGCAGAACTGCTCAGTGATGCTATTTATTTATAAGTGTAAATATTTTAATGTTACAAAATTGGGAAAAAGTGGATATGTTTCTCTGTGGGAGTTAAGTTGAGAACCAGAGTTTCTCAGGGCAGAAACATCAGTTAGGTTATGTTAACAACCAAAAGTTATTCAACTGCAGAGTTGAAAATTACAGAGCAAAAAGTCTGTTAACCTATTGGAGAGATGGGAGAAATAAGTACAGTAATTAAACTATAGTAGGTATAAAAAGGAACTGCAACTTCCCATTGACAGAAGGTTATTAACTGTGGCTTCTTTCTAGTCTGCAGTAAATATTCTTATGGAGCATGCTGGGTCCTGTGTCTGAGAGCCTGAAATCAAGTTCAGTTCAAGAGCCTAGTCAAGCTGTGCCAAATCAAGTGTCCAGGAATTTTGGACAGGACCTTGCAGCGAGGCTGACAATATCAGAGCACATACAATTGAAAATAATTTGTTTGCCAGCTATGAGTGCCAACTATACATTTCACACACATGGATAGGTTCTTCCAGTCCTTAAAAATCCTGAATTCTTTTTTTTCCCCCTCTGATTAATAAGTTTAACAGCATGATCCTGAGCTATGCTGGCTGGGGCTACTGGAAGTTGTTGTTCAGCGACATCTGAAAGACCACAGGTTCTGCTCTGCTGATTTAGGTGTTCCCAAGTTCTGTTTCAGAATCAATTATGGTTAAAACAAAGCAAAATTCTGTCTCTCTCTCTCTCTCTTTCCCTCTCTTTCTCTCAGAAATTTAGTTAGAAAATGAGGATTTCAGGTTACTGTAGTGTTTTTGTTGTTAATCAAGGTCTGTTGTATTTTACAAGAGGATATTTACCTTAATGTCAAAAGAAATCACATAAATCATCTTGGTGTTTCTGGTAGCATTCCGTGAGTTACAAGAAAGATGGATGTACTCCTGTGGTCTATCCAATCTGAGAGATGAACCATCGGCTATTATAACTGTCCACAAATACAGATTTGCTTTTCCAAGAAGTGATAAACTACTAATAAACAAATTAAGTAATTCATGTGCATGTTGGGACATTACTACACGTGGTCCTGTCATTCATTCATCTGGGAGACCTTGTTTTCTTTTATTTCTCAGTACTGTTTCTGATCACTATCTAGTTCACTTTGTTTTATATTATGTAGAAAGATTAATTTTGAAGATAACTACTCTGTACAACATGATAGAAAAAGTCTTACTTTTATATGGAGTTATACAACCATTCATTAAATTGTGAATTCATTCTGAGATTCTAGGATGAAACCACATTGGTGACAGCCATAGTATTGTAATATTCTCAGCATATCCTACAGTTATGCTGAAGGTAGATAACCTCTAGATTACAATTTGCTACAGATATCTCCTGTCATTTCTATTACAACTTAACCTGTATGATTGACAATGTAATAGTTTGAAAAAATATACAGGCCCTGGGCCTGCAAAATAATAACAGAAGAGTAATAACATAGGAAGGTCTGTTCTATTGTTCATATCATAGTACAACACACTCTGCCATAAAAATGATGGGGCTATGGACTAAATTGTTTTTTGGAAAAGAGTTAATGGAGAAATATCACTCATGAGGTTTGGAAAATAAATTTGATGTTTCCTCTAAATGATGTCTCAAGGGCTATTTGTGCAGCAGTATCAAGACTGACATTTGGTAGTTATTTCCAATATTAAATAAATCTAATAAAATATAAATATTTACTGACTTCAGTATGTTGCATTACTGGATTAAGATGTTCTTCAGTTCTCATGCTTCAGGCTTGACATTTACTGCTCAATCAAAAATCCAATTCAGATTCCAGTTGTTGTTGATGTTGCTACTGATGTTATGCCCCATTGAGTTTTAGCTGACTGCTGGTGACTTTATGAATAAAAGCTCTCCAAGTTCTCTTGCCTTTTGCTGCATTACACAATTCTTGCAGGCACATTTCTGTGGCTTCCAGTATTCAGGCTAACCATCTCATGCACTGTCAACCTCTTCTTCTCTTTCCATCCACCTTACCCAGGTACATCAATCCACATGATGTATCCAAATGATGATAGTTTTTGTTTCACTGTCTTTGCTACCATTGAACATTCTGGATTGATTTTCTCTAGTAATGGCTAGTTTTCTTAGTTGTCCAAGGAATGTGAAGTAGCCTTTCCAGCACCATAGGTAAAAGGATTCAGTCTTTTTCCTCTCACTCTTGCACAGATTACATCTCTTGGATCCATACGTCATAACAGGGAATACTACTGAACTGACCATTCTAACTTTTCATGAAGTTTAAAGAAATGTCTTGGTCTTTCATGAATTTGTCTAGGCTTCTCAATGCCTTTTTGTTAATTATTGTTATTTTCTTAATCTGAAGACTAGAACACTTTTAACAGTCAACAGTTTCTATCACCTCGTTGTTTACATTACATTCTTCCAATTTTCCAGTTGACATTTATTTATTCAGTTTATATAGTCCCAGCTCTCATATGTGACTCTAGGCAGCTTACAATAAAATAGATAAAATACACAATATAAAAATAAAAACACAGAGCAGCCAAGCATCATAAAAACAACTATAAACAAAGCCAAGAGACAGGCTCCATCACACAGCTGGAGCCCAAGGCGTGGGCATAAAACCAAGTTTTGAGGGCTTTATGAAAAGCCAACAGGTTGGGGCTAGTCTAATGTCAGGTGGAATGAATGAATGAATGAATACCTTTATTGCAGCCTTTGACCAGCCTTAACAATAAAAGAAAATGGTTTACTCCAACAATTCATTGTCAGTGGAGCCCTTGGTGCTCTCTGAGCCTTGTTGTTTTCTTGAAGATGTTTCATTGCCAGACTAGGCAACATCTTCAGTGTGAAGAGGGAGTGGGCCTTGCTCTCTGTTTATATAGTATACCGTGGTTTGTCCAGCTTGTGTTGGTGAAGATGTTCTCTCCCTGGGAGTTCCTTGATTGGGCTGTTGTTTGCTGCTTGGTTGATTGCCTGAGTTAATAGTTCCTTGATTAGGGTGTATTGTGCTGTTTGATGGTTCATCTGGTGTTAATCCTAGTGTTGATTTTTGCATATCTGGGTGTTGATTGCTGGTGAGAGGTGTTCTGGTCTTTTGGCTTTTCTATTGTCTCTTTTGAATGGTATGTAAATGTTGTTTACCTCTGTGTGTCTGTTGATGGCTGCTTTGCCTGAGTGCCAGGCTTCCAGGAATTCTCTGGCAGTTTTGGATTTGGCTTGGTTTAGGATGCTCACAGTTTCCCACTTGAAACTATGGTTGAGTCTGTCCATGTGAGATTAAAAAGTTCTCATCATTTCTTCTGACTGCTAGTTGATGTTCATGGATGCGCTCTGCTAGTCTTTTGCCTGTCTGTCCTACATAGTGGCTATTACAGTCTTTGCACTGTATGTTGTAAATAACTCCTGTTTTTTCTTCTCGGGCTACTGGGTCTTTTGGGTTACTTAAGATGTTTTGAAGAGTTTTAGTTGGTTTATGTGCTACTGTGATGCCATGTGGTTGTAACAATTCATTGTCAGGAAAAGGAAAACAATAAAACAGTGAAACAATATATCTAATTAAAAGTTTTGTGTAATTGTATAACTTGATAAAAATATTTGGCCACCTGGTGTGTGAGTGTAGAATCAGCATCCCTTAAAAAGAAATAAATGTAAACTCTTATCAGTATGACCCACACATTTAGAAATAATGTTCTGATCTATGTCTTGGAGTGTCATAAAAAGGACACCATATGAGGACATGGGCAAGAGTTTCTACCTCCCTTATCTTCACTACAGCAGTGGCCCCCAGGCACATGCAAGGAAGTTAAAAACCTTATTAACCAGGTAGAATGATGTTCCACAGGGTAGAGTCCATGGCAGAAAATGTTCTCCTTCTGGAACCTACCAGCCAACACTCCTTAGCCAATGGGACCCAGATCATTCCCCTCCTTAGTTTTACTGATATTCAAGGAAAGTCCTGGTATACTTTTAGAATAATTATTCTTAGGTCTTCTTCAGTTTCTACAACCAAGGTAGTGTAGTCTACATAACTTAGGTTGTTGTCATTCCTCCTATCAATTTTGACTCCAACGCTTAGTTCCTCCAAATCTCACAGTCTCCCAGTTTATAGCCTGATGCCTTAACCACTACACCAACCTGGCTCTTGGTGTTATCAAATTCTATTTTCACTGTGGCTTCCTAATTATTGTGGATATTTCTTATAAGAAGAATCAGATGCTAGGATATGTCCATTGCTTTAGAGATTTCCAATGTCTTGAATGATTAGCACTATCCAGAGGTCTGAAATAATCTATAACAGAAGTAGAACTCTTTTTAATATTCCCTTGCCATTTCTGTCATCTACCTAACATTATCTATAGTACATATATGGTCTTATGTTCCCCTATTCTTCTGAAGCCTGCTTCAGAATTGCCACTTCTCTCTTTACATATGGCTCTAAATACTTCTGCAGAATTTTTAGCAGTATCTTACTAGCATGTGATATTAGAATTATTGTCCTGTAACGAGAACATTCTTTTAAAGCTCCTTTGTTGGGTATTGGGATATAAATAGATGTTTTCCTGTCTTTGGGCTGTGCTGCTTTTTTCCATATTTGTTTGCAGTGGGCTTTCATGTTCTTTACTATTTTCACTCCAGCCTCTTTTAAAGCTCTATGGGGATTTCATCCACCCTGGAGCTTTCCTATTTGCCAGTTGTTTTATAGCCCATCTAACATCCACCTCAAGCATCATTGGTTCTTCTTCATATTCTCCTTTCCTGAATACAATGTCATCTGGTCTTCTTCTGCAGGTTTTTCATGTATTCCTTCCAGCTTTTTTTCACATTATGTTTCATTATTATCCTTTCTTGTTCCTTATGACTAACACAAGTTGGAATATTCCTGTAATTTTTCTGACTTTTTTAAATAGATCCCTTGTTTTTCCCATTCTGTAATGTTATTTATATGTCTACACTCTCAGTTTAAATATACTGTACCTCTTTATCTCTTTTCACTTGTTGTTGGAAATTTGCATTTAGTTCTGTAGTTTTCCCTAGATCTCCTCTGGCTTTTGCTAGTCTTCTTTCCTCAGCTATTTCTATGGTTTTTGTTTGGTAGCCAGTGTGTTCCTGGTTTCCTTCTGGCTCTTGTAATATGCTTTCCAGCTTCCTCTAACAATCCTCTTAACTTCTTCCCACAATTCTTCAGTCTCTCTCTCCACTGGGTACAGAACTTTGAATCTGTTTCTAACTTCAATTTTATATTCTTCTGGAATACCTCATTGGTCTTTTCAGACTGATGTGTAGGTGTTTTTAAAATATAATTTTTATTAAAGAAATTTAATAAAACATCTTTTGGACACAGTCTATCCATAGAAGCAAACATCACTATTGACACTGTTGATGTTAACTTCAGATTCCATTTTTCAAAAGTATCCTTCAGTACTTCCAGTGTTATACTATACTATACTATAGCTATTAATCAGGTTTATGTAATCTTCTCATTTGATTAAAATCTTCAGTTCCCTCTAGTGTCCAATTTTTTAAATTGTTTATCTCTTTTATGTCTTAGAAAAAATTCAGAACAAGTCAACATTCCCATGGAAAGGATTCTTTATAATTAATTCCAAAATCTTATTTATATGGACCCTAAACCCATTTATAACTTTCTAAAATTAAAGTCTTAATTAGATTTTTGCTGTTTATTTCAATTTTTTAAAGTTCTTAAGCTTGTAGTTAATTTTTTTTCTTTCATTAAGAATTGAAGGCAGACTCACATGGTGTTTTCAGACTTGTCAATCCAAAGGTTTCTAATAGATGAAAAGTAGCTAATAAGCAATTTCCAAATGTATCTAGAAAAGGAAGTATGTGACGTTAAGTGTCCTTTTAATGGTGCAGGTTGAGCAAGGTGGCTATTCCCTCATCTCCCAGTGCTCAGAACCCACTGGAGACCACTGTCTTGCAGTCTCCTTATGAGGATCAACTGTCTGAAGCACTTGTGCATGATCTCCCATCCTCTTTTTGTCCAGGGATGTTCAAAGTGCTGGTCTACTCACTGGCTATTCATTCTTTGCCGTGGTTTTGGCTCTGCTTTTCAGGAGCTATCCTCATTCTGCCATTTCTTCCTCGGGAAGTCCACTTGTTGTACTCTTTCATAGAATTCAACAACCACTTCCTCTTCAGCTTCTGTTGTTAGTGCATATGACTATACAATTGTGAAATTAAGTGCCTGTCCTTGAATCCTGATTATTCTCTCACTGACTGGGTTGTATAGAATTATCCTCTCACTGACTCAGTTGCATAGAAAAGTTTGAATTTGTCCGATTTGAAATGTCCCATTCCTGTCCATTTTAGTTCATTACTCCTGGAATCTCTCTCCTTGTCCAAGTGATTTCCATTTCAGCAATATCCAGCTTTTCTTACATGTTCCAGTTCACATGCTGAGTGTTTTCAATAAGCTTCAGGGCTTTCTTTCAGTTCAGCTAAATCAGCAACTGGACCCAAAGGCTCTGATCCACTTACATCATACTGCCTCAATCTACTTAATAATACTTTTTGCTCTACCCCAGTAAATAGTTACTTTCAGACCTGAGGTTGGGCAGGGTGCATCATTCAGCAACATTACATTATTTCTTGTTGAGCTTCTTTCCATGAGTTTTCTTGGCATTTATGAAGAACCTTTGCACAACTTTCTTTCTTGCAGTGCCTCAACTGATAGAGTTGCTGTAGTCTTACCTGTGGCTGCATGTTCATAAATCTAATCTGATGTATTTTGTATTTCACCTTGACCCTGTGCCAGTACCAGCTGCACCACTGCCAGCAGCCAGGGAGATGGGGACGGACTTTTAAGGCAGTCCATACTCCACCTGTCAAGCATTGTCTTTGGATTTCTGTGACATTTTATATAGCTGCACTGTCCTCCACAGTTCACTGCATTCTGCTGACACTGCTGCTCTTCATCTGTGACTGTTTATTTGTCAAGGTATATCTGGCTTATATCACAGAGAAGATGCACATCTTCAGGCATTCTCACTATCTACCACATGTGGATGCACTCCAGTTCTTTGAGTGAAGGCAGTGGTATTCCTCCTCCACCCTCCACCCACCCAAAGAAAAGTTATTGTACAATGCATTTTAAAGTTCAGTTAGTACTCCTGAACAAACCTAACTTTTGTCTCTAATTCTATTCCAAGAAACACATCTAGGAGATCAATGTTAGCATTCAGAGGGGAAAATGGCTTTTGTGTATCTGCCAGAGTCCAGAGCATTGCCCTCTGAAACCACCTGCTGCCCTATCTTTACAGGTCCTATCAAAGCCCATTATGTTTTTCAGTGGCTCTTGAGTACATATGCTATGACAAAGAACTAATTCTAGTGTACTATGTGCTTTGTCATAGTACAAAGATTTAATAATAAGCTAATCCCATTAGAGTCCCCCCATTTATCAAGTTGAAGAAGCAAGGATAAAAGTAAAAGTTTTATCAAAGTTGCTCTTTATATTTCCAGGTTCTAATGCATTTGAAACTGAAGGGTTTTTTCAGCTTTCGGAGCACACTGAGTTCCCTTGGTGTTTCAATATGCTATAAAGTGGAAACATGGCGATAGCATATTAAAAGTAGTTATTTTTGCAGCCAATGTGGCATAGTTATTTCTGTTTCCTTGGAAATGAGCTTTGCCACAGACTGACATTTTCCATGGGCATAGCTGAGAACAGGCTGTTACAGGGTAAGTAAATAGCTATTCATATTTGGATCCTGCCTTTCTTTCCTCCTGTGGTTCAAGGAGGTGTGAATAGATTTTCAAGCTACATGCTATGATGTCAGATCTGCTAACTACTGCAAAACTGCTTGATTGTGCACTTTCAGGCTAAGGCTGTGCTGTGCACTCTGTGTGTGTGTGTGTGTGCGTGTGTGTTTTCCAATAATTCTCAAAGGAGGGGTTCAGTAGTGCAAAAGGACTGTGAATTTTTAAAAAATAAAATATTGGTAGATTACTGAAGTATTCATCTAGTCGAGGTTCATCGTGACCCAACATACCATTGAAAAGATATGCTTTTTTATTATCCTTCCAAATGCCCTGTTGGAAATGAATCCTTCCAGTTTCATTCTTGAGGAAGAAATATGGTTGTGGAAGATTGCTATGTAAGCAAAGTAGTTGCTTAAAATAGAAGATCAAGAAGTCCTTCTATTTTAAGTCAAGAATGTGATGATCCATTATAACATGTATTTCCAAAGTCATGGTTCTTGAACAGAATATATTTTCTTGAGAATAAAGTGAAGACTAGTAGTATTGCTATCCACATAGTTCAGGGTACTAATTTGGAACATTTCTTCTGTAATTCAGTATCTGATTTACAAGTCCTTTATTGTGTCCACCTTCCCTTGGATTGAAACAAAAACAGTGGCTCAGCTAAGAGGACATATGATTCAAATGTATTTATTTATTTATTTTATGTATTAAATTTGTATGCAGCCTGACTCTCAATGACTCTGAGCTGCTTACAATTAAAAAACATTAAAAAAAATTCAAACAAAAATAAATAATAACAGATGGCAAACAATGACAGAAACCAGACTGGAAAAGAAGACCCACACAATCTAAGGGGGCTTCACTCACCCATGCTAAAGGCTGGGAGAAGAACCAGGTCTTCAAGCCATTTTGAAATAGCACTAGGTGGGGCCATCCAGATCTTGGGGGGACTTTCAGAGAGCAGGTATGGTTACAAAGAAGACACACTTACAGGGCCCTTATAGGTAGTATTGTTTAATCAAAGGATTTCAGAGCACACCATCCCTGGCAGATCAAATTGGCCATTCAGATATTATAGAAGTTAGGCAGTGTCTCAAGTAACCAGGGCCTATGCCAGGAAAGACTTGATGGGTCCAGCACCTTGAACTGTACCTGGAAGCAAACTGACAATCTGTGCAGCTCCCAAAGCAGAAGTGTTACATGGGCATACCAAGGCATGCCCATCACTGACCTTGCCACTGCACTCTGGAACAGTTGAAGGTTCTACATGGTGTTTAAGGACAGCCCTATGTATAGCACTTGCAGAAGTCAAGCCATGAGGTGATTGTCTCATTGGCATAATGATCAAGGAAAAAGTACAACTGGTGCACCAGATGAAGCTGTGGAAAGGCCTTTCTTCCCAGTTGGTGTGGTGTGGAGTGGTGAGTCCAGGAAGACCCCCAGCCTGCACACCACTCTTGAATGGGGAAGTGCAACCCCATCCAATATCAGAGATAGAATATTCCTAGATCTTGGTGGCCCAAACATCCACAGCCACTTGGATTTGGTAGGACTAAGTCAGAGATGGTTCCTCCCCAATGAAATTCACACAGCTTCCAGGCAGCAGGACAAAGCTCAACAGTCTCACTTGGCTGGCCCAGGTTCAAGAGATGAACTGAGTGTACTGATGATACTGAACCCCAGACTGGAGGATGATATCACCCAGTGGTTTAATGTATTGAAGATGTTGAGAAGGAGGTGAGAAAGAGTAGAATCCTGAGGCACCTGAGGGAAAGGAGGTGGCCCAAAGAAATGAACAATTCCCCACCACAAATACCAACTGGAACCAATCCTGAGAAAGGAGGAGAACCACTGTAGAATGGTACCCCCAATTCCCATCCCATGGACCTGGCTCAGAAGGATACCATGGATGATGGCATCAAAAGCATATGAGAGATCAAGAAGCACAAGAATGGATGCACCTCCTCTATCCAAGCTCTACCACAGGTTATATACAAGTACGACCAAAGCTGTCTCAGTACTAAATCCCAGCCTGACACTGGACTGAAACAGGTCTAGATAATCCATTTCTTCTTGGGTTCTCATTGACTGACCATCTTGTCAACAATCTTCCCCAGAAAGGGAAATTGGAGACTGGATGATAGTTGTTAAAAAAAAAATGGGTATCTGGCAGCTCAGGCAGTGATGCCACTGGGCAGCAGGGAGGGCAGTGTATCAGCAACAATCCCAACAGTTCCCTTATGCCAAATTTCAGCTAGAGTACCTCACATCTGATGATCAGAGCCCCTGAAAGCCTGTACAACTCATGGATGACAACAACCTTCCCTCATCCATTCCTCTGGGCTCTTGGTGTATGCAGAAACTAAAGCCCAAGTGGGCACATTTCTGAGAGGAAGAAATCCCTGCCACCAACCAGGCCTTGATAAGACATGCCAGGTTGGCACTCTTGTCCAAGATAATATCATGGATGAGGGCAGCCTGGCATTTAAAAGCAACAGCTGAGGTCCAGGGCCACTGAGGATCTGATTGCCAGGCACTGTAGATGGAGACTGAGGACCAGACAACAGGACCACTTTCAAACAGTCAGCCTGGCATCCCCAAGAGCAGCCTACCTCCAGTTCCTGCCATATCTCCCTTTGCCTGTCACTGTTGGCATGGTCCTACATGCCTCCTGTAGGACCACGCCAACAGGGAATCCCCTGTTCCCCCACCCTGTGTTTCTCTCCCAGTCCAAGGTATATTCATCCCATTCTCTTCCTACCTTTCATGCAAATATATGAACAATATAAAACAACAAAATGTTAAAGTTCTCACAGCTCTAACAAGAAGCCTGATTTTTGTGAATTTTGACTGGTATCAGGTTCAGTGCTTCCAAAGATGGGATGGCCTCCCTTGAGGGAATTGGAGAGCAACCACTAAGGCATATTTGGGAGGTGGGGCAGGGAAGACCCAAAGGAAGAAATGACCTTGAACACATGGCAAACTAATCAAAGTTACTAAAATGTCCAGTGGTAAATTCCTTCCATTCTTCCTTTAGGATTGAACTGAAATAAAACTGAGAAGGCTATAGACTGCTGGAAATATGATTGTACCATAAATATGATTGTACCCATAAAAGGGTTTCCAGAAAAACCCTTTGTTACTACCTTGTAAATAAATTCATGCAAAAAACACCATTCTTAATCCAGGATAATGTCTCTGAAATTATTTTCTCTTTCAAATAATTTCTAAATCAAGTTTGCTTTCACTGAATTGAAGAAGAGCAGGAGAAAAAACATGGGAAAAGATATATGCTCAACATTAATTCATGCAACTTTAAAATAGATATTATACTCCGCAAATGATTGCAATCAGTCTTTGGCAAAATGTCACAACTGATTTCATGGGCTAAATTAATTTTACCTGTTCACAGTAGCAGTTAGCCAGATTAGGAAAGAACACAACTTTTACAGCAGCTTCACTTGTGTCAATATTGCCACTGGTATGCTACCAAGTGTTACAGAAATGTTACAATTAAAGTGACCTTGGTGACTATCCACATACAGAATTCTGTACTTTAATTATTTCAATTAACTTTCTGAAGCAAAATCAGCTCAGCTGTGTAATTGATTATGGTAAATAAATTAACTATACATTATTTGAGAGTATTAAAATGATTGATATGAAGATGAAATAATTATCAAGTCATTCACATTAAATCAATATTTAGAAGAAATGTGAACATTATCATTTACAAGATAAATCTATAGAAATGAAGTAGGAGATCAATAAGCTATTGTCTTGTCTGAAGAACTATAATTTGTTGTTTTCCCACTTAAACTTGATGTGAAAGCTGAATATTATAAAACAACTGTCACTTTATCATGAAAATAAATAATAGAGTGTCCTTTCCTTTCCTTTCCTTTCCTTTCCTTTCCTTTCCTTTCCTTTCCTTTCCTTTTTTTTTTTGGCTTTGCTGTACCCTGAATTCTGATTTACAGAGGACAACTTTTAAAACTAATTCTGGAATCAGAGCACACCCAATCTTTAATTTCTTTTTTCAGTTCCTTTGTACATTTTATCATTATATTTTTTCTTTATTATTGACATACCCATGTGATCAAAAGCTACCCAAAGTAATCAATTTTCCTTTGTAACCAAAGGAGCTGTTATTTGGCCATACAGCTGCTTACAAGAATAACAGAAAGGATCAGAATTTATATAGATAATTTAGTGCAAAGGAAATATAAGAAAGAAACCCAGACAGAAAAATTCTATGAAATGGTGTTTACCTCTACAGAGGTCACAACCTTTCAAGGTAAAACAAGAAGGGCTGCTTTCCAAAAGTGGTCCAAAAGGTAAATGGATACTGTATATTTTCTGGAATCCTGAACACAGAAAGTGAAAGAAAGTTAGACATCTTCAAGTAAGTTCATGTACAGTATGTAGCATAGCATTCCATTGGGATTTTTTTAATGTGTACTACTGTGGCTTCTTAGGTAGATAAGACAACAAGCCAGTCTGAGAAAGCATGGAGTCATTTCTATATGGCAGCTTTAAACACATAACTCAGGAAAGCAAAGACTAAGTAGTAAGTGAATTCTGTCCACTCATTGCAATTTACAGATTTCACTGGCTTTGTATGAAACAGTCTGGCAATATAAATATAAATGTCATTTTCCATTCCTAGCAGCCACATACATTTTCTCCATGACAATTTATCCATAACCCAAACATAAGCAAGAATGAGGTGCAATCCAAATAGACAAATAAAAGATTAGATTCTAGCATATTACTTAGTTAACTTTCCCTTTTTCCGTTGCACAATGGACTAGCCTTGGATCAGCTATTATCTCTGTGCCACTACCTGGGAAATACTTCTGCCTGAACATTCCATCTTAAATCTGAAGCTGGAGGAGAATATTGTCTCTTTCTTTCATCCTGTCACACTTTCCTGGTCATTTTCTCCTGCGGAGACTTTCTTCCTGCCTACATGAGAAGGAACACATGATGGTCAGGAAAGTCCCTCTTAAGAAGTTTGTGTATTTCCTGTCTGGAAAGAAGCTGTCAGCTTTGTGAATTACAGGTGGCATCACAGCAGTGTTTTAACTGCAGATATTGCCACTGTGCATATAGTGGCAAAATATCCTTATAGTGCAATGTTTCAAATAACATTTATAATCTAATTCTAAATAAATAGATATATGAATGCAGCATCCAAGCTGGTATTTATGAACGTTTTCTTGTTTTGGTTATCTGTATTACTGACACATGAATGCTTATTTAGCAAACTGCACTTGCATACGTAATGGAGCAACAAGATTGAATGTATAGAGGTATAACTAGAGTTAGAACAATAATTAATTGATAATTAAAAAAACAATGATAATGATTTCCATTCAGTTTATATGAATATAAGCACTAAGAAATGAACATTTCTGGTCTTGAGTGGTGTTCTTATAAATAAAATGTGTAACAAGCTGTCGTGTAGTTACTCATATCTTTAATAAGTAGGACTGAATTTAAATCAACGTCAGATTGGAGTATAATGTAGCACTATTAGTATGCAATTCAAAAATAGCCTCCATGTTTTGTTTCGTTTTTGTGACATTTGTGTGGTTTCTATAGTTCATAAAATCCAGTGAACAGTAGATACTGAATTTAAATAGTATAGTAGACATACAGTAGATAATATCAAATAAAGTATATTTAACTATGAAGTAAACTTAATTATGGGATTTTATATTTTCATTTAGAATGATGATGATGATGATGATGATGATGATGATGATGATGATGATTAAGGGAATATTGATGAATCCCTACCAGGAATTATTGACTTGACATGGATTTCAGTTGGAGATTTGAGATTCAAAGATGGCACTATTTAATTTTACTGTAACATCAGAGATTAGAAATGTGATATCTACAGTCAAAGTGATTTGACATTCAGTGCAAATCATCATCATCACCATCATTATCATCATCCATAATCTTTTAATGGGGAAATTTCAAAACATCTGAAGCTGCTTCACTTTTTGGTGACATGGGGAGAAAATAGCCATAGAACCTGCAGAGAACTCCAATCTTAAAAGGTTTCAGCTGGAAATCTTCAGGGATTTTACCACAATACATTTTGAAATGTTCCCTTGCATTTCCTTTAGGGTGAAGAAAGTAGGGCTGAAGAAAGAATAACACAAAAGCCTTCAAACTGTGTAGAGAAGAATTTGGCTGTATAAGAGTTATATTTTAACTTAAACATCCAAACTTCCAAAAATCTGTTTTAAAATACAAAGGTCTTTTTTTAAAAAAAATGACAACAATGACAACCATCCCTTACCTTATTTGTTCCACGGCTTCTCTGGGGTGTCAGAGACTTGTATTTTGTTGCCTATAATCACTGAGTTTTCTAAGGTGCCATGAAGATAGCAGAACTGCTTAGAAAGCTTGGCCCTCTTATGAAGGCTCCTATCATGGTGGGCTGTCAGGCTGCCCAGAAAACACCAGCAAAACTTGGGTTCCTTTGGGCATCTCTTAGAAAAATGAAAACTGACTCTTGGGTATGCTTATAATTTTGCCATTTTTTATTATGTGGCTTTCTGTGGCACTATAAAGCTTTATGTAGTTGTGGCACATTGGGTTCTCTTGGAAAGTACCACTTATTACTCATAGAAATTGATCATGTCATGGTTGTGGTTTGCTGGCAATATTCTGGGTTTGTTAATTACCTAGGAGAAGCAACATAAGCAGGATAGTCCAATGAAATACAATGCTACAGAGAGAGGCAAACCACAGGAAAAAAAGTAGCAAAAGAAAAATGACATGTTTAGCTTAACTGCACTACTTTTTTTCGTAAATTCTTGGGGCCATGCTTATAAGCATTTGCCTGGCATTGATTAACACATTGTCAAAGGCTTAAATCTATCCAAAACATGCCAAATTTAAATATAAAGACAAACTTAAATCCATATTTAGAATTCTGAGGGTTGAGCTCCTAGATGAGTAGGAGTAAAGCCAAAACAAAAGTATGACATTCCTTTAGCACAAGCAAAAGCAGAGTTAAGGTTTATGGCTGGCTACATTCCAAAAGAATTGAGAAATTAAAAATGTTAGCTTTGCCACCCCAAGACAGTTCTGACAGTCAGAGAGTTAATGAAGTGGCAACTCTCATTGACCAGCTGTTCATTGTCAGTGCTAGAGCCCATCACACCACTCAACCCCTGTCTCTAAGGTCTCCATATAAGAACTGACAGTAAAGCCATCAAGTCTCCAGAGTGCTCTGCAAAGCTTTGGAGCACTCTGGAGCCACCAAATTCAATTTATTACTTCAAAGCATGTCTCCACTTTGATTTGTGTATCTGCTTCAAAGGGGTGATTCAAATGATGCTTTAGCTTTAAACAGTTTTAGGAATATATCTTTCTTATCATCTAAATCGAATGATCAGAGATTCACTTAGGGAACTTCTGTATATAAAATGGGTAGTCTGCCATTTAGCTATACATTAGATATGATATAGGACGCTTTAGCAGTGAAGTATGTTAAATTATGAATCCTTCCATAATTGCTCTGAGATATTTTATCCAAAACTTAACCAGAAAATTACTGGTATTTTCACAATCACACCACAGATTCCTCTTGAGTAATCCAGGGTATTCCATCACCAACCAGTCAATTTAGTGGATGAAGTTGTTGGTTCCCTTTTGGTCCGGGCATATGCATAGGTTGCTGATGAAAATGTTTCTTTTCTTTTCTTTTTTAATGTACAAGAGGAAATGTAATGTACAAAAATCTAAAGGGATTACTGATAGAAAGATACCTCATCTAATCAAGAGCTTTGGTTGCCTCTGTTCCATTGATTACCCAGGCATGAAATGGAACTGTCCACCAAAGTGTTGGGAAGATTTTCAAGTGCCCTCTGGAAACTCTTTAGATTTATTAGGACCATTCTTATTTGTCCCTCGCCATTGCAGAAGTGATCCAAGAAGGGCATCCAAGAGATTAAGAAGTGATCTCAGCATGGGAAAGGACTGATGTTCATATCTTCCATCTTCTACTCTAAAATAATGTAAGATCTCATGTGAATTATTTATGACAACCACATGGTCACTATGGAGCCCATGGAACTACACTGTACCACTCTCAGAGCATGGAAGTCACCCAAGACTAACAGCTTCAAGAATTCCAACACCAGTCCCATGATGAGATCTAGGAGCTACAGTAGTAGACTGCCATTATTGGAAAGTTAGTTGATCTCTTTCACCAGCAGCTCTGGTTTTTAAGAACAATTCCACATACAGGCACTTTCACCTAATCACCCCATCCCTGCAAGAATCTCATTTACAATCATGGGACCCCTTCCTCCCTGGCCTTGGTGATATGGCTGCTTTAATACCTGAAAACTAACTAGGCAGATTTCCAATGGGGCCAATTCTCCATTGCCACCGAGCCAGATCCCAGTAATATATGCTACTGATAATGATATCCTAATTATATATGTGGGTGTGTGGCTAGGAGACTTGTGGATACACATCACTTTTCATGCTCTGGAGCAACATCCAAATTTATGGGGCTCATGGCAGATGATAAGCCAGATGATTCCATCACCAGCTATGTGATCAACTATATGGAAGCTGGTGATGGAATCAT
Source organism: Candoia aspera (assembly GCF_035149785.1). Lineage (NCBI taxonomy): Eukaryota > Metazoa > Chordata > Lepidosauria > Squamata > Candoiidae > Candoia > Candoia aspera. Next base: position 50,959,903 of record NC_086157.1, on the reverse strand, counting down.
CTGGCTTATCATCTTGTCATCTGCTCAAACATAATGCTCATGCTCAGAACAGGGCTTAGTTCCCACATATTACTATAAAAGTGAAGCACATTCTTGCACAGTTGGATGATCTAGCTGCCAGTCTTACTTAAATTAGTTAAATAAAAATAGGGGCCATAATTAATTCAATATTCATGTGTCTACTTTTCTTTTTTCTATTTCAAAGAATATTCTGTGTGTGTCCAATAAATATTTCACAGTGAGTGCATCTGAAGAGGGCAGAATAATTCCCTCAACAAACCTAGTCCTTTGTGAGCTTAGATTTTCTCCAAGGATTTGATTATACATTTATCCTACCCCTTCTCCAGCTTATTTCTCTGATTTGCTTACATTGTTAAGCAGTTAATTACTGATTGACATGGATTGGAAGTGAAAGGAAAAGCCCTTAAGATAATTAGAACCTCTTCATTCAATTTTCTTATCATCTTGGGATATATAACAATATAAACAAAGACATGGTCATTATCTTGGGCATATGGAAATTCTTCAAACAGTTACCCAAAAGTGGTTTGAAAAATTAATAAAGAATGTGCCTTTCAGTATTCTGATAATAGTGCCCAAATGATGCTTCTGAAAAAAATAAGTTTTAAAGATATAGGAAATATTTTTTTTGCAAACAAAATTGCAAGAATTTAATGGACTATGGGATGATTAATATGCTCTTTTGATTTAACAATGTTTGTGTATGACTGATTATAATAGCCTATATGGTATGTGTTGGTAATCACTCGTAGCCAAGTAAGATTGTCTTCCAGGATTAAAATCTTAACGGTGGGTCCATAAGTGGCTGTAAAGGCTAATTCTGGATCCTCACAACCTCCCACAATGAGGGCATAAGTTTCCAGGTGGAAGATGGTCATGATGAGGATTTGCTTGATGTGCCTTCCTCGTAGCTCGCTTCTCCCTTTTGCTTCTTCAAAGTCTGTAGCGCCTTTAACAAGGGCGCTCCAATTTAAACACTCATGAGTTAGGACTTCCAAGTTCTCAGTGTTAATATTAAACTTTTTAAAATTAGCTTTGAGAATGTCTTTGAATCTCTTTTGCTGTCCACAATATTCCATTTTCTGTTTTTAAGTTGGGAGTAAAGTAGCTGCTTTGGAAGATGATGATCAGGCATTCGAACAATATGGCCAGTCCAGCAAAGTTGATGTTGGATGATCACTGTTTCAACGCAGGTGGTCTTTGCTTCTTCCAATTTGCTAACTTTAGTCCACCTATTTTCCCAAGTAATTTGCAGAATTTTTTGGAGGCAGCATTGATGGAATCTTTCAAGAAGTTGGAGGTGGTGTTTGTAGAAAGTTTCACAGGCATACAATAGGGTTGGTGGTACAGTGGCTTTGTAAACAAGCACTTTGGTCTCCCTGTGAATGTCCCGATCTTCAAACACTCTATGCTTCATTCGGGAGAAAGCTACACTCACATAGCTCAGACGATGCTGAATTTCAGCGTCGATATTGGCTTTTATAGATAGATGGCTGCCAAGGTAAGGAAAGTGGTCGACATTTTCCAGTGACACAGCTTCAAGCTGAATTGATGGCACTGCAGAGGGATTAGATCAAACTTGCTGGTAAAGCACTTTGGTTTTTTTATAATGTTAAGCAAGAGGCCAAGCTTATCATATGCTTATGCAAAGCTGTTTAGGATAGTTTGAAGATCTTCCTCTGAGTGTGCGCAGATTATATAATGAATAGATATAATGAATAGAATAGCTTATATAATGCATATATTGATTGATTATGTTCCATCAAGTTGTTTTTGACTCCTAGTGACCACATAGCTTTTTTCCACAATGATTTATCCCTATCCTGTTCTTTCAAGTCTCCTAATGGTGCACTCATTGCCACTGTAACTCAGTCCATCCACCATGCTTCTGATCATTACCTTCTCTTTCCTTCCACCGTTCCCAGCATTAGACTTTTTCCAAAGAGCTGGTCTTTGCATAATGTGTCCAAAGTAGGATAATGTGAGCCTGATTGTCTCTCTGTGTGTGTGTGTGTATACTAGTATATATATTGGTATATGTATGTTTACCAGACACAGTTGTAGATGTTTGTAATCTTTAAACTCTTCTATATATGCCTTTGGCTAAGAGGCTATTTTGCTTATACTAGAAATAGAAAAAAAAAAAGTCCTTCCCTATGTTAAAAAAATACAGTTGCAATTCCAAGATATATTTGAATAGTATGAAAGACAAGAAAAGCAGCTGAAGCCCAAACAAGAATGCTTTTCTGAATTGTTCATATTTTACTTAGGACAATATAATATTGAAAAAAATATCAGAAAACTTTTTGCTTTCTGAAGATGATTTATATTTTTCCACTTCACTTAAATTTCTGTAACCAAGACACTCAGAGTTCATCAATGTGGAATTTGCTATTATTTCATTTACAAATCAATTTTAGCTACTGTTTTAAACAATATTGTACTCAATGACTCCCCAAAATCTCTATCCATCAGAAGGAATGATTCTTTAGTGAATGGACATGCTTGCTTCCCTTTCTTCAATATGCCCCTAGCTCCCACTGTAAAATGAGGAACATGGATAAAATCACTCTTATGATTATTATTCATAATATATGAAAGAAAAACTTCAGTGTAAATAAATTCACTTTTCACTTGCCTTGTCCAAATGGCAAAGTTAATAAGGAAATATGAAGCTCATTGTAGTGGAATTTCATAGGTTTAAAATTTCATTTCAGAACATACATGGAATTTCTGTTCACAAAAAGTCCTATTGAGGCCACTGGGATTTATAGGTAAAACTATATTGTATTAAATATTTCAATAACACATGGACATGATTTTTCTTATTTATTAGTCCCAACAACTTCAGGGAAAAGTTATGCTTATGAAAATAAGTGGTTGGCTGTTCAACCTGAACCTTTATTTTCATCACTGTTAGTCACTTTCTGGCTTGCTGAATTTTTCTTTATCGAAAAGTTTTTCACGATCAACCTTCAAAGGGAAAGACTAACCAAGTGAATAGAAAGAGGTTTTATCCCATTGCCCAAGTTTTCAAAGCCTTAATATTTATTTAAAAAGCAATAGAGTCTGGATATATTCTAGCCAAGACATGCTGGAATGACTCTTATATGAAAGAGAGAAAGAGAATAAATATGGATCAAATAAAAGTCCTGGGAATATTGTCTGATCAATCAATAAGCATAAAAGGTATAATTTCTATAATTTCTATATTTACCATTTGTTTTGGTTATCACCCTGAGTCCTGTAAGGTATCTAAATATAATATTAACAACAACAAATCATATGATTTATTATTTGATATCCACATACTTTTGTAGCAGTGTATCCACCATATTTAATGTATAGTTCTTTACTTTCAAATTTTGAATTGGAAGCCATCTTTTCACTCAGAAATTATTTCCTTTATTTCAGGATGACTAAAGGTTTACTTATGCTTATGTGGCTGAATACACAATAAAGCGCAAGTATTATTATATTCATGTAACCACTCAGTAAGCATCTAAAATTACTTCTTGAGTGTTTAGGAAGCATTTCAACACTTTTTCTAGCATTTCTGGAATTTGAATTGTAGTGCAGATCATTCCTTGTTCATCATTACTCTTATCTGTCTCTAACTGTGTTTCTTCATATGTATAGCTCCAAATCCTTTAAGTACATAACAAAAATGAAAAATAATTGGAATAGAATAAATATTTTACATACTTAGTTTAATTTTTTAAACAGCTTCAAAATACTTTTCTTTCGGCAGAATTGGGTTGTTGTTGTTGTTTTTGTGTGAAATGACAACAAAAAGCAATTTTGCTATTGGTAATTTTTCTGATTTATTATCAAAAGGTGATAAAAACAGAGAATTTTTAGAATAGGCGTATAATACATCTACATGGATTTTATTCTAATATTCTGTGAGCTCTTTCAAAATAAAGTTGGGAAACATTTGTTGTATAAAGATGGACTGTGGCATATGGTTTTTAGTGGCCTGGCCTGGCTGGCGTTCCGTGAGTCATGCTGGCCACATGACCCGGAAGTGTCCTATGGACAACGCTGGCTCTAAGGTTTAGAAACGGAGATGAGCACCGCCCCCTAGAGTCAGACACGACTGGACTTTACGTCAAGGGAAACCTTTAACTTTACCTTAATGTTTGCCTGAGCAGATCCTGGAGAAAATCAAGCTGTGCTGAGCACACTACAGTAAATGCAGCTCATTCTTTTCTTTTCACTGGCTCTTGATAAGCCCAGAAATGGGGGAAGGGAGGGAGATGGAGTGAAAGTGGGAGGAAACAGGAGAGCTAGAGGAGAATAGTGTCCACTCTATATAAATTGGAATAAAAATTTAATTGTAAAATCAGTAGAATACTCAACCATCCAGGCTGGAACAATTTAGTATGAGAACGATCTGTAGCAACCCTCGTCCTTGCACACCTCTTCATCCATATCCTTATTCAATAGGTCTATAAGAAAGCATTAGAAACCAGGGTGGTACTTATAGATTGATGTCTTAATAAACTGCTCTTTCCAGTTTTGTCTTTTTTCCTCTTTCTGAAGACTGGAACTTTTCTCTTACCATTAAGTACTTCACTGGTTCTCCAGGATTTCTCAGAAATAATACATAAGTGTTCTTTCATCTATAGCTCCTTAAGTACCCCAAGATGCAGTTGCTCCCATACAAAGAATGACTACCACAAATTGGAATCTTGAGACATAATAGAGAGATATAAACAATGTAAGTTACAGTATATGTAATAAATAAATAAAGTATGATATATATAATGTGGGGAGAGAAATATTTTTCTCCCTCTCCTGCACTGGTAGAACTCAAGTTCATCCACTGAAAATAAATGCAGAGGGAATCAGGACTAACAGAAGGGAATACATTTTCACAGAGTGAATAATTAAACTGTGGTTTTCACTGTTAGCAGTTTTGATAAAAGGTAGCTTTATCAGCTTGGGTGAGTCACTGTCAACTTGGATGGTTTGAAAAGTGGATTAGATACTGTAGGTCCATGGCAGAACAGCTATCAATATTTATGTCTCTTTACTATCTTCTGAATGACTGACAGCATAAATACTGATTGTTAGAAAGTGACAGTGAAAGGGAGTTTCACATCCAATGATGCACTTATTTGGCCACAGTGTGATAGAAGGGCCTATAATTGATCCATAGAGAGGAAATGCAGGTTGGATTCACAGAATCCATTTGGGGCAACCTCTAGACCAGAAGAAAGGAATAAGGAGCCATGAGGAAAGAGTGACAAGGACTTTTATACGAGAGTTGTTTTGGTTTAGGATGTGCTGCCCTTTTGAAATGTACTACACTTTTAAGGAGACTGCTCAGTCAGTGATAAGAGAAAGGACTCCTGCAAGCTCCACTGCGGGACATTGGAATGCTCATTCATCCTGCTGAATTTGAGAGCTTAGTGCTGTTTAAAGTGACTATTGCATCCATGTACATGTGCCTGCATGGTGTTTGCTAATGATATCAATAAACAATGTAAAAAGTTGAAAAGTAAAGGAAGAAAATTGCCCCTTTGATCCCGTCTGCCACTGGGAGATTTGGCAGCAGATTTGATTAAAATTCTAGAAGAGTTAAAAGGGATTTGGGGGAATAAGCTTTTGTATTCAGGAACAGTTTCTCAGGAACAGTTCCTGTTCTGTGCTACACCACAGAAGATGCAGAAGTCTTCAGTGTGTTGCCTTGGTGTGCCAAAATGTGCACCAATATCTCTCTCGTGACCACCTCAATCTATGCATCACTTTAAAAAAATACTTTATTTAGGGAATAAAACAGTGAATGGGGAATTAGCATACTGAAAAACAAAACTCATCCACAAGCATAATCTATTGGCTTCAGGTCCAAATAGACTGTGGAAGGAAAAAGTGAACACTGTTAATGTGAGTTTTCCTTCTTACGTTTTTGTGTTCCCAGGGTAAAGGATGGTGCCTGCACTGCAGAGAGATAAAAGAGAAACGCTGAAGGCCCAATTCCTGGGTGCTGGTAGAAAAGGTAAGGGGGTTGAGTTGGAAGGTTCAAGGAGAAGCTAGTCTTGTGTGGAAGAGGCAAAACTCTCTTTGGTGGAGTGGACAATAAAACTCTGATTCTGACATAACTGGAATGAGAAGTAACAGCCTCCCAAGCCTTCCAGGAATTAAACAGTAGCACCTGAAACCCTATGCACTTTATTTCCACTTGACCAGAAAAAGGAGCAAAGTAACCTGGGAAGCTAGAAGGAGAGGTGAAAAGCAATTCCACTTGTAAATGAGTAGTTTATTACTGGCCACAAACACAATGGGTGCTATTTGTGAAAGTGCCTGTCACATTTTCTCATAATTGAAAATGTGTCTCTTGTTTCCAAAAGGTTAAGGACTCCTGATCCATACCTTGCTGATTCAGGGCACACCATAATCTGTGGTTAAGAAAAACCAAACAAAAAGAGAAGAGAAAATGGAAACCAAAGTTCACTGTAACTCATTTTATCCACTAAACAAGTATTTTCTGCTCTGATGCTCTTGAAACCATCTCCTAGAATATCCCAATTATCATGGACATTGCAGAAGCCTGTGAAAAATGTTAATTTAATTTAATTAAGCATGACTTTCAAACATGGCCAATTATTTCCTTAATTATCTTTAGCTGGTCTTGCTTGCTATATATACAGTACAGTCATACACTACACTGAGTTTGTTCAAGTCATTGAGATCAGTGTTAGGATTAGTATTTGCAATAGGAAGCAAGGTAACAGATATCTGATCAATAACAAAGTAACAATCTACAGGAACATTTGAAAAAACAGCACACATTATCCAAAGCATGAAACTGAAATAAATCATTGATTAAACCATGTGACAAATGTTAAGCATGTTACTTTGAAAGGACAATGCATTTTTGAAAATAGGAGTTTCAGGAGTCCACATCTGCTGAGGGATAAATGGTTCATCTATTGGCTGTTTGGGTTTGGAGAAATGGAAAACATTCATCATTAAGCCAACTAATCTGCATCTGCAGGTACAGATTCTCTGTGGACTTCGTAACATTTTCAGCAGTTACTGAAATGGAATAAATCACATATAAAGAAAGAGTGAGGAAACTAATTCTAACACAAAAAGCAATTAATAAGAGCTTAAGCAAATACATTCAAAATCACAACACACACACAGTCTCAAATTCCCCAACTTTAAGCTCAACTGCAAAAATTCCTCAAATATATTATGGTTGTCTTTGTAATCATAACATGATTACCTATATCTGTTGGTCATATATTTATTTATTTGGACATTTATTCATTAGTATCAGTCAGGATATGGGTGGACTTCTCTTTCCTTTTAAAAAAAAAACCTTAGGCCTACAGTTGTAATATAGGTATGAATCTTCATTGGTTTGGCCATTATTAGAGGCTAGTTTGTTCAAAATTAGTCAATGCAGAATATTGACTTGTCAGAATATTGATTGTCAATGCACAATCTTAAATAGTATAGCAATAAATTCTAGATAATATAACATGTTGGTACTGCAAGTTAGTATATTATAGAATCAGGACAGATGGAGGAGATTTTAAAATGTGTATTATGGAAAAGCGGCTAAATTTGTAAAAATAACTAAAAACAGTAAAACAATTGTCTACTTACAGTCTTCATGAAGTTAACATCGTTATGTATGTAGTAAAAATACCACCATCCAGGAGCAAGTGTGAAGTATCAGCGGAGTTAAGATTCCTAAGGATAATAGAATTGTGTGTGCTTTTGTGGTGTGTCTAACAAAAGCAAATTAACTAACTCAGTGGGAATTGTGCCACTAAATGCTGGAAAAAAAAATAAACAAGCAGGATCATCTTCTTCACTGCAAGATTTTGTACAGATTTCCCTTGTACCCTATATTTCAGGCTATGCATAACATTGTTTATAACAGGGGTGTGTGAAATCCATTAATTTGAGAGATGCATCAAGTTTTGATTGGCACAACAAGGACTGCTCTCCAAAAGTAAGTAGGTCCAGGATGAGAGGCAGGGTTCATGACTTTAAAACGATGAAATGTGTGCTAGAGCATTACCCCATCCCCATGGCTCAAATATTTGGCCCCACCTTCTCTAAAGGCCACGAAAGGAATACTGCAGGTTTTTCAAATTTAGCTTATACTTTCATGTATTTGGTGAGATATCAACAAGGTGAGAACATCCCAAGACTTGTAGTCATAATAGGTCTAAGCACCGGCCAAAAGAGTGTTGATGCAGGGAAAAAACTGAAATTGACTAGGAGGGTGAAATGAACCAATATTATTGAAGCATTTCAGAATACAAGAGTTGCTGAAAGCAGGAACGCTTTTGGAATTTGTTCTTTACCTATTCCAATCAGAACTGACTTGAGCCTTGTCTCCGAAACCAAAGTGAATATCAGAAAAGATCTCTGGGTGACCTTGGCACTTACAATGCAAGTTTCATATTAAAAAAAGATACCCTACCACCACCCCCAAAAACCCATAAATAGTATATTGTAGAGTAAAACGCATTTCTTCAGCAAAGGATCGTTACCTTGTCGTGGTACTGGAGCTTGAGCACCTCAATGATGCCATGAGCTAAACCGTGAAGGGCCACCCAAGACGGGAATGTCATGACAGAGAGGTCAGACTAAACGCAATCCCTGGGGAAGGTAATGGCAACCCACCCAAGTATTCTTGCCGTGAAAACTAAATGGATCAGTACAACCAGAGATATGTCAGTATACCATCGGAAGATGAGACTCCCAGGTCAGAAGATGGTCAAAATGCTACTGGGGAGAAACAGAGAATGAGTTCAACTAGCCCCAGATGTGATGACACAGCTAGCTCAAGGCCGAAAGGACAGCTAGCGGCCGACGGTGCTGGTGGTGAATGGCGAATCTGATGTTCTAAGGATCAACACACCATAGGAACCTGGAATGTAAGATCTATGAGCCAGGGCAAATTGGATGTGGTTATTGGTGAGATGTCAAGATTAAAGATAGACATTTTGGGTGTCAGTGAACTGAAATGGACTGGAATGGGCCACTTCACATCAAATGACCACCAGATCTACTACTGTGGACAAGAGGACCACAGAAGAAATGGAGTAGCCTTCATAATTAATAGTAAAGTGGCTAAAGCAGTGCTTGGATACAGTCCAAAAAACGATAGAATGATCTCGATTCGAATTCAGGGCAAGCCATCTAACTTCACAGTGATCCAAATATACGCCCCAACGACAGATGCTGAAGAATCTGAAGTAGAGCAGTTCTATGAGGATCTGCAGCACCTACTGGACAACACGCCTAAAAGAGATGTTATTTTCATCACGGGAGACTGGAATGCTAAAGTGGGCAGTCAAATGGCACCTGGAATTACAGGTAAGCATGGCCTGGGAGAACAAACAAAGCAGGACATAGGCTGATAGAATTTTGCCAAGACAACTCACTCTGCATAACAAACACTCTCTTCCAACAACCTAAGAGACGGCTTTATACGTGGACTTCACCAGAGGGACAATGCCGAAATCAGATTGACTACATCCTTTGCAGCCAAAGGTGGTGGTCATCTATACAGCTGGTAAAAACAAGACCTGGACCTGACTGTAGTTCCGATCACAAACTTCTTATTGCACAATTTAGGATCAGACTAAAGTGATTAGGGAAGACCCACAGATCAGCTAGATATGAGCTCACTAATATTCCTAAGGAATATGCAGTGGAGATGAAGAATCGATTTAAGGGACTGGACTTAGTAGATAGGGTCTGGGAAGAACTCTGGACAGAAGTTCTCAACATTGTTCAGGAGGCGGCAACAAAATACCTCCCAAAGAAAGAGAAAACCAAGAAGGCAAAATGGCTGTCTGCTGAGACACTAGAAGTAGCCCAAGAAAGAAGGAAAGCAAAAGGCAACAGTGATAGGGGAGATATGCCCAATTAAATGCAAAATTCCAGAGATTAGGCAGAAGAGATAAGGAATTATTTTTAAACAAGCAATGCGTGGAAGTGGAAGAAGACAATAGAATAGGAAGGAAAAGAGACCTCTTCCAGAAAATTAGAAACATTGGAGGTAAATTCCAGGAAAAAATGGGTATGATCAAAAACAAAGATGGCAAGGACCTAACAGAAGAAGAAGAGATCAAGAAAAGGTGGCAAGAATATACGGAAGACCTGTATAGGAAGGATAACAATATCGGGGATAGCTTTGATGGTGTGGTCAGTGAGCTAGAGCCAGACATCCTGAAGAGTGAGGTTGAATGGGCCTTAAGAAGCATTGCCAATAACAAGGCAGCAGGAGACGATGGCATCCCAGCTGAACTGTCCAAAATCTTGCAAGATGATGCTGTCAAGGTAATGCATGCTATATGCCAGCAAATTTGGGAAACACAAGAATGGCCATCCGATTGGAAAAAATCAACTTATATCCCCATACCAAAAAAGGGGAACACTAAAGAATGTTCAAACTATCGAACAGTGGCACTCATTTCACATGCCAGTAAGGTAATGCTCAAGATCCTGCAAGGTAGACTTCAGCAATTCATGGAGCGAGAATTGCCAGATGTACGAGCTGGGTTTAGAAAATGCAGAGGAACTAGGGACCAAATTGTCAATATCCGCTGGATAATGGAAAAGTCCAGGGAGTTTCAGGAAAACATCTATTTCTGTTTTATTGACTATTCTCAAGCCTTTGACTGTGTGGACCAGAACAAATTGTGGCAAGTTCTTCGTGGTATGGGGATACCAAGTCATCTTGTCTGCCTCCTGAAGAATCTGTATAACGACCAAGTAGCAACGGTAAGAACAGACCATGTAACAATGGAGTGGTTTAAGATTGGGAAAGGAGAATGGCAGGGCTGTATACTCTCACCCTACCTATTCAACTTGTACGCAGAACACATCATGTGACATGCTGGGCTTGAGGAATCCAAGGCTGGAGTTAAAATTGCTGGAAGAAACATTAACAATCTCAGATATGCAGATGATACCACTTTGATGGCTGAAAGCGAAGAGGAACTGAGGAGCCTTATGATGAAAGTGAAAGAAGAAAGTGCAAAAGCTGGCTTGCAGCTAAACCTCAAAAAAAAAACAAGATTATGGTAACCAGCTTGATTGATAACTGGCAAATAGAGGGAGAAAATGTAGAAGCAGTGAAAGACTTTGTATTTCTAGGTGCAAAGATTACTGCAGATGCTGACTGCAGTCAGGAAATCAGAAGACGCTTAATCCTTGGGAGAAGAGCAATGACAAATCTTGATAAAATAGTTAAGAGCAGAGACATCACACTGACAACAAAGGCCCGCATAGTTAAAGCAATGGTTTTCCCCTTAGTAACATATGGCTGCGAAAGCTGGATCATAAGGAAGGCTGAGAGAAGGAAGATAGATGCTTTTGAACTGTGGTGTTGGAGGAAATTCTGAGAGTGCCTTGGACTGCAAGAAGATCATACCAGTCCATACTCCAGGAAATAAAGCCAGACTGCTCACTTGAGTGATGATATTAAAGGCAAAACTGAATTACTTTGGCCACGTGATGAGAAGACAGGATACCCTGGAGAAGATGCTGATGCTAGGGAGAGTGGAAGGCAAAAGGAAGAGGGGCCGACCAAGGGCAAGATGGATGGATGATATTCTAGACCTGATGGATTCATCCCTGGGGGAGCTGGGGGTGCTGACGACCGACAGGAAGCTCTGGCGTGGGCTGGTCCATGAAGTCACGAAGAGTCGGAAGCAACTAAATGAATAAACAAAAAAAAAAATGCATTTATGTTTACCTAAATTGAGGAAAGTTTGTTTTGAAATGCCTATTTGGTCCAAAAATGTTTTGAAAGATTCTAACTATTTAACTACATATACAGTTTTGCAATATTTTATAATAGATCTATTGATAAATGTAATGGAATAAATAGATGACAAAGTTCCTATATACAGTTCCTTCCACATTCTCCAAGGGCTAAGGTGAGAAACAGTGCTAGTTTGACTTATATTAACAATCAACAGATGAACAGTGTGCATGCTATAGACTGGGTTGATCTCATTAAAGAAAGCAAAATCTGATATGCTGCCTTTTAAAAACAAGAAAACTAACTAAAGCTCTTCCCTCTAATAATATACATAGAAATAAGAACAGTTTATAAACTCTAATTTAAAATTTTGAATTACACACAGAGACACATACAGACACACACACACACACAAAAGCTTCCTGTCCCCCCATCTATTTCCATAGGGCTGCACAATAGATGTAAAGAATTTGTTCCATCCTTTAAAACTGCCTCACTGCAATCTACAGACAAGACATGCTTCACTTTCTACTTGAGATTATGCCCTGGTTTGGTTTTCTAAACTTAAAATATCTTCACAGTGAACCTGATTATTTTCCATAGTTCATAGTTTTTTCTATAATATTTTCCCATCCATGGAGACTTTGTGGCTTCTGTAGGCTGTATCCCTGAAAACATCTTGTAGGTTGGAAAGAACCTTCAGAATTATGCGATTTTTCAAAAAGTGTTTGCTGGATAGTTTGCTTATTGCATACACACAAACATCCACCTTATTTTCTAAGGTGTAGAATTTATTTTCCTTCCATACCAACTAACTGGTCCAATGCTTTATCCATAGATTTGTGCAGAAAAATAAAGTAGTTTCCCTCCCCTCCAAATGGTTTGGCAGCAATGTAAGTTACTAGGTGGGCCATAGTTATTTTCACCATTGTTCTGAATTAAGGAGCAATGGATTTTAGAGGAGAAAAAGGAAACCTAAAGATTTTTTTTAAGCCCAATAGGCAACAGACTGATATATAACTGTTTATAATCCAGAGTCATTCTTATGATAAGCAAATCATAAAGTTCATTCACTCACTGAATTATCCTCTATCCTAGATTGATGAATCATCAAATCCATGCTGTTCTCTAGCTGTACAGTGAGACACTATCTTACAGCAATTATAGAATAAAAAGTATAATGCTAACTGTTAATACTTCACTGCAGTAAATCATTAGTTCCATGAACCAGGTTTACTTCAGCTGGAAAAATCTGAAGCTGAAGTTGATTGACAATAGTTGCATACTAAGTAGCTGAAAATACACCTGCCACAACAACAAAATTCTTGTATACATCTTCTCTTTAAGAAAGTTTATAGTTATTACTGTTTGTTCTGAAATATGGGTAGTGATCTAGCATTGGTTTCTTAAGGCTGTAAGAATTTGGTGCCTTGGAAGGCAACCAGGATCCATTATATTTGTCTTTTTTTTTCCTCCAAAGGTGAACAAGGGAAGGAAACATCACTGATCTTCTGACTGTACAACACACTTCTCTGAAAAATGCCGTCTATTATATGCCAGGGCTGGAACTGGAAAAGATAAATTCCCCTTTCATTGTTTTCCAGGGAGGAGCATCAAAAGCATAAACAAATAAACAAACAAACAAACAAACAAACAAAAACACTTCATCATGCTAGCTGAAGATTTTTTTATTTTTTTTCCAGGTACCAAAGTGGGAGCATTCTCCTTTACCAACTTGGATTATCCTGTCCAAATGTCTAGGTTAGGGGCTTAATCATTTACTTCCCTTCCTCCTTCCTTTCCTGCCTACATGTAGGAAAATTTAGATCTGGGATCACTTGTTGTCATACTGTAAACTGAACTTTGGCATGCTGTGATAGAATGTGTTCCTAAAGGAGGGGGTGATGTGATAGATTTCAGCACTGTCGCTGATTCCCAGGAAGGAGGGAGTGGATTCCAGGCAGATAAGAGGATTCACAGTCTGGACACTGTTGCTGGGAAAGTTAAGAGGTTCAAGGTAGCTCCATCCTTGAGTCTCCAAGGTTATTTCCCTTTAGGTCAGTTAGAGTAGCTTTAGTCTGGCAAGATTCTGTCTGTATGGTGAAAGCAATAAAGAACTGGAGTTTGGAATACACTGACTTGACATTGTTCTTGGGCTGGCCTTGACACATGCTGATAAAGTAACTTATATAAGCTAATAGTTCTGTAGTTTTACTAAGAATAGGTGGATTATGCTTGGATAAAATAGAATGGTTTCTACAGCAGGAGGAGGGAGAAAAAAAATGCTGGAGATAACCACAGTGTCTCATGATTATATGTTATGTGACAAGATATATAGTCAAATAGAATATCTGAAATTGGGCAGGCAAAGATGGAGGTGGGATCAGGTTCAGGATGCCATGACATGGGCAACTCCAGATGAGAGTTAAGGGAGGATTAGAAAATCCTACATACAAACAAAAGAGGACTACCACCCTAGGCAAGATAAACAACTGATATCAGCTTATCCCAAACTCTGAAAATTGTTCTAGATGACATAAAAGCTGTTGTCAGATTGGTATCTATTAACAAGTTTTGATCTCATCTGAAACTTGAATTTTGACTGGGGAACAGCTTTATGTCCCACCCTTCACTGGGTTTCAGATACCAACAATGTCTCTCAAGGCTGATTATTTCTAGGACCAGGACCAGGTCATATTAGTATAGAAATGCATGCATTTTGAATGGGGGTGGGGGACGAGAGAAAGAGAGAGAGATTCAGTCATTGAAAGGCTGACCCAAACACAAGAATACATTTTGCATCTATTCATAAATCTGTTCTATATGATTCTGCCTAAGTCCCTATAATCACATGGAGTCCACATGAATATCCAACCAACATTACACGTCTACTTTTACATAGCTCAGCAGAATGAGCAACATGTGTGTGTGAAGCACAGTAACATGGGTTCTGACAAATGTTCATTACCTCCTTGCAAAATGAACTATAGCACAACACTAATGCATCGCAGCATCACCTGTGTGAACTCTAATTTTCCCATTGCAAAGATTTAAAAAATCAGTAACCTTAATAGGTTTCTAGTTGTGAGCTGTCTATTTATGTAACTGTTGTTTTCCTATTGGCACTTCACTCCCACATCACCCATCCAGTCTAAACCATTAACAGCAGGGATATGACTTGAACCCTCCTTCTGTATAGACTAGGCTGTAAAAGCTTGAAAAAGCTACTCAGTCAATAACAGTAAACAACAGCTCAATGACAATTTTCTGAAAACTTGAAATAGCACCATTCAAAGCAATGTTTTCTACTGAGCTCACCATGAATCACTAAAAATCTATGTGTTTTGTCTGTCACTCAGAACATTGAAAACAAAATGTTCCTCAAAATGTTCCGATATTGAAATTTCCTATTTATCCATCCTAATCAGGTGAACTTCCATTTTGACATATGGATGAATTTTCAATCTGAAGTTGATTTGAGCAGAATTTTTGCCTAAGACTGGTTTTGAATTTAGTGTTGGGAACATCCAGAAGCAAGTCTGTACAAACCATCATTATTTATGCATCCTTAATGAGTATAGATGCAGACAGATCCTTTAGACAGATCCAACACTCATAAATTATTGTGCTTATTCAGCAACTAGGATAGTGCCGAGAGATAGTCAATAGCATCCCATCTAAGTGACTGAAAAAGAAAACAATTCTGTGATTAAGCATCAGCAATTTTGTTAATTAGTTTGAATTCTAACACTGAACATCTCCATAAAACTTTACTAGGACTGTTTAAGTACAATGAAATTTTTTGCATTTCTTATACTTTAGAAGCTCAAGGCTATTTTTACCTACAAAGTCAGGATCTATAAACGGGGGAGGGGGGGTGCCTTTGAGTCATTCTTGAGTCCTTGCAACTGCCTGGATAAGTCCAAACTATTTTCTTAGCAGTATTTTTGGAAGTAATTTGCCATTGCCTTCTTTCCAGGGCTGAGAGAAATGACTGACCCAAAGTCACCCAGCTGGCTTTGTGCCTAAGCAGGACTAAAACTCATGGACTCCCAGTATTTTGCCTAATGCCTTTCACTACTACACCAAACTGGCTCTCATAAACAAATATAATGCATTTTTTTAATAAGACCCTAAATTTGTTAAATATTCCTTTCCTTAGACAATCTGTGCATAGGAAAAGAATCTGGATTCATACATTATGCTATGCTATATTTTGGTTTGTTTGGTTTTCTTTATTGTGATGAGGTGATATCACCAGAGGAAAGAGAGACTGAATTTTTCACACACAACTTTTTGGGTGGGGGGCAGTCATTGTATAGCTAAACTAAACTGTTATCATTTTCTAGCCACACAGAATGAGGAAATCATTAATGTCCTTGGTATTTCCAGGCTGAACTGTGTAAAATTCTTGACTAAGAGCTGCTATCAATCCACACAGATAATATTGAATTATACAGTACCTTTTCCCTATTTAGGAAAAGTGCAATAGAAAAATCTTCCTAACACTGATGTTATTTTGACAGCGGAACCAAGTACTGAAAGACATGGACTCTGCTCCACTCAGTATGTTCAAGTAGTGGGGGAATGTGTGTGGATACTTTAACTGAGTCCCTGAACTAATCAGGAGGATGGCTTAATAGCATAAATTATGCCTTTCAGCTATGATTTTATGACTGCTACATAGTAGCATCCTTAGTTCCAATGATATAGCAAAGAAAATAGCCCTGCCTTAGGCATGAAAGCTGGCTGGGTGACCTTGGGCCAGTCACTCTCTCTCAGTCCAACTCACCTCACAGGTCTGTTGTTGTGGGGAAAACAGGAGGAGGAAGGAGTATTATTTACTTATTTGTTTATTTATCAAATTTGTCACTGCCCATCTCCTCCCACCAGAGGGACTCTGGGCAGTTTACAACAATAATCAATAAAACAATAAATATACATTAAAATTACAATATATAAAAATACAATATTTAAAAAAACAGTTACAAGTAAACAATAATTATGGATAAAAATAGAATCCAAAAGGCAGATAATAACTCAGTCCTTATATGTGATGAGCACTCTAGGGCACTAGCCATCCCCAAACATGATGACTCCCCTTCCCTCCCCGAGCCAGGTCTTCAGATTCCTCTGGAAGGCCAGGAGCGATGGGGCTAACCTCACCTCTTGGGGCAAGATGTTCCAGAGGGTGGGAGCTACTGCAGAAGAGGCTCACCTCCTGGATCCTGCCAGATGGAATTTGCTTACCAATGGGTTCTGCAACCCGCCCTCTCTGCATGATCGGGTGGGACAGGATGACGTAATGGGGAAGAGGCAGTCCCTCAGGTAACCTGGTCCCATGCCATGTAGGGCTTTAAAATTGATAACCAACACCTTGAATTGGACTCAGAAGCAAACTGGTACCCAATGCAGCTCGCACAGCAAAGGTGTTACATGTGCCTTTCTGGGGGCACCAAAGATAGCCCACGTGGCTGCATTCTGGACCAGCTGTAGCTTCTGGATACTCTTCAAGGGTAGCCCCATGTAGAGCACATTGCAATAGTCTGTATGGGAGATAACAAGGGCATGAGTGATCATTCAAAGGGCTTTCTGATCTAGGAAGGGCCATAACTGGTGCACAACATGAAGTTGTGCAAGGGCCCTCCTGGCCACGGCTGCCACCTGCTCTTTAAGCAGGAGCCATGAGTCCAGGAGAACCCTGAGATTATGCACCAGGTCTGTCTGGGGCAGTGCAGCCCCATCCAGAACCAAAGATGACAAAATCCTGCATATGGAAGATCCATTAACCCACAGCCACTCCATCTTACCAGGGTTCAGTTGAAGCCTTTTGTTCCCCATCCAGACCCCTATAGCCCCAAGGCACTGAGGGTGGTCACAGTATCACTTACTTCACTGGGGATGATAGTTCATTCCGTGGTGACAGATCTCACCCAGTGGTTTCATGTAGATATTAAAAAGGAGTGGAGAAAGAACCAAGCCAGTGGGCCAATGGCACGGCAAGCCAGCAGACTGGCCTCAGGCGGCCAGCTGGGTGGAACAGCTTGGCGGCACAGCAGACCAGTAGCGTGGCAGACCAGCAGACCAGCTTTGGGGGATCAGCCTGGAGGTGCAGGGAGTGGTTTGGTGGCGCTGCGGATCAGCAGCGCAGTGAGCCAGCAGACCAGCCTTTGGAAGGCTGGCCTGGTAGAGCAGTTTGGCAGGGCAGCAGATCAGTGGCTGTGGACTGGCCTGGGAGGACCAGCCAGGCAAACGCAACAGACCCAGGGGTGCCCAGCATGATGGACTTATGCAGAAAAGGGATGAGCCAGAGCCTTTGGGCAAACTGGTGGGGCAAGAAATTTCAGCAGTGCCCCTACTATAACAACACAGGGGACCCAGCAGACCTGGTACAGCAGACCTCAGTGTGACAGGCGTTAGCAACGAGGAGCGGTGGGCCAGAAATTGAGAATTCAGTCATCCCCTTCCAACCTGCCTAGAGATGGCGGAGAGCTGTTGGGGCCCCTCCAGTGTGAATGAGGGACTCCCTCTTGGGAATGAGAGACAAGGGGGGAGTCCGGGAATGTGTGAAGGTAAGGGAGGGCATTCACTCCCTGAGTGAGAGTCAGGAGGTGAGAGGGAATGAATGTGTTGCACCCCTGCCGACTAATGAGAGAGGTCCAGTAGGGGGCATAGTGAATGGGTTGGTGCTGGCTAGGTCCTGACAGCACTGAAAGCATGAGCTGATGCACTGGGGGACCTGCCATTGTTTTGTGGGTAATTGTGTATGTGTGAGGATGTACGAGTGGATGGAGGGAGCCCTATTTCAAACTAGGGACTCTGGAGGTCCAGGATCAGGGACAAATGGATTTGGAGTCTTTGGGGGCTGTACGGTGGGTTACATCATTGAGGTGGTGACAAGCAGGGGGTGGTATGGTGGGAGCTGGAGGGTGGGCCATCTTCAGGGATGACGCCCCTGGTGTTTGTTACTGGTGGCATGTTCTGGCCCAAAACAATGGAGTTATTTATAAAAATAATAAAGGTGGGATAGAAAATAAAAATAAAAAAAATATTGAGAAAAAAGCAATGAAGTGAATAAACAGGGACTGTAGCATGAAAGTAATTATTAAAGTACAATTAGATACAGTTTAATAATGAATCAATACTTGAGAAGCATTAGAACTACTGAATGAATGAAATTATTGATGCAATGTAAATGTAGCTTTGATATAAATAATAGTTTCTTTTGAAGTCAGGTCTAATCTAGCATTTAATGTGAAGATATAGGTCAATGAAATACATGGTTGAGTTCAGAATGCATAGATGTTTCCCTCACATTAAAGTGAATAGAATTGAATTAACCATACAGTAAATGTGAAGCCTTAGATTCAATTTAATGATTTAATTTAGCTCCCTAAGACCTCCTGCCTGTGGTTCATGTTTGATACTGATTGGAAAAGCAATTTGTGATATAGGGCTCTTTATGACTCTTATTCCAATATTTGCTTTTTAACATGAGACAATAAAGAGCAATGTGAATATATAGCTAAAGGATTTTTTTTTTTTAGGTTACATTACTAGAACAACGAACTTCCAAATAGATTGTGAAGGAAGTGTCCCAGTGCAGGATGTCATGCTGGGAATGTGCTATCAGTGAGATTTGAAAATCAACCTCAGAATTAATGAATATGCCCATAGGAATCCACAGTTTTTCTACTGATTTTTCAAGGCATGGGCAGATACCAATAAATTATTATGTTTTGAAAATAAGGAGTAACTCCTTAGAGGATTATATCTGATCATAGAATTCCATAGAATCATTATCTTAAAACACAGAAAGAGAGAGAGACTTGCTGTTATGATAATATAACAGTTGTGGGATAGAGGAACCAAGGCTGAGTCCATAAAATATACAGTTCAGTGTCAGCAAATGGATTGTGCCAGGCCTGCAACAAGGGTCTGTGTCACCCGGGGCAAACATGGATTCTGCGCCAATTTTGGTACCCCACAGCACTCATTTTGGTGCCACCCTAGCATGGCACCCAGGTCACATGCCCCACTTGCCCCCCCTCTCCTTTTGCGGCCCTGGATTGTGCTGTGTGCTTAGAACTTTAGTTGATTTGTTATGTCAGATAATGTGATACTGTCATAGATTAGACAGTAAACTTTGACCATACATAGAACCATAACGTGAGGAATAGAAGTATATCTTTTCAGTTTGTCCCTTAAAAGAGATTCCAAGAGATCAAGTTTGTGATGAAGTGTATCTGTAATTAAATATGCCTCACCTTGAAATGCACATTGTAATCAATAATGCTAGGCAGTTAAAAATTATACAACCCCAAAGAGAGTTCTGCCATATAATCTAATGGTCCTTTCTATATCTAACTTTTTATGATCAATGGTAATAAAATTTAGGATCATTATGCTGAAAAAGTAGCTACATTTCAAAAAGAAAATGTATTTTTCTCTCTTATATTTATGCGGTTTCAGTTTGACATTGTGATTACTTTTGAAAATGTGATAGCCTTAGAAAGATTGGAAATAATTTACAAAAATCTCTCTCTTCCCCCCAGTACATTAGATGTTACAAGGAAAATCAGCCCTCTGGGAATTGCTTCCTTTTAACATTCATGTTTTGGCAGCTCTTACTTTGTAACTGGGATTCATCACTTCTCCCACAATGCTCCTTGTCACATAAACTTTTAACTTTTCATTGTGAATTTTCTTGCTCCCTATTCTCTGTCTTCTCATTCAGGTAAACATGGTAGCATTCACCTAAATGAGTTAGGAATAATTTTTGTAATATAAGCAAAAATATGAGAAGCAAAATGGCCAAATAGTGAGTGGAACTGGATATAAAGTTTAGGCAATCAACAAAAAATGTATTAGTTTTCTGCAATTCACCAATATCTTGTTAAAGAATTTCTATGCAGTCTTTATCACATGAAATTCCAGACAGGTGTAAAATTATTTACAGTAAATAATTGATATAAAGCAAAATATTTTCCTTCACTTTCTGTTATATCCTCCCAGCTGTTTCTTTTCTTCCTTTCCTTTCCTTTTTCTTTCTTTCTCTGATTCTTCTCTATATACTTACTCAAAAGTAAAATGATAAAATCATTTCCTCCTCCAGTCTCACTGCCCCACCACCACCAGTCAAAAGTAAACAGGGGAAAAGAGAGAGAGAGAAACACAGGAAAAATATTGTGTAATACACCACACATTTAGTGTTGCCATCTTTGTCTGAAATCAGTTCTGGAGAATTACATCTCCTCAGTTATTATGTTTGTAAGAGGCATACTTCTATATGTGAGTATGTGTGCATATATGAGCCACACCAAAGAACAAATTACTATTAACTGAATGCTGAACCACTGATTAAAATCAATTTTAAAATAATCTAATCCATTTATAAAATTAATTGATTCTCCATTTGGATCATCCTCTTTCACATGCACAAACTACTTTTATATGCAGAAATATACAAATGTACATGTACACTCATTCCTCCCAGAAACATTGGCAGGATGGGGGGGAGGAGGGCAAATGATGAAAATGGTAACACATTGTAACACAGACTCTGTCCCTTTTGTAGATGTGTTGTGACATATGGTCATAGATATGAAGGGAATAAAGCTTGTGTCATAAAACACAACTCTGCTACCATCATTTTAACAAAAGCTTTGGAGTCTTCAGATGCCTCTTCCATCTTTGTAGAAGAACAGCCAAAAAGAAGAGGAGGAGGAGGTGGATGAGAAAAAAGATACATGCCCCCACCCCGAATGAAGTGGGTTAAGAGGAAGGAAATGGAAAAGAATGGGAAACAAAACTGATGAAATGAGACAAATAGTAGATGAAACTGTGGGGGAAAGAAATAAAAGAGAGAGAAGTCCTGTTTAGGCAGAACAGAAAGGATTACAATTGATCAAGCAAACAGCTTCTCGCAAGCAACAGCTAACACCTTCAAAGTTATCCTGCTTCTCAGCAGCAATGCTTGTAGTCATTTGAATATCACACCCATTCCCTTCTTTTCAACAGTTTATTCTATTACAGAAAATAAAATGGAGAAAAATTGCTTTTGATTCTCTTGAGTTACAAAAGCCATGTGTAGCATTGGGAGACAAGCCAAGTTTAATGCCTGTTGGGCTCATGCAGCACATTTCATGGTTCTTTGGATCCTGGCCTGTATATTCTAATCTTATTTTCCCCTGGATAAAATATAGGGGTCATATTTCCTTTTGTGTGCAACCACCCTTAAACTTGCTGGCTAGTGTAATACAGGACTTTAATTAGCTGTGGATATTTTCTTAGTCCTTGAATGGGAAACTAAATTTAATTCCACAGGCTCTGGGCACCAGTTATTCATAAAGTATGTCCTCAAGAAAGAATTAACCCAACTACACAGTTATTAAATTGAAATGTAAAAGTAAATGCCAGGGTCTTTAATTGTCTTTGCCTGTGAAAGGATGGAAAGTCCTTTCTACAGTGAATATTAATTGCCCCAGTCTTCAAATTAATTCATTTGGCATTGCACATTACACACCGAATATCCTGAACAGCACCTTTAAGCTTTGTCATGGTGCTTGCACTAGTTTGTGTGCCTCCACTCTCCAATGTGAAAGGACAGGATCAGGTAGCTTCCATGGAGATGAAATGCTGTTGCTTTAGCTAGGGGTGCTTTTTTGCCAGTAGCCTGGCCTTGACAGATTTTAGTTTCCATAGCTTTAGAGAACGTATGCCCCCTGTAAGGCTTGTGAAACAAGCTTGCTCTTCTGGTTTCTCACCAAGCAGAAAGAAGAGGAAGGGAAATGAAGAAAATCTTGATCATGCACATCCTCAATTAAATATGAGGCTAAGTGGCATTTAATTAAATCATCAGTTTTTTTAAATTACTGCAATTTTTCTTCATTGTCTGGTCCAGATAAATAGTGCTCCACTTTCTGCATTGTGCAGTTGTAGTCAGAAGAAACAATTCCTCAGAATTATGTCTTCAGGAGAATTTCTGTCAAAAGAATTTGTAGCCCAAATTGCATATTCATTATCAGGCCTATGCATATCAATTAAAGTCAATCAGGCAATCGATGTTGTTTTAAAAAGTAAAATCCTACAAACTTTCTACAGCACAAAGCTGAGACATGCCAGATTGAAAAATAGAAATCTGATGGGTGTAACGGTTTAGTTTTAACTGATTGTGTTTAATATCATTTATCCTACTACGATTACTTCCATTTATTTTTTACAGAAATGTTTAAAGATACCTAACTTTATTAAGCATATCTTTAATATTAATATACTTTCAGAAATAATAGTATTTTAATATTCATGCATTTTTTCTTATACATTTTCTATTCTTGTCAACCCACCCCCTCTCCAGTAGTGGCAACAAACAACAAAAGACAACAAAATATGGAGCAGGGTCAAGACTAGCCGTACTATTAACAATGTGAGGCAAAAGTTTGAGGATAGAACTGAAGTATTGGAGGACAGAGTAGTGGTGCCCCACAGCTTGCTCGATGATCAATAAGGCACTTCTTGACCTCAGATTCTAATGACTGCACTGAAATATGATTTACATATTCCTTGAAGCTCTTTCTACATGAGGAATGAGAAGAGCCCATTTGTTTTTCCCTTGGGAAACAACCTGATGCTGACCCCACGTACACCCAGGAAAGATCTACTAATCAGAGTTCTTATTCTGCACAACTGAGTAGTATTGGTACTAGATATGCATTTGTGGTATAAATATCCAACAATATGTATGTTTGTGTTCACGTGTGTGTATGTGTAATATGAAGATAGTGTATGTACTGTACGTGTATGTGTATATGTACAGTATATGTATATGTATAAATTCCCTTCTCATCCCCATGGGTGGCCTGTGTCTTCCTCAACCTCAGGTCCTCTACCAGAGGCCTGGGGGGTTGAGAGTTCTGCACAATATCTTGGCTGTTCCTAGCACTGCACTCTTCTGGACAGAGAGTTCTGATATTGTTCCTGGGATCTGTTGGAGCCACTCTCCCAGCTTAGGAGTCACAACCCCAAGTGCACCTACCACCACTGGGACCACTTTGGCCTTCACTTTCCACATTCTTTAAAGTTCTTCTCTCAGCCCTGGTACTTCTCCAGCTTCTCATACTCCTTCTTCCTGATGTTGCTGTCACTTGGCACTGCTACATCTATCACCACCTCTGTCTTCTGGTCTTTGTCTACTACCATAATGTCTGATTGATTGGCCAGTACCTGCCTGTCCATTTGGATCTGACAGTCCCACAGGATCTTAGCCCTGTTATTCTCCATCACTTTCTATGGGATCTCACATCTGGACTTGGGAGGGTCTAATCCATATGCTGTACAGATGATCCTGTACAGCAATGCCAGCTACTTGGTTGTACCATTCAGTGTATGCTGTTCCTGCCTGCATCTTTCACCCTGCCACTATGTGTTGGATTGTCTCTGAGGCCTCTCTGCACAGTCTGTACCTTGGGTCCTGTCTAGTGTGGTAGACCCTTGCTTCTATGGATCTGGTGCTTAGTACCTGCCCTTGTGCTGCCATTATCAGTGCCTCAGTGCTGTCTTTTAGTCCAGGCCTTTCCAGCTACTGGTAGGATTTCCCAAGGACAGCCACCTCAGCTATCTGTTGATGGAACATCCCATACAGGGTCTTGTCTTGCCATGACATTTCATCTGCTTGATCTTCCTCCCAAGTCTGCTGCTGCCTCTGGCATTCTCTCAGCAGTTCATCTTTAGGTGCCATCTTACTGATGTAATCCTGGATGCTCTGGGTTTCATCCAGGACAGTGGCTTTGGCACTCACCAGACCACTCCCACCCTCTTTCCAACCAGTGTACAGTCGCTGGCTGTTGGACTTGGGGTGTAAACCTCCATAGATTGTGAGGGGCTTCTACATCTTCACAAGCAGCCTCCATGTCCTCCTTTGGCCAGCTCACTATACTGGCAGGGTATCTGATGACTAGCAGGGTGTACATGTTGATTTCATGGATCTTATTCTTTTCATTGAGCTTGCTATTCAGGACCTGCCTTATATTTTGGTGGTACTTCGTTGTTGCTGTCTTCCTTGCCTCCTCATCATGGTTCCCATGTGACTGTGAGATACCAAGGGACTTTTAGCTGGTCTGTATTTCTGCTATGTGGCCTGCTGGTAGTTTCACCCCATCAGTCTTAACTACCTTCCCTCTCTTTACTTCTGTCTCTTTACACTTCTCCTGTCTGAATGACATCCCAATGTCCTCACAGTAGATCCATGTCAGGTAGATCAGCGAATCAATGTCTAATTCATTCTTAGTATACAGCTTGATATCATCCATGTAGAGGAGGTGTCTGATGGTAGTTCCACTCTTGAACTTGTATCCATATCCAATCTTTGTGATTATCTGGCTTAGAGGGTTCAAGCCTATGAAAAACAGCAGCAGGGACAGTGCATCACCTTGGTATATGCCACACTTGATAGTCACTTGTGCAAGTTGTCTTGAGTTGACTTTCAGTGTTGTGTTCCACAGTCCCATTGAGTTCTTGAGGAAGGTCCTGAGTGTCCTGTTGACTTTACATAGGGCCAGGCATTCACAGATCCATGTGTGTGGCATTGAGTCGTAGGATTTTCCGTAGTCAATCCAGGCTATGCTCCGGTTGGTCTGTCTAGATGTTGAGTCTTGAGCGAATGCTCTACCTATAAGCAACTGATGTTTTGAGCCTCTGGTGTTGTTCCCAAAGCCCTTCTGAGCTGTGCTCATGTACTGGCCCATACGGTCTTGTAGCTTGGTGGCTATGTTGCCTGATAGGCCTTTCCATGTTGTGGAGAAGCAGGTTATTGGCCAGTTGTTGTATGGTGCTATTCCCTTGTGGGGGTCTTTTAGGATTAGCACTGTCCTTCCTTGTATTACGCAGACTGGGCGGGTTCATCTGTGCTGCTAGGAGTTCATGCACTGCTGTTAGTCTTTTATCCAGTAGGTATGGATCATGACTGGGCCAGGTGGTATCCAGCTCTTCATGTTCTTGACCCACTGTTATCTGCTACTATGATGGTGAACTGTGATGGTGACTGGTTCCTGTTCTGGGAGATTGCTATGGTCTGCTCTCAGATCCTGCAGCCACTTTGCACTGGTGTTATGCATCTTCTCTTTCTCCCAGATGTTCTTCCAGTACTGTTCAGCTTCTGCTGTTGGTGGCTCTGCTCTTACTGTGTTGTGCACTGCAGCTGGGAGTACACGTTGGATGGTTCTTTGGCGAACAGGGCATTTATCTTCTTGGTCTCTGCTTCTCTAATGCATCTCCTTAGCCTGGTAGCCAGTGCTGTAACCCTTTGTTTAGTAGTCTCTGCTAAGAAAGATCTACTAATCAGACTTCTTATTCTGCACAGCTGAGTAGTATCGATACTAGATGTGCATTCATAGTATAGATATCCAACAATATGTATGTTTGTGTTTGTGTGTGTGTGTGTGTTGTGCCTGTAATCTTCATATAATTGTACCATGTTGGATTGTTCCATTAAAACATATACTTCACTTTCACTAATTACAATTTTCAAGAAGTGAGAACATGGTCCCAGATCTTGCACTTTGCATCCTTTTAATTTGGTTTTAGTCTTATGTTCATTACTCTTTTATTTGAGCCTTTCCTGCCAGACCCAGTTAGCTTGGTCAATCACACTAAGCAATTATGCTAATGAATATAATCATCTTTTCTGGGAAAGAATCAAAGATTTAAGCTTTTATAAATCTTCACTGTGAAAAGAAAATAATCCTAAAGAAGGATTTTCCATAAGGAACTTTGTAGTAACCAAAGGCTTTATTTCCCTTTGGAAATTTGGCTTCATTCAGTAAAAGCTGCTGACTCTTCCAGGCACTGTATCAATGATCTTAAAGTATGTATCTGCCTGTAACAATATACATAATATGTTCACAAAATTAATTATTTTAATCATTTTATTTATTAATCCACAGGTAACAATATATTTTTCTTCTCACTGGGTCACTTATAAGGATAAGCAATTATTCTTGAGGTACATGAAAATACTTCACAATTTACAGATTAGTAAACAAGCTGGAATTAAATAATGTCAGATCTTGTAGTTCCCAAAATCCTGCAATTCATAAATTCTAAGGATGGAGGGAGGGATGGAAAATGGGCACATAGCATCTAAGTAGACAAATTTGCTTGCAAAAATGCATACTTTTCACATGTATGTATATGAATTGTTGTTGTTGTTTAGCTTTACAATGGCCACCCACTCCAAAGACTCTGGGAAGCTTATCACATATCAAAATATACAGTTAAAACATTTAAAAACAGCAAACATAGCAGACCCAACAGGAAAGCAGGCATAAGAATAAAACAACAACAACAACAACAAAAATTAACAAAACATGACAGATGCTCCACAAACACCCTAACCCCAGGCCTGGGAACAGAGCCAAGTCTTAAGAGCCTTCCGGAAGCCTAAGACTTCCCATGCTTCTCCCTGGGGGGATGCTGTTCTAGAGGGCAGGGGCTGCTACATGTGAATTCTACATGTGAACAGACCTTTAGAAAATATATCTGCAGACTGATGCAGAGATGGATTGTTTTTGACACATATGAATATTGAGAAGACTGAAACAGAAATATTATTCCATCCCTAGTATCTTGTTGAAAGCTGTTGTCTTCAACTGTCACCACGTTGACTCTATAACCATTTAACTTTTAAGAACAGGACTTGATGCTATGTCTTCAGTTGCTGTCTGTAAATCATTTGAAAAGGAAGGAGGTCTATTCTTTTTATTGTTGTAAAGGATGAGACTAGAAATAATGAGAAAAGGAATTTGACTTAACTCTAGGAATACATTTATGATGTCATGAGCTGTTCAGCTATAGGAAAAAGTAGCTCCCATAGGTCATTTTTTAGGGACTGGATGACCACATAGCAGGAATGAATGTTCTTTATTAGGATATGGTTGATTTGATGACCTTTGAGGTACCCTTATAAGTGCTTCTCTAGTTCTAAAATGCACTAGCAAATGGACTGATGGACTTTTAATTATAAAAATATGTGTATGCCACTTTTCTACTAAAAATACTCAAATAGCTATTGGCATTAAATAGTTTTTAAACTGTATTTTGTCTGATTAAGTATTAGTACAGACCAAAATTGCATTTCGAGTTATAAGCATCTAAAATATGCAGTGTCCCTACATACAACTAAAATACAAATGGGCCAATAAATTGTTTATATATGTGCATTTCTAGTGTTCCATGTTTTCATAGGTTACTTTTCTGTTCAGTGTTCCACAAAGGTGGTAAATGACATGCAATTATATTTTAAATATAATAATCAATATAATACAACCTCAGTTTTTTTTAAAAAAATTGACATGCTTTATAACTACAGTGGAGGCATACCTAATAAACCCATGTTAATTCAGAGCTTCTTGGGAAGACATATGCTGCATCTTTCAAATGCAAAGAACAAGGGTACAACCATATATCACTCTGAAATGAATTGTGCAGATTATAGATAACCATGAAACAGCCTTGTCCCTATTATTTGCCAGTATGTTACTAATTGAAAAGGTGTTTTAAGAAGCAATAACTCCAGTGCTTAAGGATTGGCAGGGTCATGTGAACACCGGTAGTCTTCCATATGAATTGGCTTATCTATTTAGAACTCATCAAGACCAGCATTTTGATAGGGCCACATATACTTCAGTATCCATGGCAACTGGTACAGAATTAGTGCAATATGTTCAAATCACCTAACCTTAGTTAACATCTAAATAGATGCACTTCTTCTACACTTTCTAAATTATCAGACATTTTTCTGCAAGTGTTCCATAAATATGTACATAGTTTATTGTAAACAAGGACATAGAAATAGACACATTTCTACTTTGTTTTTGTTGCAATGTAAAATATTGGAAAATTACTGCAGGTAATTTTCAGTTTAGTTTCACCTCACATACTCTCAGAGTTGACCCCTCTAACCAGATCAGAACAAGCACATACCCCACTCAGTTCAGCTAGCAAAAATATATTTTGATATTTATTTATTAAACATGAGTACATCACAACAGTCAACTGGCAAAATGGGACAAAAGATCAAGTAAAAACAGGGGGAGAGAGATATGAACAAGGTAACAGTTTACATGATCTATATATTTGTATATCAAAAGGCCCAGAATTATCTAGAGCCACTGCAAACAAAACTGGTTATTGGAATGGCCTTTGGTTATGGCAGCTTGAACCCTTTTAGCATGTAACAATAATAAAATGAAAAGTGCCTCTCAAAAAAAGTCACCTTAGGCAAACAAAATGTCCAGCTACCACTTTGGAAAAATTAAGTGCTGTGACTAATGCCAGCAATTATCCTTCTTCATTAATGGTCGCAAGGGGCTTATTTATTACCTGGTGGTGTTTTGGGGGGGAGGGG
The DNA here is from genome assembly GCF_035149785.1 of Candoia aspera. Lineage (NCBI taxonomy): Eukaryota > Metazoa > Chordata > Lepidosauria > Squamata > Candoiidae > Candoia > Candoia aspera. The sequence goes on along the minus strand of NC_086157.1, from coordinate 50,930,732 downwards.
GGGTTTGAGTCAGTCTTGACTCCTGGCTTGACTCCTGGACAAGTCCCTGCAGTTTTCTTGGCAAGTTTTGGAAGTGGTTTGCCATTGCCTGCTTCCCAGGTCTGAGACTGGCCCAAGATCACCCAGCTGGGTTCATGCCAAAGGTGGGACTAGAACTTACAGTGTCCTGCTTTCTAGCCCAATGCCTTAACTACTACACCAGACTGGCTCTCTGTTTTACCTTGTTAGTGCTTACTAAATTCATCTCAGTTCCACTGAACTCTGAAATGTGTATTTATTAACATATCTTTCAATATTGGGAAATAGATTGAGCAAAGGAAATGTAACTTATTACTTTCACTCAGACAGTAAAGTGATGTGACTTTGTCAACTTTCTGACACCAAAGGCAGCACTGCCTTTGGGACGTTAAGTTTGATTCCCCTGACAAGAAGGTGAAAAGCATAACATTAGTTGAAGAAGTCCTTATTATCTGATTCAGCTAAAATGTCTTGAAGATGAACCTGAAGGACAAAAAGCATCAGTGTCACTGATAAATGTTTTATGACTTGAGACATTCTTGAAGCCAGCAAAGTCTATGTAATAAACATAAGCCAATGCTTAGAATAACCACCTATTTTGTGAGTTTTTTTAGTATAGATTTTTTTAAAAAATAATCTGCAAAATACGGATTGCTAAATGTAGATTAAATGAATAGGCCTTTTAACAGCAGCTAGATGTCAGCTAATGTTTAGAGTAAGAGTAAACACATTTTTGTGTGTGTTTGTTTTAGTATAGGTTTTAAAAGAGTAATCTGCAAAATACAGATTGCTAAGTGCAGAATAAATGAATAAGCCTTTTAACAGCAGCTAAATGTCATCTGGTTATATAACTGAAGTACATCCAGAGAATAAGGCTATCTAGTTAATGAGCAGTGTGGTTGAAGTATGAAAAATTCTTAATAGACAATATATCCATTCCATGTATGTTGAATCCTCATTTCAGAGATGGTTTTCTGGGTAGATGACTCCCATTTCTAAAATATCTTGACTTTGCAAAGGAGGGGTAAATAAAGTATAAACCTGAATTCATATATATTATCTATACAAATGCAAAAAAAAATAGGGTAGAAATTATGAATTAGCTGATAAGGCTGTGCAGAACTGATTCAATAAGAGACTGGTCACTTATGATCAACATATCAATTTCCATCAATATCTTAAGTCTTCAGTTCCTCAGCCCATCAAATGTATTGTATGAATTAAAAAGAAGATATGCCTGACTTATTTTCACATGCAGGTTTCCCTAATATTTGTCAGATAGACACATTTAAGCATGTTTCTTTAACCAAGATTTTACTGCAAATATTTGGAAACATGCACAGTCTGAACAATAACAGTGTACAATTTGGATTTGGATAATAGACCAAGAACGAATGAGAGAGGCTTACCTGGAATTGGTTCAAATTAAATTTTCTACTACCATTACTTATTCCTTCAGAAGTATGAAGGATATATAATTTTGTATATAATTGTGTGGAGTGTGGGTATATATTTGCCTTCCTCTTGTCATGTACTCATCATACACACTCTCTCTCTTTATATATATATATACACACATATATATATACACACACACACACACATACATATACATATACACACACACACACAGAGAGAGAGACACACACACACACTTTAACATACATACATATTTATATCTTCATATACACATACCGTACATGTTAGACTGATACAAAGTATTAGATGAGGTGCTCTGAAAAGGAATTTTAGTGAAAATAAAACCCTTATCTTTTGTGTTTGAACATCTGTGTCCTTTGTAAGGTTTATCCAGCTGCTCTGAAGGCTGTTCCCACCTGTCTCCACCAGATGTTCATGCAAACTTTGCTTTGCTGGTTATACCAGCAGAGGTTTTCTCTGGGTATATAAATAGGAGTATGGAAAACTAGACACATTTTTTAAAGCAGCGAACAGAACCTTGAAAAAGGTGTGGCTGCTTTAATAATTTGAAGAGAAGTTTTTTTTTCATGCTAACATGTGTTGATGATTACTTATTCTGAACACTTTCACAATCAGTATGCAGGAATACACAAATAGCTCAGAGCCGTTTGGAGTAGGCCAGCAAAGAAATATTAATAATACATTGAATGTTCTACTTTTTAAAAATAATTTTATTAAAGATTGTAATTACAGTAGTTAAAACTAATGCAAACTAAAAGAAAGAGAAGAGTAGAAAGAAAGAGTAAAAAGTGCAAAGGAAAAGGGAAAAAATAGAGAATGAAGAAGAAAAAAATAAAGAAAAGTAAGAATATAGTAAAGAAAGAGAAAATAAAAATATAAAGAAGTGTCTTCCAACCTTCATCACAAGCATAAACAATTTTAGTAACTTTTCATCTCCTCTTAATTTACAACCAATTATCTCTTCATCCCATGTCCCATCTCTTACCTATAAACAAATCCATAAAGCATTGTCATTTCAGTCCTGATGTCAGCAAAAGTCCATTCAAGTAATGTTGTAGAACTTGATTCCTTTTCATTTCTTTTTTACCTTTTCTCACAAGATTCATATAAGCTTTTACAAATCTCTTTTGTAAATCCAATATTCAAGAATAATCCAATTATCCTCTCTCTTGGTTTATTATTTGTAATTCCCTTTAGATTTTTAAAGCATCAACTGATTTCTTTTGTATGACCAATGCAACATCTTTTTCCATGTCATTCTTGTAGCCTGTCATTTGCAGATCCAGTTTCTCTGTCTTGTCAGATGCCAGTTATTCCTCTTCTGCCATTTGTCCCGAAGTCTATCCATAGAAGCAAACATTGCTATTGACATTGTTGATATTAACTTCTGATTCTATTTTTCAAAAGTATCTTTCTGTCATTCTGTAGCTGTTAATCAGGTTTATGTATTCTTCCCCTTTAATTAAAATTTTCAGTGCCCTCTAGTGTCCAATTTTTAAAATCGTTGCTCTCTTTTAAGTCTTAGAAAACATTTGAAACAAGTTGACTTTCCCATGGAAACAATTCTTTATAATTAATTCCAGGATCTTATTTCAAATTTATCTGGACTCTAAATCTATTTATAGCTTTCTAAAATCAAAGTCTTAATTACCTTTTTGCTGTTTGTTTCAATTTTTTAAAAAGTTCTTAAGCTTGTACTTAAATTTTTCTTTCATTAAGGATTGAAGGTAGACTCACCTGGTGTTTTCAGACTTGTTGTCCAAAGGTTTCTAATAGTGAAAAATAGTTAATAAGCAATTTTTGAATGTGATTAGAAAAGGAAGTATGCAGACTTAGAGACCTTTTAAAGGCACCAACCATGGTTTGAGCTATTCCTTCACCTCCCAGTGCTCCAAACCCACTGGAGACCACTGTCTTGCAGTCTCCTCATAAGGAGCAACTGTCTGCAGCATTTGTGGATCTCTCATCCTCTCTTTTTCCAGTCTACACACCGGCTCTTTATTCTTCACCAGGGTTGTTGGCTTTGCTTTTCATGGAGCCATCTTTAGTCTGCCATTTCTTCCCCCAGAACTGAATGTTCTACTTTTGATGCATCTAATAATTATGAACAAAAGTCCCCCTCAACAGCTCCATGCTAGATCCCCTTTAAAGTAACCAGGTGTGAATCTGAATTTATTCAAAGATTCATGATTGATTGTACATTGAAAAATGATGCAGAAAATGTTAGGAATGTTTGAATTTTTTGAAATTAAGTTTTAATTAATTATTTGGGGTGCATAGTGATTAATTGTGATCTGTTAAACAGAAATAGAACTGAGTTGTGTGCATTTGTGTGAGTGTGAGTGTGAGTGTGAGTGAGAGGAAGGAAGGAAGGAAGGAAGGAAGGAAGGAAGGAAGGAAGGAAGGGAGGGAGGGAGGGAGGAAGGAAGGAAGGAAGGAAGGAAGGAAGGAAGGAAGGAAGGAAGGGAGGGAGGGAGGGAGGGTAAGATCAGGAAATGTACAGAGATAGGAAGATATGCAGGGGTATGCAGAAAATGTACAGGAGATATGCATTCCCTGAATTGCTAATAGGATATTACTTAGACTGGACCATACCTAATACTTAACCATAGATATTGCATTGTTTATCAAATTGGAAAAACTTACACGGGTACTTCTCAGCCAGATCGAATTTGTGATAAAGCAAAAAAGAAAGAAGGATACCACTTGGTCTCATTAATTTGATTTTAAGATAGAATTATGTTTTTCTTAGTCTTTTTTGTTTATCCTTGTTATTGTACAGTCTGTTCTGGGTTATTTGTGTCTGTATTTTTTTCAGCATCATACTTTTCTCTTGTCGACAAAGAATAGCTGAAGAGAAAGCCATACTTGTATTTGAAAATACAGCCTTTGGAACCCAAAATCTATTGTTCCTGACTCAAAAGGTTCACTTGTTCTAAAGTTTTATTAAAACGTTTGATGCTGCTAACAGAAATGCCAGGGCTAAACACAAGGATTATGAAGTGTCATGTGGGAATTCAATTGAGGGAACATGAAGAACATTCTGAAGGGTTAAATTATATTACGTTGGAGATCAAAGTTCTACCAGGTCTAAATGTTTTGCTTCTGGATGTTCAACTTACATTATTGGTTCCTTCTGACACTTTTATGATACAGTGAACTCAGACTTTGAGAATGCGCAGATTTGGTGGTTCATGTCAGTTGCATTAATCATATAAGATCCTTAATGTGCCTATGAGGTGCCTGTCAGTAATCTTACAAGTAGTATATCTGACATCAATGCTCTGGCTAGTATGGACTGGTGAAAAGGGGGAACTTGCATCAGGAATTGCAGTGAACAAAAAAGACCCAGGCTGAACTTTTAGGTTCAAGATTAAAGGGCTTGAAACTTCTCTGGCGTGCTACTGAAGGCTTTTTTTTTCCTCATGTCCACTATGATGAATTTAATAAATTCTTTTTCCACAAGATAAACTAGCGTTTTGCAAAGATGTTACAGAGGCTCTGGCACATGAACTCAATGTGGCACTTCTTAATTGACTCCTTGTAAGTTGGCCTGACAGCTATCCTTCTTCATGATGGAAATAAGTTATTGTTTGTACCATTAGCCCATGTTGCTAACCTGAAAGAGTTGCATGGGAACATGAAACTATGTTTGGAAAAAATCCAGTATGAAAACTGTAAATGTGGAGATCTGAAGGGAATTGCACTTCTGTTCATCCTGTTCAGCTCTAATACAGTAGTGACGATGGTTTCTTTTGTGTGTGTCTGTGAGTGGGACAGTAGGAACAGGAAAAAACTTTGCATTTGGAAAGAATGGCCAAAATGCATCTCACTTATTTTAGGGGAGAAAAAAAGAGTGTGCTAAACATTCCAGTTGTCAACCCTGAAAATCTTTTCCTTGCTCTTTTACACATGAAGTTTGAAGATGATAGATAGCTGATAGATAGACAGACAGACAGACAGACAGACAAAAGTGATGGATAAAACAGGAACTGGAATTATGTACCTGAGGAATAAATTTTCCAGGATTAGTGATGCTAAGTTGAGGGAAAGTATTTTTGTAGGTCCTCAGATAAGAGAATTCATAAAAGATAACAAATGATGAAAAATTAAATGAAACTGAAAAAGCTGTATAGCGATTGTTCAACAGCAACTGCAAAATCATTTTGGGAAATCATAAAGCAGGAAACTATAAAGAAATAGTGAATAAACTCCTCAAGTTATACCAAGCTATGAGATGTAATGTCACTGAATGTTCATTACTTAGACTCTCCGTTGGACTTTTTCTCTGACAACCTTGGCTCAGTCAGTGGCATGCATTATGAAAGATTTCACCATGATATTTCAAACATAGAAAAGAGGTACCAAGGTAAGTGAAGTCCAGTAAGCTGACTGTACCCTTAGGAGAGATGTTCCTGAGGTGAAATTCCTCAGAAAATCACACACTACTTCATTTTAGGCTTTTGGGCTTTTAATTAACTTGAAAAAATATATGCTATATCAAAAGAAAGTTGTGTGTCAGTCAAAAACCTTGAATGCCTCTAAGTGTTCTGTGTTATCATTTATACATATTTCTAATAACAAATTCAGGATAATTATTGCAGCTGTAAATCTTTCATGAAACTAACACAAAGCATTCTGCAAACTCAAAGCTTTCTGCATAGAAAAAAGGCATAAGAGCTTACTTTAGCAAAAGAGTCAGTAAAAGAAATCTCAAGTTCAAGTAGATCCAAGAATAGTCCATTTCCTGTCCAAGATTCAACAGAAAGAATCACAGGTAGGATATTAGAATATCTGTTAAAAGAACCATTTCTTTTATATAGCCCTATCAATTTGACTAATTTTCTGATCACATTTCTTGTAGATGGCTTAACTTTCATTGCTCTTCTGCACTTAATTTGCAGTGTGTTGCACTGCAACCTTGCTTGGGACCTTGCTTAGCTCAGGTTCTGCATCAGCTGATCCAGCTGGCATCTCTCTCTCCTCAGATACTGTAATGGTTGCCTAATCCCAAATACTCAGTCTCACAAGCTCGGGCTTAAAGATAACTGATTTATTAAAGGAATAGTATGCAAATACAGAGAAAGCTGAGAATGAGCAAAAGCACGCCAAAAACAAACTTAAGAGCCTTGCGTTCAAACCAGTCCCGCCCCGAATGCATGACAGCCAGCACCCCCTCCCAGGTGCAAGCAACCGTTACACGCGCCTGGGAAAGTAACCTTGAACAGGCTTGCAAACCCAAACATACATTCCAGTGTTGGGAAACAAAGAGAAGGGCAGGAATGGAAAATCCCCAGCATGAAGTAACGTGAATATAGTAAGCAGAAAGGTTTGACATGTGAACCGTTACGATGTACACAGATCATTGAAACGTGGAACATGACAGATACTCACTCTTCACCTACTTCCTGTAGGGTCAGGCTAGTCAAACTCTTCAGCTTCGGAATCTGAAGACTCAGACTGATCCCTAACTCTAAACCTTGTAACTTTGCCAAGTTGTGAAAAACTGCAAAAATAGCACACTGTATTTAATGGGTAGTCTGAGATGATAAAGAATAAGTGGAAGACTTATTGCTTTTGAAAAGAGAAAGGATTAATAGGCTAAGTCACAAAACTGTGTGTGTACAATACATCTGTAACAGAAGTTTACAAACTAGCTCATATCATATATTTAATTTAACTGAGATCTATTAAGTTCAGGGATGTGTGAAACAATAACCTCTCCAAAGGTACAAAGCAGCCAATTATGCTTGGATAATAAAAAGGTTATTTAGTGTTAAATGGCTGACATGAATGTCAGATCATTTAACAAGATGGGAGTAATATTTGAGAAAAAATTGTATGCAAATGCCTTAGTGAATTATAAGTTTTCTTGAACTTATAATAGCATTGCACATTATCATTGCATTAAGAAGTAGATCATCCTATTGTCTTTATAATGTTTATTTTTCTTCGCTCTTTCATTATAGCTGATACTTCTTTTAGAAACTAAGAGATGGGGAAAGAGAAATAAGTATAGTGTCTCTCAAAAGATATTTGTTCTTGCAAATTCCTCATTCCTTTTTACCCCCATCTGTGCTTTTATTTTAATAATTTTGAGATGCGATCTATTTTATTTATTCATTTATTTTTCAAATTTCTATTACCGCCCATCTCTCCCAAAAGTGGGACTCTGGTCTGTTTACAATAAAATCAAAATTAAAAGCATATAAATTACATATAACAGACCAATAAATAAAGATAAAATAGATATAAAATCCAAGAGGTGAAAATCTTATCCATTGGTGAGAAATCTATGGTACTAGCCACCCCCAAGAAGAACTGGTGCCCCTCCCACCTCAAGCAAGGCAGCAGAACCAGGTTTTCAAGTTCTTCCAGAAGGCCGGGAGCAAAGGGGCCTGTCTCACCTCCGGAGGCAGAATATTCCAGAGGGTAGGTGCCGCTGCAGAGAAGGCCTGCCTCCTGGACCCCGCCAGGTGGAATTCCCTTACTGGCAGGGTTCATAGCGTGCCCTCTCTGCATGACTGGGTGGGACGGGTCGATATTAAGAGGATGAGATGGTTCCTCAAGTAACCTGATCCCATGCCATTTAGAGCTTTAAAGGTCATAACCAACACCTTGAATTGGACCCAGAAGCTAACTGGTACCCAGTGCAGCTTGCGCAGCAGTGATGCCACATGTGCTGATCTTGGGGCACCAATAACAGCTCGTGCGGCCTCAGTCTGGACCAGTTGAAGCTTCTGGATACTCTTCAAGGGTAGCCCCATGTAGAGTGCATTACAGTAGTCTATGTAGGAGATGACCAGGGCATGAGTGACTGTTTGGAGGGCTTCTCAATCCAGGAAAGGGCGTAACTGGTGCACAACACGGAGTTTCATGAAGGCCCTTCTGGCCACGACTGCCACCTGCTCTTTAAGCAGGAGCTGTGAGTCTAGGAGGACCCCCAAGTTATGCACCGGGTCTGAATGGGGCAGTGCAACCTCATCCAAAACTAAAGATGATAACTTCCTGGGTACAGTGGAGCCATCAACCCACAGCCACGCCATCTTACCAGGGTTCAGCTGAAGCCAGTTGTTCCCCATCCAGACCCCCACAGCCCCCAGGCACCGAGAGAGAGCAGCCACCACATCACTTACCTCTCACAGGATAGAGATATATAACTAAGTATCATCAGCATATTGATGATAATGCATCCTGTGGTGACGGATGATCTCACCCAGTGGTTTCAGGTAGATGTTGAATAGAAGGGGAGAGGAGAGAGAACTGAACCCTGCAGCACCCCTCGATGGAGGGGTTGAGGGTCGGATCTCTCCTCTCCTATCACCACCAATTGGGACCGGCCCTGGAGGAAGGACGTGAACCAGCATAAGACTACACCATCCACACTCAGCTTCCTGAGCTGACCCAAGAGGATACCATGGTCGATGGTATTGAAAGCCATTGAGAGGTCAAGAAGAGCCAGGATGGATGCACTCCCTCCATCCCACTCTCACCAGAGATCATCCATAAGTGTGACCAGTGCAGTCTCAGTCCCATATAAATTTAAAAAAAACCCTGAGATGAGCTTTTGCAAATATGGCTGAACATTTCCACACTTTAACTGTCTTTCTACACTGTTTTCTCTAAAAATTATGAGAAAGCATGGGATTTCTTGTGTGTCAATGTGTAATCATGAATTCAAAGCCCCCGAGCATTACAGATATGATCGACATTGTGATCAGACAGTCAGAATAGTCTGAAACTTTGTCAAAAATGCATAGGATCTTACAAACTGTTGGAAGTCTAAATTTTTGTATTCCTTTTCTGATTTTTGAGCAAAAGGGGCTTCTGTTGGAGAATAGTTGTCTGCTCTTATCCTCTGTCCAGGAATATTGGATAAACATATGTGGGATTGGGATTTAGGAGTTAATGCTTACATGCTTAATCCCTCAAAGTTTTTGATTAGTACAGTATTGAACTAAAATATGAGCTCTGGGTTGGTTTGGGCTCTCTTTGGGACAGGTGGTCTTCAGCCTCTTCACTTTGCATTGTGCCAAAATGATTCCTGAGCTGAGAATGCATTAGTGAACATTAATGACAGTTTGCTGGACTGGAGATACACTGTTACTTGAAATACCTTAGCAATAGATGATGATTTGGAAACATTGCACAGTATGTTTGAATTCACCCATTACATTTGGACACATGGGAATGTATTTCTTTCTCTTTTTGTTCTGATCTTAGGAACACATAACAGACAAGGCATAGGGAGAAGTCTGTACTGGGAACTTTAATATGCCCATTATCTTATTGCCTGAAACCTCAAGTATGCTAAGAGTGAACTGTTGAGTAAACCAACTGCCATCCTCAGAAGTTATGTGGTAGAACTAGACACCCAATCCTGGATAAAATAGTTCCAAGACAGATTACCTGTACAGACAGTTGCTAGCCAGGAGTTCCAGAAGATGTGGGATCTGCAGCCCAGACTCTGAAAAAAATGAAAGGCCTCCTTTCTTGTTATCATATCAGATGGCGCCCATATCATTGCTGTGCATTACATGTCACAGCTGTCCACAGATCCCTATTTCTCTGCATCTTTGCCTCCTACCTGCATAACGTATCTGGTCACTTAAATTATATGCAGTTTAGTAATATTGCAGAATATTGGTAATATTGTAGGACATTTATATTTACTATATACTAATCGATTTCACTCATTCCTTGAATTATTCTGTTATTTCAGATTTCTCCATTTATGTGGAATTGTTTACTGCTGCTTTTAGTAATATGATATTAAATATTATTATTAGCAACAACATAATATAGTGTGTTTCACTGCCTAATTTAACCATTTGATCATAAAAAGAGAGAAGGACTAGGGAGTCTCCTGCTTAGTTGCAGGTACTTTAAAGTGAAATTAGACAGATTTGTTAGCCTTAGCAAGAAGCACAGGATAATCAATTAAACATAATAACACAGAAGGACAATGTGTCATGAGCCTTTCTGAGGGCAAACTGCATAAGGACGTTACCAGCCTTAGCAAAGACATTGAATAAATAATTGAATAAAGTAAACTAGATTGGACAAGGCAAACAGACTGATCCAGTAATGTGGGGGTGGGGTGGGGTTGGATATGACTCTTCTCAACTATCAGTGTTAGTGTGACCATCTTGGCTATGCTGTATAACAACCATGAAGTGAGCATTGACTTGTTGGCTTACCTTTTCTAGTGGCAAATAAGACTCCAGGACAACATAAATACATCTAAAGATTTATTAGTCACTCATCAAGATTAGAGGCTGAGTAAATGGAAGTGCCTTCATTGGGAAAACCCACCACTGGGAAAGTCATGGAAAGATAATGAGAATTATATCAATATCAACTAGATTTAGCTATATTTCATTAATATTCTTTTATCTCATCTGATGCTTTTAATTTCTTTGGCTTTCTCTTTCTTACTAGATTTCTGTGCTTTACATAATGTTGCTTACTCCAAAAGGAAGTAATATGATGGAAATGTATTTATTGATAGACAATACACATTTATTGATAGACAGTTCACACATTTTAGTTGTATTTATAATTTTAAAAGCTCTTCAAAGTTTGCAATATGAAAAATGGCATGTTAGAATAAAAACTTTGGATGAACATACCTGCCCCAAGGATTTCTTATTACAAGGCTAGATTAAATCTCATATTTGTGGCTAATAGTTTTTGTATAATAATTGTAATATTATACCATAAATTATGTCAGCCAAGAAACAGGAAACACAATAATATTTTGAGGTCCTGGTACAAAGTTACAGTTCATGTACAATACTTATTTCATCTAAAATGATGAAATAGATGCCATAACTCAGATGTAGATGGGGAACCTGAAAATATGTTAAAGCTTGATTTGTGACATCTAGTGATGGTCATAAATGCTTAATAAATACAGTATGACAATTATCTTGATGATGAAGAAAATGATAATTATATCATCTTTTCATGAAAAAAAATAATTTTGCACAATGCCATAGAACCCTTATTTATTGACACATAGAAGGATTCTCTGATGCTCAACTGGCAGATCTGCTCTCTTGTTTTACTTTACCTAATGATTTAGCTAAACTAATATGGGCAGAAACATTTAAAAGGACAGTGAAAAAAGGGGTAAGAGTGAAGTAGCCCTTTCAAAGAGATTACTTCTGGAAGATGGCAACTCATTTTAGAAAAGCTTTTCCTTTCTATTATTGTGCTCAGCAACTCTACCCAATGATACGCAGATCTAGTTCAAGGTATGCATATGTACGTATGTATATATAGAAACAGAACTAAAGAGATAATTGATAACATTAAAAAAAACACATTAAAATCATTTGGGATCTAAAGATTCATTGGCTTAAAATTTAAATCTTTATCTTTATTTGAAAATCAAAATCTGCCAGGAGCACAACTTCTTAAAAAATGACATGCTAGGGAATCTGATAGGTTTCAGAAATAGATAGGAAAATAGCAGTCTTCTAAACAAAATGGAGTTTGGAACACACATCACCAAAACAAAATAGAAAGCAATTTGACAAAAGCAATTATTTAAACATCAGTGGTCAGAGAATCTACTCCTAAAACTGATTTACAGATACCATCTAACATGTGACATCCGTTAAAATCTAATCAATTTTTACTGTACAATTTTATTGTACATTTTTTTTTATCATACACCACTCAGTCATGTTTTGTGAGATGGACAGCCATATAAATATGATGAATAAATAAATAAATAAATCTGCAAAATCTATTACTCTGTTTAGAGGAATGTAGAAAGTATGGCTCTTTTTTCCATACTATATAGACTTGGTCTGTATGTCTATCAGTTTTTGATATCATATTAAAATTGTAAATCAGCTGGATCCATTTTGAGCCTTTCATAGATTTAAAAAAAATAATATTCAGTTTTAATAACAGCTGCCAAGCTAGACATCGCTAACCCTGGAAAATATTGTGGTGAATGGTGAAAGGCCCCCTGTGCAAGCACTGAGTAATGTCTGACCCTTTGGGGGGACGTCGCTTTCATGACGTTTTCTTGGCAGACTGTAGTGGGGTGGTTTGCCATTGCCTTCCCCAGTCATCACCTGGAAAATATCACTGGCTTATATTAACAGTTGTGGCTTTCCCAGAGTGCAACAAGTGGCCTAGGGTGAAAAACTAACATACTGAGGTAGAGTGATCAGAGAGCTAAACAAGATTTGCTGAAATATGTTTCATTTTATCTATTTTATTAGAGAAGACCCCACTATGCCTTGTCAAGCAAAGTACTACAACATATTCTGCACAAATTGTATTATCTGAACATGAGATAAAAATGTTTGGGAGTGCTATTGTGCCTACCTCAAATGTACTGGTATACTTTCTAATTCGTCTAGTGTATTTGAATTAACATGTATTACTGTTTTGATCTTTCATGTGTTTTGCCTTATATAATTGTACTGTTCAATTAATTTTACAATACTATGAAAAAAGAAATAGGGAAGGGAATCAGGATGGTACATACAAGACACTGGATACTGGAGAATGCTAAAATATTGCACCTCCATATAACAGTAAGGTTTTCTTTTATCAGGTACCCTAACCATGAAGATTCTGTGATTTACTGAGCAACTTTATTAGTGTAGCACTAACTGTACAAAATTTTAATCCAGATGTGATTTTAAAATATTATTGTTTCATTTATAAGAATAGGTCAAAATATCGGCATGTATCTATGTTACAAAGAGCCTGAACCTCCATAAAAAGTTTTTCTGCAGTGTGCCAAAGTATTATTTTCCTCCTGCAAAAGCTCATTTGAAGTAATATCTTACTTACTCTTTAGTTTGGCTTTGCTAATTTTTTGCCACTAGATGTGTGTATGCAGTGATATGAAAGAAATGTAATTACTTGATGATGGGTTCTGAGACTTATGTCCCTCTAATGAAAAAATGTACCTATGTAATTCCATCAGACCACTTGGAGCAAGTTCTTCACCAACAACCTGTAAGAAACTCCAAGCCCCAGATTTAGAACGGTAAAGAATACCACTACCAGTTTGGAACAGGAAAGAAATGTTAGTTTGTGTACGGTCCATTTTTAGGTTGAATAAACTATCTTTGTTTGTAGGTACCAAGAGTTTTTTATTAGGAGAACTTGAAATTCCACAGTGAAAGAAAATACAGCCAAACTGCAGTTCAAGTCAATTTTCTTTCGTATTCAAGATGCTAATCACAGATTATTTCTAAGGCTCAAGGAAACTGATCAATCCCTTGACACTTAGTTCTATGAAGATCGGTACATTACTTAGCTTATCTGAACAAAGTTGGTAAAGCTCCCTGACCTAAGCATATGCACCTTTGATAGTTTCTTTTGATATACTTTTGTAAGCACTTCTGTGTTCAAGGCTTAACCCATCAATTGTCATTTTTCCCCCAAATGTGGCAGGAAATGGTGATCACTGTTATTCAGCAGTTTATCACCAAAGTGTGCAGTGTGCTACTGCAAAAAATGGGCTTTGGAAGGCTACATGCAACTCATGGAGGCCCTCATATTGAGAATGGTAAAATATAAAACTTACAGTTTTCAATGTAATTTTATTTTAGTATTTTAATAATAACACTGCTGCCAAATTTTTATAAAGATCCTTGGAATACAATGAAATCCACTAAACTGTACAACTTTCAGAAATAATAATAGCAATCCTGTGGGTTGTAATCCTGTGGGTTAAAGCTGTTAATTTCAATTGGTTATGACACTGAAATGTACAGTAATGTAATTTGGGATTCAGTAGTATAATAAAAGGATTTAATTTTATTAGTGAATAAAATGGGAGAGACAAAGTTTAATTATTGAGCTGCACTGTTTTGTTCCCAAATGATGCTGAGATTCTTTAGTTCTACGTGTGGTGAAAGAAGAAAAAACAAAAGCCAGCAATATATAGCAAACTCTTTGTTTTTTATTTCTATTTGCTTGGAGCCTATTCTGGTTTGGATAGTGAGGAGCAGGGTATGGTTCAAAACCCTCTGATTTCTCTGTGATTCCATCTTGGGTTCTGGTTGCGATCATGCACCCCATCAGAACTGCTTCATAATTTGAGGGTCTTTCTTGGCTCAAGCTCCTGTTTGATGAGCAGATGATAGCTATGGCTGGCTGGGGGTGCTTTGCACAGTTTTTTGTTTTTTTTTTACATTAAGTAACAAGTCTTAGCCACAATTGGATTGTTTGAGAGATGAAAAGACATAGTAAACTGTTGAAAGCATGATACCAGAACACAACTTCTTGGCCTGAGAAGATTTATGACAATTTTAATGATCCTGGTCAAGGGCTAATGATGCTGCCAATTTCCTATGGTGTCCAAACACTGAAAAGTAAAGGTAGATATCATTGACCTGACGCTTGGAACCCTAGTAGTGGCCTCTTGGTTTTTACCATCATGTGGAGTAAGGGAAAATTATTGTTGCCAGCTCACTAAGGAGCACTTAACCTTAATAATTACCCTTCTTTTCTTTTCTCTGTAAGGACAAGATGGAAGGAAGAAGAAAATAGAAAGCTTTGGCACTCAGCAGTTCCCTACACCTGGAAAAAGAAAGAGAAAAACAAGAAACTAGTGCCATTTCTGTCCACAAACTTACAACTAATGTGTACACATAATTTCCTGAAATCACTGTTAATGTTTTTGCATATAAAATTAGTAATTTGCTTTCTCCCAATAAGATGGCAAGTTGGAATAAGGTATTTCAGAAAAGCAATATATATATATATATATATATATATATATATATATATATATATATATATATATATTAATACTGTAGGCAAACAACAACAGGGGTGGGAAAGAGAAAATGTGGCTATTCTTTTGTGAAGTAAACATTATAGAGTATTTTTTTCTCATTATTTTATTACCTGAATACAAAAGAACAAAGAAAAAGAAAACATGAAACTATATAAGTAGAAAAAAAGGCTAAAAAGAAAAAGAAACCAAAACATACAGGGCATATATTCACAGACATACGCACATATACTGTATGAAGTTGTACTGTAAACATTTCAATGACTGGAAGCCATAATTCATTATAATCATCCATAATTAATCTATATTGATGTTATTAATTCATAAATTGCTGGTATCAATTCAGTGGACCAGTGAATAGTTGGAGACATATGTTTGTCTTTGCAATGCTAAACAATAAGTCTTTTACTTGTGAGTAAAGTACATAAAATCCACTTTCTTTGTCCAAATGTCAACTCCCATGTGATAGAAATAAACTTTAAATGAATATGAACATCTGAAAATACTAAATCTGAAAGTTGAGTTAATACATGTAATAACGTCTTTCCAAAATGGAACAACTGTTGGACACTCTATTCATTTAAATAAAACTTTACAAAGTTAGATATTTCTAAGCTATATATTTCCTGCATTATTTGTATGTGTGTGCATGTGTGTGTGCATGGTAGAAGAAAAGGGAAAGAAAAATATACAGAACCTTAAGTGGTATCTTCTTGCTTTGGAGTCAGTTTACTCCAGGTTGAGCTATTTCATTTATAAAAAGATATTTATATATTTTTTAAATTTTGTAACAGGTCTTTGCAACTAATAGCTTTTATGTAACTAATATCCCATAATATTATTTCTTTGTACACATTACAATAAATAACAAAAAAGAAATGAAAAGCATCAGTAAAATTAATACCAATACTTAGTTAAAACCAGTTACAGCAAGTTGTGTCAAGTTCTGTCTTCAGGCTTGTCAGATGTGCAGTAATAGAGGCTTTGAAGAGAATCAGAGAGAAGCCACTGATAAGATCTTGTTTTGCATTTCACAAAACAAACACTTGATATATTTGCTAGACAATGTCTTTTCTTTCTGAGTGAATATGTATATATTGCTGGGAGTCTAATCAGATTGTAGAAGGGAAGGGAAGGGAAGGGAAGGGAAGGGAAGGGAAGGGAAGGGAAGGGAAGGGAAGGGAGAGATTTGTGTAAAACAGTGCCAAAATATAGAATAAACATTCCCCAACTCCCCTTATAAGGCTGTTCCTGCACCTTTTTAAGGTGGTATCTTTAAATCCCATTCCAGACAAGCAATCCAAAACCATGTATTGGTCAGTGATATTAAAATTGACAGAGAAATGCAGTAAAATGAACAGGAATTCACTTTCTGACATAGGTAGCCATCCTGTATGGGGTTGAAGCATGATTGAAAGGGCTCTATCTTAATCGTATCATCATCTAGGAACACCTGATGCCTCAACATTTTATTCAACAATTAGAGATTATTGGAAAGTATATCATACAATGGAGAGTATTCTAACTGCTCTTTAGGCATGTATCACTATTTCCAGGAACTGAGCTTGTCTTGAGAGTAGTCTGGTTCTGAGCCAAGTGGAAGTCATGGCCCTTTCTTTCATATTTTCTTTTCTTTCCCCTTTACCATCTGTTCTTCATTTCTAAAGCAGACTAACAGATTCCTGGTAATCCCAATGAGTGCCAGTTGGCACATATTATTCCTTGCTCACTTTGAACCTGAAAGTTACCTCTGCTGCAAATGTCTTCCCATCTTCCAACAACATACACTGCAGGCAAAGGAGGGCAAGACAAGAGAATAGTGAGAGAAACTGTAGAATATCCAGAACTATTGCAAAGCATACCCACAACTGAAGGAATTGGGTCCTCAGAAGGAATTTTTGCTGCAGTAGAGACAATATTTATTTTTCCCACGGGGAATTCTGTGAGTCCTTGTTGAGACCATGGAAACATTGTTGTCACTGTTGTTCCTCCTCTACCAATCTTCCAGTGGGCAGGAAAACAGGGGAAAGGGAAGTCAAGAGTACACATAGCTATTTTGTATGCAGCTCCTAGCATCCTAGGAGCTTTCAGACAGAATACTCAGGGGGGGGGGGGAAATGTAGTGTTCACAGAGTGAACCATGGGATGCCATGCATCTCTAGTCATATTAAACCAAAGACTAGTGAAGCTGATAAACATAATTTTTCCATCATTAGGCATAACTGCATATGTTTCTTAAATCCCCAAGTCCCCCATTTTCTACTTTCCTCCAAGAATATAGGCCAGTCTTTCTTTTTCCATATGTTTGTTTGTTTGTTTGTTTTTCAAATTTTATCACCGCCCATCTCCGCCCATCCATGTCATGAAATCCCTCTTCGTCTACATCAAATATCAAACAGACCAGTCATCACAGAATTACAGAAATGATGAGTCAGAAACGTTATTGGCTGGATTCTTATTTCTAATGGAGTCTTTTGCTAAAAAGATGAATAAAGTTTCATCTTCCAGTATAAATACCTATATATAGTGCTGTGCTTTTTTTGAGTTGACAGCAATTTGGCTCAGCCAAATACTGTTTATTAGATATTAAACAATTTATGGAAATTAGCATCATAATGGATGTTGTATTTATATGGGAGAAGGATCACTGATCTCTTATAAAATGGGAAAGAAAGAGTCTTTGATAAAATGGAACAGGCATTGGATGGATGGAAAGAATGGAATTGGAAAGGCATTTTAATTTTGATTAGCCAATTTGTACTATGCCTGTGTGTTGATCTCCTGTTGGAAAATAGATAAGGGAATATAAGAGTCAGGCTTTTCCTTTCTGACACTCTCAACATAATGTATTTATTTCATTTTTTGGAAACATCATTTTGAAAAAGAGGTATGGACCAAAATCCATCACTGCAATATATAGTATTATATAATTTATATATTATATTATGCAATGATAATTTATGCATATCTCTTTGCTTTCCATAACTCTATTCTGAGTGAGGGAGAAAAGAGAAGTTGCTATAGAAACATCCATATAATAGAAATGATGATTAGCAACATAGCTATTTTTTAGAAATGATAAAAATAGTAGTTCTGCTAAAGTTCTGTTTGTCAATATTTCTGCTTCTGAAGCACTAGAATTTCAGCAAGGGTTGTCTGTCCCATTGAGGTCTTGATCCAGTTCTCTGTATATGTGTGTACAGGCAATAATTTAATTCTTCTTTAGGCTTTGTATTCTGAACATTACTTCTTTTTCCAGTATTCTTGATGCTGTAGGATTTATTTAACTAACCAAATAACTTACCAATTCCTGTGCAAAACTGCACCAATTGCTTGTCTGATTATCTGCATGAGAGTTGAGCCTTAATACAAGTGACTAAGGAAAAGATAGAGGATTGGGATGAGAGAGAAAAATGTCATCTATGTCTGTATGTGTTAGATGAGCTGACTGATCTACTCTCCTTTCATTTGCTCTTCTCTTTACAGGTGGCACCTTAGCATCCTAGTCCTCCTGTGAAGCATTTTTCATCAGCTTCCTATTTTGCCAAGTTCCAATCCATTTAAACTATATTTGTTAAATGTCACTAAATCAACATAAATTGTCTCTAGTAAAAGCCTCTATATTGTTTAATTCTGTTTGCGATAGAGAAATGTATTAGAGCCACCAAAGAATCCCAAGAGTACTCAGAAGATTCTCCAACCCCTTTCTTAACTTATTTCTCCTTGTAGGTTTCTTTCTTTTCTTTAGTTAGGGAGTACCTTTCCTGGCTCTCTTTTGATAGTCATTTAAAAAAAAAACTGCAAAAGTTAGAGCTCAGAGAAGTCAACGGTGCAGAGATTTTCAAGGGAGTTGGCAGAAGATATATAAGGAAGGTTTTACATCTCTGAGAACAGGACTTTTTCTCCATCTTTGGAAAACAGACAAATTCTGTCCTCTTTAGCACACCTTCCCAGGATCCACAGTACTGCAACCAAACTCTACATGTTTTTATTTTCTTTTTTATACTGATTAATCTCCTCATGTGCTTTGTAAACAGGCTAAATCAGAAAGATAGATTACTTGTATCAGGATCATATTAGTCACTTTCCTATTTCATATAGAGTAAAGAGTAACCTGGTACTTATCCCCATCTATGCATTTAGGACAGAGGAGAGGAAGTACTTCATCATAAATCTACAGTTAAACTATAGAACTTACTTTCATTAGATGTATTTATGCCCACAGCTTTAAAACTGATTTAGATACTCTCATGGAAAGGGGGGAAAAAAGAGAGAGAGAAGAGAAGACTATGAAGTTGCAGTCGGTGAAAAATACAGCAAGTTCATGCAATGCCCATAGTGAAATATCTGTGCTGGTACCCAATTACTTAACAGGAAGAATTTAAATTCTTGAATATAAGAATTTAAGTTATGTGCTGGCTGGGGAATTCTGGGAGTTGAAGTCTACACATCTTAAAATGGCTGAGAAACACTGCCTAGATATCAAAATTGCCTTATGACTGGATCAGCAGGCTCCTTATACTCTTATGTAAGAGGTGATGGTAATGGGTTGGAACTTGGCAAAATAGGAAGCTGATGAAAAATGCTTCACATGAGGACTAGGATGCTAAGGTGCCACCTGTAAAGAGAAGAGCAAATGAAAGGAGAGTAGATCAGTTGCCTCATCTTTTCTTATATTCAAAGTGACTGATCTCAGAAATTAATCAGAGCATTCAAGAACTACACTAGCTGAATAATACACCTGTGAGAATAATCCTAGACAGATATGTGGGTGCAAAACTAACTGAAAACAATGATATTGTTTTTAGAAAGGTTTGCACCCGAGTCCCCCTGTGGGGGGGCAGAGTCCCCCCCCCCCCATGGGGGAGAGATGGCAGTGAATAAATTTATAAAATAAATAAATAAATAATTTCTTTTGAATAGACAGGGATGGGATGGCACTGTCAGTTGTAATCTGTATTTAGGCCAGCTTGCATCAGGACTGACAAAGGCTTAATTTGTCAAGCATCACCATTTATTGTTACAGCAATATCCTGCCCAGGCTGAACTAACCTGAAATTATTCTACAAATCTATTATTTTGACACAGCCTTGTGATATCAAACTCACACTGGAATAAGTAAAGAAAATTGAGACAAGGTAGCAGAAAATGAATTTGATTAATTATTATTATGCAAAATTCCCTCTCCTGGTTGCTACTGGAAAGGGGATAATTTGATCACAGCTTGACCAGAAGTCTCAAGAAGAAAAGTAGGAGTACTTGTGATAAAACTGACAAGAAACTGATGGACACTTTCATCTGTTGATATTTTATTACTTAATGATTTTGTTTAGAGATCTGCACCAGTCCTGTCTGAACTCCTAACATTAAAAGTATTTCACTTGAGATTATTTTTGATAATAGGAAGGCTTTATCCCTGGCATTTATTCTGAAGTGTCTTTTGCACACTTGTGAACTATCATTTGATATTATTCCCATCAATACATCAAATCTGCTTGTATAAAATTTACACAGAACCAACCATTCCAGAGTGATATTGGAATGTTCTGTGGAATCTACTTACACAAGATGTGGCTGTGGGCAAATTAGATGGCATTTCAGAAGTAGGTTTGTGATTAAAAGCTTTCAGGTTGCTAACGAAACCTACATGTTCAATCAATCTCAATTCTGAGAGCAAACAAGGGAAGATAATCAACCAGCTTTGAATTCCAAGAAGCTCATAGCTGGCCATTATTAGCATTAGAATGCTGGCTGATCCAGCAAGACAATGTTTATGCTATTTTTGTGCAGAATTTTAGTTATGGAAATAACTCTTCCTTTCCAAGCAAATATTTATCTAAATATAGCCTGGTAGAAATTAGTTTTGTTTTTTTTAAAGCATTGCAGGTCTTTTCCAAGCCTAACTGCTATGTAGGAGATGGAGCAGAGGCAGCTATATGCAAGTTGACTAAGCCCTGTGGGCTGCAGTCTATATCTAGAAACTCTAAGACTAAGGTAGGGTGGCCACCTGATGTGAGGTAAAGAAATTGAGAATATCCCTTTCATAACAGTTTGGCTACTCCACCAGAATTCTCTCTTTTGCTCTGTGCACGTTTTTGTGTATAGATAACTTGTTATAAAGTCTGTGCTGATCGATGTGGCCCTCATTCTTGATGTATTCAATACTTTGAATCTACCCTCTTCATTTCTGGCTCAGCATGTGATGAGCTTTAGTAGATTCATTTAAAAAGACTACTACAACAGAATAAAATATAGTGTTTTGGGGACCTCATAAAATGGAAATGTTAAGTGACTTGCACACCTAATGAAATAGGTGATAGAATACAGGTTCAGTGATTGTTACTACTTAATTCTTTTTGTGTGAGACATACATCAGCCAAGCACAGAGCATGTGTAAATAAATTACTGTAATTTATAACATTTACATCATTAAATGTACTTAGCCATTACCTTCATTGCTGTTACAGCTACATATTCATCAATTTATGTTGGACTTTGTAAAGTTACCTTCTAATTAGTGTCAAGTGGTTACCTTAATTTAAACCTGTAAGTCAGCTGAGGGAAAAATAATGAAATAATATCTGATGGCAACTTGGTACAGTTGTCAGAGACAAATAACAGAAAATAAAATTTACTTTTGCTATTGATGTGGATAAGGAAGTCCTTCTGAAGCTTCTGCTATTCTGGGCAGCTACTCTGGCACACTTTGTTTGTTTGTTTGTTTGTTTTAATCATGGATTAGGGATATAGTACCAGAAAGTATGGGTTCAGAGAACTAATAGGCTCACAGGCCTATAGGCGATGAAGACATAAAACTGGAAAAATAGACAAATATCATTTATTGAATATTGATAGATTCAGAACAAAAAGAGAAGGTATGACATATTTGGAGTGGTAGTCTGATGCTTTCTTGGGTTTCCATGAAATGATCAGCAATAAGAGCAAGCATTCGGGCTGTTGCAAAAGGCTTACTGCAACTGTAGGCTCCACACCTGTGAGCATTACTCTCTGTATAAACAGCTTGCCTAGTCAATTGCAGGGCATCAAAATAGCAGCATAAGCTGGGTAAGCCCAACTTCCCTTCATCTTTTTAAATTAGTTCTTTCTGTCTTTGAATGTCATGAACAGCTAAGCTGTGAAACTATAACAAAAAGGTCACATTTATGTTGACAGACTTACAATGATGAATAATTGCATGTTTGAATAAGCACCACAGTTCACATTCTTCCAATGAATCTGGATGATGGCTAATAAACTGAAGCTGAATTATGTTTGTCTCTCCTATGCTTTCACTGGCCTTCAACTTTTTGTTAGGAAAATTTTTTCTTCTTTGTAAAGTTACTTTGTTTTATTAGTTTTCTTCTTCTACTTGAGCATTTAACAATATTATCAATAAAGCTAGGTACTCTCAATGTTTATACACTGAAATGCACATGATTAAGTGCTTAACCAAATAATTTACATATAGTGATTTGAAGATAGGTTATAATTTCTCCATAAATAACTTTGATTAGTGAATATCCTCCAGAGCATATGACATTATCTTTTAAGTAACCTGAATATTTCCGGTTTGCAGATGTATTGGTGCCAGCATCTCCTGTTTCATCCCATTCCCTCTTTATTTCACACTGTATCACTCCTATACAGTAAATGATAAGAAGGAGTTTAGGCCAATTGATTTTGCCAGAACTTTTACATGATGATTGCTGGTATTTTTTAACTTTACAGTTCTGTGCTTTTAATATGATACATATAACTATTATTTATATGGTTGGATGATCAAACTGCTTATTCTGCTCTGAGAGGTTTGATATCCATGTGGCTTCAATTAATGAATATTAAGAACTCATAAAACACCATAAGCTACGTGCTGAGCGTCTTAATAATACTTTCAAGTTCCTGCAGTGGAATATTAGCCAAAGTGATTTTTTTTCTTTTTCTTTTTTCATGTATGCAATTTAAAAAGGCATTAGATCACACACCTTTGCTAATCAGTACACAAATGCATGTTGCTATTGTGCTATTCATATAAAAGGAACAGAAAATAAATCTGTATTTAAATTAAAATTAGTCAAATTGTGATTGATGAAATCATTTTTTCAGAACAATTTGCAAATGAAGTGAAAACAAGCTGCGTTATGCAAGTGCAAATGACCTTTTCTTTAAAAGATGCAGATGATGTGGATTTTGACAATTGTTCCTATGGCAACCTATTTGGCTGAAATAGAATATAGATATAGATACATAGATATGGAATTGTATACTGGAAAACGATGGCATGGGAACATAAATATCTGCTTAATGCAGTTCTGTACAGAAGTTGATATTAAAACATTTGACCTTTTGAGGGGAAATTCAAACACATTAATGTGCTTTATCCATTTGCTTCTGAGAAATAGAGTTATGCTAACAAAAGACCTGCTTTCTTACTTGATTCTGACCTCTGAATGGGGTCACATCTTTCATTTTTCAGATGATGGTCAAAAGATGGTTTATTAGAATACTTGGGCTAAATAAAGGATTAACACTTTAAATTAGTTGATTTTTAGGTTTGTTTTAAAGATTTTGACAGATTGTCTTGAGTCTCACTTGTCTTCAACAGACATTTGGCAATATATATAAATGAAACATATATTAACTAACAGTATGGTGGATGATTTAGCATCCTCTAAGATATGTTCAATTTTACCTTCTTTAAAAGATACTAAGCTTGAACAGAAACCAACAGTTTAATTATATAGCATTTTAAAAAGTGAAATGAAAGTTAATACTAGTCATATATTCAATCTGTGGAAAGAAGCACTGGAATATCTAATTTTGGAAAATCAATGGGTCCAGGTACTAAAAAACAAACAAACATGAAATACCTTTCATATAATTTGTCAGTCTTTTTATTGCAGTCTATTTAGGGTTGCTTTTTTTGTCACTATATTATCACTACTCAATGTATATTTTTATTCATATTTCAATATTTTAACAATCTAAAAATAAAAATCAGAGCTGATAGTCATTTTCACCCTGATAGATTTGAAAGACTGATTGAAGCTAAGAGACTGAGCTATATTTTTCTGCAATGGATCTTCCAAAGTCATAGCATAATTTACTATTACTACTTGCTCCACCATGACCCATCAATGGGCAAGCATCATAGTAAGTGAAACTCCCTTTAGACAACTATACTTAAGTCAACATAGAATGAATATGAATATATATATATATATATATATATATATAAAGGTAAAGGTAAAGGTTTCCCTTGACGTAAAGTCCAGTCGAGTCCGACTCTAGGGGGCGGTGCTCATCTCCGTTTCAAAGCCTTGGAGCCGGCGTTGTCCCTAGGGACACTTCCGGGTCATGTGGCCAGCATGACTCACGGAACGCCATTACCTTCCCGCCGAAGCGGTACCAATTAATCTACTCACATTTGCATGTTTTCGAACTGCTTGGTGTGCAGAAGCTGGGACGAGCAACGGGAGCTCACCCCGCCGCGCGGTTTCGAACCGCCGACCTTCCGATCGACAGCTCAGCGGTTTAACCCGCAGCGCCACCGCGTCCCAATATATTATATATATATATAATAGTTTTCAATTAATTTTCACTTTCAGCATTCTGATATTATCTCCAAGGAATATGTGCAGCATTTTATGCAACCTTTTGATGGAAAGTCAGAATATGCAGCAGAGAGGGCAATTAATGGCACCTGTTATTTGGTGCATGTGACACCACTTAGCTGTATTGGCTACCAGTTTGCTTATGGGTGCATTTCAAGGTTCTGGTAATTACCTTTAAAGCTCTTCATGGCTTGGGGCTGGGTTACTAATAGTGCCATCTCTCCCCTACCTGTCCTAACCAGTCTGGCAGGAGAGGCATACTCTGGGTCCTATCTACTGGGCGTGTCAGCTGACAGGGCTGAAAAGGAGACTTTTTTCTGCTGTGGCACCTGCCATCTGGAACATTATCCCTCCACAGATCAGATTGGCCCTGACCTTGCTGGACTCAAAAGGCCTTGAAGACCTGGTTCTGTGCTTGACCCTGTGGCCCTGGGTATGTGACAGAGCCCATTTCCTGGTTGTGTTACTTGATGCTTTTGTGATTTCTTCCACCTGCTGTGTGTTTTATTTGTATATGTATATGTTTTTAACTATTTTTAACACTGTTAGACACTCAGTCATGTATTTGAGATGGGTGGCAATATAAATCTAATAAATAAATAACTCAAATTTGCTGCATTGCTAGGATACAATTCAAGAGCTACTACAAGCTGTGTTTTCACTGAGGGACATGGTGGAAAGCTAGAAGGATATTAGATGTTAACCGCTCATTTTCTCACTCCTTTCTAATCTCTACCACATTTCTTTTTAATCCTTTCCAAAGTTAAGGTTTCCAGTTTTAGATTAAGCCACTCATATGGACTGGCAAGGAAGTAAGAAAGAGTAGTCCTGATGTTGTATATCCTTTAAAGTTTAAGTCCAGAAGAAGATATAATTGCAGTTTTAGTTTTGAGCCCGGACATCTAGATTTTATCATTTTAAGGCTCTTAGTCCTAATTCTGTCTTAAGTTAACCAAATACATTAAGATCAATTCTTTGTAAACTAGTTTCACTGACATCTTATTTTTTTAATAATTTTATTAAAGATTACAATTAGAAAAATATACTAATACAAACTACAAAAAATAGAAAAAGAAAAATAGAAAGTACAGAAAATAAAAAAAAACAATAGATATAGATATAGATATACATAAAAATAGAAAGAAGTAACTTCCCCCTTCATCACAACAAGTACAAACAATTTTGTAACTTTTATCACCATCTCTTAAAATACAACAAATACTCACTTCTTCCCATAACTGTTCTCTTAATTTTAAACAAAATCTTAAACCCTCATCATTCATTCCTAGTCAGCAAAAGTCCATTAAGGGCTACCACAGATAATTACATATCTATTTTAACCTTAGAAATAATAAGCAAACTACATATTCCTTCACTGTACTTTTAACAATCTTGACTTTTAATCCCTTCAAATAACGTCCTTGAATCAACAGACCTCTTTTGTACATGCAGGAAAAAAAGTTATCCAAATCACTCTTCTGGTTTGATACTTGTATGCCCTTTTCAAATATCAAGATATCAATCGGTTTCATTTGAATATCCAGTATATCATCTTTTTCCATATATACTTGTAACTTGTCATGTTTAAATCCACATTCAAATCAATTTCAGTCTTATTCGGTGTAGCTTGCTCCTCTTTAACAACATTTGCACACCATCTATCTATGATGTTAGACAGTCTTAAAATTAATTCTTGAGTCCATAGTTCAGATCCCCATAAAAATATCCACTGTTAAACTGTTTCGCTCCATTCTGTACTAGCATGTCAAATCTGAGTATTCTTCTCCTTTAATTGTAATCTTTAGCTTCTTCCGGTTCCTCTAGTGTCTGACATTCAAATCCCATCTTATGTTTTTTTCCCTGCCCAAAAACAAAGAACCATGGTTTCCCATGGGAAGGATTCCTATAATTAATTTCAAATTCTTATTTCAAATCCATCTGTAACCTTAATCCATTTTTAATTTTCCAAAATCAGCACTCTAAACCTTTTGCTGTTTATTCCAAAAAACAATATTTTTCTAAATCCTTAAACTTGAACTTTTTTAAGAAATGAGGTTCAGTTGAGCTTTTTGTCCATAAAGGCTAAATTATGACTGTGAGCTTAGATGGAATTCCTTGACTCCCAGCCGCTCAACTCATAACTGACCAAAAAAACTGTGATCTTCTCATGAGGAGTGGCTGTCTGGAGTGCATGTGGGAAGTCTCACAATATCTCTTTCTCCAGAGAGATTTCATCAGCCCCGATCCAGCATCTGGCCATGATCTTTGCCATAAATATCATCAAGCTCAGACAGATGTCTAGCTCACCATGGCCTCCCCAGAAGTGTACCACTGAAAGCTTTTATTCTAATGGTACAAATTAGTGGAAATAGCATATTCTAACTAAATTAAGAAAACAGTGAACAAATACTTATATTTTCTTGTTTTTCTCATTTACTTGGTAATTGCTCTCTGAATGTATATATTAGTTTTGCACGCACGCACACACAGTACAGTGATTTTGAATAATGTACTTTCTTCTAAAGAAATGTCTTAATTGTTTATTTGCTTGTTGGTAATATAACAAAGATGCTTTAATTAAACACTAACAATATAACTAGCATTTTGTAAAGGTTGAATATCATATAAAACTAAAATACATAAAGGCACTATAAACACATTATGCAAATTTAGCATTTAGCAAGGCAAAATTGAAATGATTCTAATTAAAAGGCATCACCATCTTTGCGAAGAATCACTTCAAAATTAGTGATGCCTTTTAATGAAAATTCAGTATACTTAAATGTTACTCTCATTGGGGAATTTGTGTTTCTTTCTGCTTTTAGGTGCAAGATAACCTAGATCCTTTGAAGATGTGTATAATATTCTTTGGCTATTAAAGGTAGGTAGGTAGGTAGGTAGATCTCTATACACAGCCAGGTGCGCACACACATATATGATCATTTCAGATGATTGTTCAGTTGTTGCTGGAACTAATGTGTTGCAGTTTTTTATCTGCCCCTCCAGCTCAATCTGCTCCTTTGTTTTGTTTACACCTCATTGAATTTTTTTGTCTTTTCATCCTTGCTCTGTTGATGAAGTCATCTGTTTGCATTTTTCCCCACTGACTTACCAAAACTAAGCGAGAAAGCTGTACATCTCCTGCAAAAGTTAATAAGGCAAGTCAAATGATTCAATGATTTGATGATAGTGAGCATCAGGGCAAATAAAAGGACATCCAGCAGAGTTCAGTCTAACTTGGTTGCCTCTTATGAGTGAAATCTTCCTTCATTTTTAAGAAATTGGAAAGCTTGTAGCTGCTACTTTCTGAACAGAGACATGGCAAAATAGTTTTACATTTCATATTAGGGGAAAGGGGAAGGGAGGTGCACTTTTCTTGTATAACATACTGAAAATAACATCAGTAAATGGCCAGAGTCTTCAAGGCAGACATTTCTTAAAGTGTTATGAACATTTTCTAGAAGTAGCCCAAAATCTAGTTTCTTCATGGAAGCCCCAGTAATAAGAGTGTTTTTCCAGCTGCCACTTGAAATTGGCTATAGTAGCAGCTTCAGCTGCATGCATAATAGCTCCTTCACATCAGTCCAGCAGATGCAATGATCAAGAAAAAAAAATTAAGCAAACTACTCATTTGATATATAATGTGCAGCTGATCTTTCCATTATTCCCTTTCACCCTAGGCATGTAGTTCTCCTGATTCAAATTAGGACTGCTGTGAGATTACCTGCTTCATATTGGGATTGTCTCCTCCCACCCAACAATGGACAAAATAGAACCCCAGTTGATATCAATATTATCATTATATACTTTAAAGGATACTACAGCCTGAAAGTGTTTGAACTTAAAACATGATATCCTTTAAGGTATTGGGAATTGAATTTATGAGATGAAGACTCTCACTAACTAGTTATATTAAAATCATGTTCAGATTTATTATTGTATGTAGAATTTACTTAGTTTTTCTTAGAACCAGAGCTATGTAGAATAAACCTATTGAAACCAACAGATTAAGTTGGTCATGGTATTTGAAGTTCCAGTGATTTTCCCAGGCCTTTTCTAAGCATCATTAAGTCTGTGTTATAATAATTTATTATTGTATCATTAGTATTAATATAAAATCTTGTTTCTTCATGGCAGCAGAGGGGGAAGAATAGTACATGAGGCATAATCTAACTTACAGGGTTTGATCAACAAGATATTGAGGATATAATGAAATAAAATAAAGAAAATACCTCTATCTTCAGCCAGATACTATGGCTAAATGCACACTCCAGTTCTATATCAGCCTTTAATGTGAAGTTTCTATATCATTAAGAAATAACAGTATATGATTAGATATTGCTATGTTATGAAATGCAACCAAATCCAAAATAACTTGTCTTCCCTTCACAGCAAAATGTTTCTTTTGTTGTTATGATACTAGATTGCCTGCCTCCTTTTGTTAAGAGCAAAATATTTTCTACTTCGTTTTATTCCCTGGCCTGCTATGGCACTTGTCTAAACAGCACATCTAAGTGAGACTGATGTTTCTCAAGGACTGCAAGTGATGAGAGGATCTGCCCTTTGCTCTTCACTTATCTTTTCACAGTTATTGTTACGCTTATCTGCAATTCTCAAAGAGAAATAGTTCCATTTTGTTGGGTTCAAACATTCATTTCTCTTATTCAGACTACAAACTTTCTCCAGGGAATGCTTCTTAAAAATATTCTGGATCTCATCCAGTGGTATTTTTAATACCAGCCTCAACTTAAACTTTACACTCTGCTTTTCAGCTTTAAAATCTCATTTAGTACCCAGGATGAGTAAGAGACTGATGAGTTACTGAAATATGTTAAATTTGGGATCAAGTAAGCTAATTGCAGGGTTTTTTTAAAAAAAATGAGAGAGATCCTGTCTGGAATATTTTATTGTGGGAGTTAGACAGCCAACACAATGTTTTCCTAAGTTAATTTATGTTTTACAACCTTGTTTGTTTTGCTATATTTTAAATGTTTTCAAGCTTCTAAATGTAAAAAAAAAAGCTCTTAAACTTAGGACATATTTGTACTTACCACTTAAGCTGTTGTTGTGTTCATGCTGATTTGACTCAAAACTAGTTTAAGAAAATCCTATCTGGATAGAGAAATTATAGCAACAGCTTGCAAGCTATCCAGTCCAGTCTGGACTGACAGGAATCACATCCTCCTATTTACAGGGCAGCGGAGGGCCGGGCGGGGGGTGGGTGGGGGGCAAATGGGATACAAAATCCGGCAAAGTTTCAAAGTTTCAGAATTTTATTCAAAATGCAGTATTCAATTATAAATCTGAAACTTAAAATGAAGATCTGTGCTCAGCATTTGGCACTAAAAAAGGATAGTGTTGCTTCCCACAAGGCCATCGGAATTGGGACTATGTGGCACTTCAGTTCTCAAGGCAAAATGATGCTTCTGAGCAGATGGGGCCATACCCTTAGTATCTGTCTGCAAATGTATCTTTTCCTAGAATCACAATTCAGCTGTAGGGCAGCCCCACAATCCAAGGAAGAGCCGCAGCCATTTTGAGTTGGAAACAGGTGCCGAGGGACTATCCCTTGGCCCAAAGTACAAATTTAAATCCCCAGTGCTGCACAGTGCTATTTAAAATACAGTCTTCCAAGTGCTGTTTTTTGATACCATGAATGCAAACTTTCTATAATAGCATTGTTGCCAGTGAAAATCTAAGAGTTGTAAATGCCACCCATGTTTTAACCAGAGCACCAAATTCTAGGTATAATTAAACTTGATGTTAAAAGTTTAAATAAATTCTTCCATCCCAATAACTGTCTGTGTAAACTGACAGGACATAGTCTGTCTGCATTTTCAATGACAATAAAACGAGAGAAAGAGAACTTAAGAATCAGGCTGTTTAATTCTCTTTAATTCTCTTTTTGGTAACATACAATCAATATTTAAAGATACTGTAAACACAGGGCGGTAACATTTTTACAGTGACCCATTCAATGCTTTTTGTTTGTGTCCATGACAACATTGTTTTTTTTAAGTTCATGCATTATACAAGTACACCTGCCAAGAAGCAGAGATTTCTTTTGGGTCTCACTTTTTCTGTGTAACTTCTCATCAAATGTTCTGTCAGATAATGAGGGAAACAGCACACAGCCTGGATATTTTAACAGCCATTTCCATGGACTAATTATAGGACAGATTGCTCAATCCAGACTTCTGTGGGTTAGGTCAATGGCACTGTGGTTTCACACCCAATTCACAATTTCTAAGTTTGACTGAACAACAATTCCCTCCAACCTCAGTATTATCTTCAATTTCTAGAGCATTGGAGTCAATCTTTCTGTTGTTGTTGCTATTGCTTATTATTAAAACTCCACAGCTTTTATTCTGTCCCCTAAACCAAGATGATGGAAAGCTTGCTGAGTCTCTTCAGATCTCCATTATTAGCATATGGCCAAAGTAGGGTGGTCAACTTGTGCTCACCCTTCAATGTTTATTTAAGTAGTTACCCATATCAGCTGCCAGTACCAGCATTTCATTTTTTCTAACAAGGTTTTGAATGTTTTTAAACTTTCATTATTCATTTATTATTTTAGATTCTTCACCACCTGGATTCTTTATTTTTACCTTTATTTATATTATTTATTATTGTATTTTATTCTGTGTATTTTATTGTTTTAATCAATTGTTGTAAACCGCCCAGAGTCCCCCAATAGGAGGAGATGGGTGGGGACAAATTAGATAAATAAATAAATAAAATATTCTTGTCACATTTCACTTAATGGTCCACAAACACTCCTTCCTCCATTCCTAGGTTTTTATACCATTCACAAATGACAGCTGAGATATTAGTCAGCCAAAGCTAAATCAATTAGACAGAGGACTAAAAGCTAAATCTGAGCAAACAATAGCTCAGTGTATTGAGTACACCTAAATATTTAGCTCTAACATACCTTATAACAACCAACTTCCAGTTAGCCTCAGTAACTTTAAATGGAAATAAATTGCCTAAGCTCCAAATATATCTGCTCTATGGATTTACATGAGGCAACAAGAAACAAACTCTGCAACCTTTATGTCTGTGACACTATTAAGAATAATGGCATTGCCCTTGCTTCTCTGTCTATATATATGAAATGCCACTTTTCCACACATTCACTCTGTTTCTATGTGGATAACTTCAACTACTGCATTAACTTCCTAAAGGACGTTAAAAAAAACACTACCACTCAGGTTTCCTCTTATGTCAATTGTGAAGGAATGGATTTTGATACTAAGAGAGGATATATTATTTAGTTATCGTCCTCTCTTGGTCACATGAGTGAGATTAGCAGAGTACCATCCTTTGCAGCATAGACTTGAAAGCATAAGACAAGGTTGGTTTAACCTTCTAGAAAACAATAATCCAGGATGCTTTTAGGCAAACTGGATTTTCCTGGTATTGCCCCTTTTATCCCTCTTAAAATAACAATCACACAGTTTTGTGAAGAAGTAAAAGTAAAATTTACTCACATAATCTAGCTTTCAAAACAGCAGTTGCAGTAGTAAAGTCAAGGCAGATTTAAAGTACTAAGTTACTAAAGCAGAATATCTAGGCCTAAAATGGAGTCTGAGCTGCAGAGCTCAGACATACACGTGCTTTCAGATTGGATGCATGGTGAAGAAGGAAGTGATCTCACAAAGTTCTCTCTAGACAATTACTCAGGAAATCTCCGTGAGCCTCCGCCTCCTTTTATGTGCCTATCTAGCAAGACATGCATTGTTTGTTTTGACTGCAATAACTTCCCACAAATTGGAGAACATTAACAACACGTCACACATTGGAACTCAACAAGAAAGCATCTATTGGACATATTTATGTATTCAATCCATAATTCACCATCTGCAATCCCAAACAAGTATGGTTAATGAACAGAGATTAATCACACACAGAATATTTTTTTTTCAGTGTGGGTCTATGTGAAGACAATAGTTGTCTGGGAGAATAAAAATGTTTGCCCCCTCTTTCAGAATGTATACTGTACATATAAAAACAATTGAAAAGACAATAAGAAAATAAAATTAATCAACTTTTCAATCAACACAAGGCAAAATTACAAACCAGGTTTCACTAACATCCTGTTCCTAAAGCCAGGTTTTTATGGCCTTCCAAAAGTCCAACAGGGTTGGTTGACTGGTTAACTTTTGTATAGTTTCCTACTTATGCAAAGTAGACCCCATATGAACTTAAAAATTTAAAGCCTGTCATATAAATGTTTGTTTGAATTTCAGTGTTTGTGCATAGAAGAAATATATTTTATGCCATTACCTCCCTAAATTGAGGTACCATGGGTTTTAGTACCTTTCTTGGAAGCAATTCTTATTGGGTCTTTTTAGCAGAGGAAAATCCCTAAATCAGAATCTTAATCATTATTTTCTCAAAGTCATCATACTTCCAACTGCAAAGTAAATTATTTGAGAATTAGAGCTGAAAGCATCAACAATGATAGCAATTTATTATTTTATTAAGTTTAAGTTTATTATTACTGATTAGCCATTAGGCCATATTATTATTTTATTTTAAATGGATATTGCTGCATATATTGAAAATCAATGCTTCCTTATTTTGCTAAGGAGACTTTTTCCCCCCAGTGGAACTAATAGGATTTTATTACGATCTTACCTCCCTCCACCCTCCCCCATTAATTGTTTGTGTAATCATTTACACAACTAAAAAATACAAGATTATTAACCAAAGAAATATTTAGAAAATTATCACAATAGATTAGCAGTTTTAAAAAACAATAGCTTGTGGGGCGCTGGGGAATTTTTTCATAAGTAGCAATCTAAAGGAAAAATCCCAACCTGTACAAATTACACAGTTGACATTTTTTCTCAGTAATCACTTGTGAATATTTGATGAAATAAAATTGTATTGACAGTCTTCTGTGAATGGCATTGTCCACTAAGCTACTTTGAGTTTGCCTGATATCATTTCCTTTTTACTTTTATAGTATTTTTAATATATGTTTCATTATAGAAATATTACAGAAACTGGCATAACAGAAAGCAATGTTTCCCCCATCACATGTATATAATTCTTCTATATTTTTTTCAAGCAATTAACAGGCAGTCTTATACATTTGATTAAGTACAAGAAATGGACACATTTTCCTGGTAATTATTTTCACCCAAACCCCACTTTTATTCTCTCTCCTCACGTCCCAACCTTTTGTCAAAGTTTTATGCAACATTATTTCAAAATTCACTTTTTGCTTCACTCACTTCTGGATGTCAGATTTTTGCAATCTTCTCAAACTGAAATCTCTTTCAGAAATAAAGAATATCATTGTTACTCATAAATTACTCATGAGTAAGAGTAGGAGTGCTCACAAACCTTCTCTGACTTGTTACTTATAAGAGATTATTTCCATGTCTGAGCAATGAAGGGACCAGTTCAAACTGCACTGCCCCTTATGAAACATGTGACTTCTTTTGTTCATGCATAAAGTGCAAATTTCTCAAAGCAGCCAATTTTTATGTGTATAGGGTATGCGAAAAGACATCCAAATGAATAAGAACCCTGGACTATCAGAATTCTTGCTTATTATGAAAACTACCATCGTGCAGAAGGTTTCCTTCCACATATTCAGATGCTTCAGGGAGCTCAACATACACACAATATTAAAGGCCAGGACTATTTGAGATGGTCTCATCTCTTTTTAAGTATGTAATAAACTCTTTTGCTTAACCCATGAACAGGCTTCAGTGGTGTACCCTGTCCAACTTTTATGAAGTCTTGGGCTTGGTGGCATAGCTTTGCCCTAATTCTGCCATGCTATCCTTGGCTCTAAAGGCAAAAGCTTACCTGGGGACCAGGTCAGTAGCAGTTGGTACCTGCTACAGTGATGCCCTCTTTCCATACTTCTTTCAACAGTGAACAAAATGGTAGCTAAATACAAGTACTGCATTAAAAGCTTTGCCATTTTTGAAATGAGGGAGGTTGGATCTCTACCCATCAAATTGTTTCCTTCATGGTACAGAATAGAGGACAGTCACTTGGTGTCTTACTTTTCTTTATTCTGCTGCCATTATGTACATGAAAGGCTTCAGGCTGGAATAACTAGAGGCCACTTCCTTTGGACTGTCCTTGATAATTATTCACACTATTCTTTCCAACATATATAAAATAAAGTAGATTGATTTTATTAAGTCCTTTGCCCTTTATCTCTTGCCTGTTGTTTATGTCTTTCTCTCCTTATTTTTGCATGCCCTTTGTCTCATTTGCCACTTAACTGTTTTTGAACTTTGCTGTTCAATAAATAAACTTTTTTTTTTGCTAGATGAACCAAGTGGTGGGTATGTTTGCTCTGATCTGGATAAAGGGGTTGACTGGGAGTATGGAGCATGCTGGGTACAAATTATATGGGAAATTACTAACAGTAATGTTCCAATAATGGTACCTATACTGCAAATCCTATGATTCAGATAGTCTTTAGTTTTAAAAGGAGTACAGAGAGAAGCTAGCCCTCCCAGAACTTTCGTAGGTAGGTAGGTAGGTAGGTAGGTAGGTAGGTAGGTAGGAAGGAAGGAAGGAAGGAAGGAAGGAAGGAAGGAAGGAAGGAAGGAAGGAAGGAAGGAAGGAAGGAATCAATCTCCATTTTAAGACTACAGGTCATATGGTGACTATATCCAGGAATAGGAATCGTTTCAGTATTACTGCCAAAATCAAAGAACTGAATGTTTGATTGGCTCTAGGACAATCCTAATTCAGTCTCATGGAAATCAGACTTCAATTTTTCCACCTTTAGCTATTACAAATGCTCAGCAGCATTTACTGATGTGTCACATAGAAGAATCCAGGATGTACATGCTTCTGAAGTTTCTCAGCAAGCTCACACAAGTTTCCTATTCTGCTGTAGTCCATTATCCCTGAAACCTTGGAATATTACTTCAAGGCTAGTGAATGACCTAGTTTCAAACCATTGCCAATCGAAAGGTGAAGATTCCTAGTATTAGCTATATGACCACAATATTCAAATGAGTGACAAGCTACAAACAGAGCCTGCTAACTTTAATAGAAAAAAAATGTATTTCTCTCACAGTTTTCTCTCCATGTTTTGTTGCCATTCCCCAAGCAAATGGAATCCTCTTCATTTTGTTACTTTATTTGTAGGCAGTAAAGAAGTGCTAATAAAGCCAGAAAGTAAGACACAAATCTAAGTCCCATTAAAGCAAGTGATCTTCTCTTCTCATTTTGTCTTGTAAGAAGCATTCTGCTCATTTTTTAAAATTAGAAATTCAAAATTTATTGCCTTTTCTTAAGTGCTTTCTAATGTATTGACAACAAAGAGCTCCTGCATCCATCTATTTAATCCAGAGAATGAGTCAGCATCACAAGACAATGTAGCCTTGAGATGGGGAATCCTGGCTGAATGCCTGCTGCTGCATTTTATAATTCTTGTGACAGGATGAAGGGTACAACTTTTACAATGTCATTTCAACATGTGTTTCTTTAGGGATTCAGATGGTTAAGCAAAGAGAAGAAAATGTTGCTTTTTAGAATTTGTTAGAAAAAGTTATGCATGTGCATAAAACAGTGACACTGAATCTCTGAACCTCCATCTACAAACGCACGTGTATGTGTGAGGATAATATAAGAAGCAATTGCTTCAGGCATATCACTTAAAAGCATCTACTCTGGCCTCTTACATAAGCCAAGAAAAAATAAGGATAATTTTGCAGCATCCTCAATATGTTCAACTGCACTTAATATCCATAACTGAATGTGTTGTGTTACTCTGGCAAGTCAGTGGGTGCCATATTGTGTATAAACACGCACACACAAATGCACACTCACAGAGAATGCACTCTGATTTCTGCTGAGGATTGTAATGAAATGTTCTTGATATGGTATGCCAAAGGCACAACCCAGTTTTTCTGCATAAATTGGATTGACTTTTGATGGCATTCAAACATGAAAAGGAATTTGAGTTGTCTGATCATAAATATGCTGCCCCCCAGGTATAACAGTGACTGAACTGAACACACACAAAGAATTATTTTACTCTGAAAGGGTACTGTTATGTTAGGAAACACTTTCCAGTCATGTCTGAACAAATTAGATCAAAGTCTAATACTATAGGCAATTTTAAAACAATGCCGGAATTTACATGGAAAGTAAATGTAAAATTTACCAGATCTTTGAACTCAGCAATGATCTACTGCTTCAACTATTTCAAATCTCATTATCCATATTTATTTTAATGCAGGCCTTTTCATAGTAACATTTCTTCCATTTGCAGGTTCCCCCAGGCATGCCTAATGTTTCCTTTGACTCTGCAAGCACTAGGTAAGAGTGATTTATAAAATCTTAAATAAAAGATTTATTTAAAATCTTAAATAAAAATTTGTCAGTTGGCATTCATATCATCATGTGGGTGAATTAATGGAGATTCTGTTCCCAGCAATTATTGTCTTGTTTGATATTAGAAAGAATTAAGCACACAGAAAGATAATTTAGTCTCTTCAGTTTCAAGGAAAAGCAACAGTACAGAGTAGCATCCAGTCTTTCTACTCTGAGCTTCTATTAACACAAACCAAGAAGGAGAATGTAATTGAATTCATCGCCCTCCTTGCTTTGTGTCAATGGAAGCTCATAGTAGTCCTAAGAAAATGTGGTCATTGAGAAATATCTAGAACAGCTGTACAGAATTTTGTTTGGTATTCCTTGCACTGCATTTGCACTGAAGGAGGAAGATACAAATATTAGCATTGTGAAAATGGATG
Source organism: Candoia aspera (assembly GCF_035149785.1). Taxonomy (NCBI): domain Eukaryota; kingdom Metazoa; phylum Chordata; class Lepidosauria; order Squamata; family Candoiidae; genus Candoia; species Candoia aspera. The sequence continues at coordinate 50,893,134 of NC_086157.1, read as the reverse complement.
ATTTGGTTTATGGCAGACAGCTTATGGTCATATGGGCTAGAAATTGGGAATTTAGTTCTCATACTTTTGGTGAGTTGAGAAACGGTAGCTTACAGAAAGCTAGGTTTAAATTTCTTCTCGGTCATTAATGTGGTTCAGTGGATAACTTTGCCTTTAGCCTATTGTGTGAGTACACTAATAAATATGTATGTATGTATGTATGTATGTATGTATGTATAAAATAGCATTTTGTCTGCAGCAGTGATGTGTGAAATGCACCTGTAGTAATCTCAAGGAGATCTGAGAAAGAGACAGAGAATTCATCTGTCTAATAATCAAATATAACTTAATTTGAAAGTGGATTTCCAATACTTAACTGCTTTCAGAAGAATTATTTTACTTTCAGAACCAGCTGACATTCTGTATGGATCTGTTCTTTTGTGAAATATATACTAACAGAAATCACAACATCTTATGACTAATACACTTACTCCATATTATCTTCTGTCATAGTAGATGAAATGATTCACAGATTATCATTAATCAAACATTCATTAAATGTATTTGTTATATATTGCTGTAGTTGCTGTTCATTTATTTTTTATAACTAACTTTTAGTATTTTCCCTAAAATTTAGTCTTATATCTCTACAGCATTTGGTAATAGTTATTTTTTTAAAAATATCAAAACAAAATAAGTCAATTATCACAATATATCATCTGACTATTTTATAAATCATATATGTTTAAAACTGAGTAGAATTATTTGCAAAATCAAGCTTCTTAATTAAAGGTTGTATTATTAGTTTATTAGCCATTTCATGGTTTCTCTAAATCATGTCATTAATTTGGTTGAATTACTGTGTACCATTAGTAATGCCATTAGTCAGATTATATATATATTTTATAAATGATGCAACAGGTTCTTTAACTTATGTCAAGTTGAGTGAGCTCTACATTTTACAACATTATTATATTTAAGCCAAAGTATGAAGGTATTTGATTTGTAGACATGTTTGTCCAAGTCCTGATATTACCTACATGACATAATAATGTATGTTATGGTTGCATTTTCTTCCTTCATTCTGCACCATATGTTAATAGAAATTATGTAAGTATAAACATTAATCAAGATGAATTTAAGGATATTAATGTATTATTACAATGCTTTGTTGTCATATACTGGACATCACATTTTTCACATGCACAGCATTAGATAAAGCATTTTCCTACTAACACAGCTGTTGCTTGATTCTGTGTCCAGCATCAACTGATTGGGTTTTTTACATGAATCTCATTTAATTAATTTTGGAAATGTGGTGGTAAAATTCTTATTCCTGAACTTGTTCAAAGCACACGACTGGAATTCCAGTTTAGCTGGATTGCATATCCAATAGAAGAATGGATTTAGACCCCAATTCAATGTATTTGGGAAAGGTTTACTTTAGACTAATTTAGAAGCCACCCAATTGATTCAACAATTGATTCAACAGTTAAATCTGAATATTAATTCAAAATTATTTTCAGGGATGCCATAGGTTATCATTGCAAAGTAGAAAATAGTTACAACTATCCCCACCCCTGTACCAGCTTGGCAGAATTGGATGCAATGTCTTTCTAAGTCCAAGTATTTTGGATGTCAGAATTCCATGCTGAATTAGATAATAACCAATTAAAATCAACAATTTTGTGATCCATCACAATAATAAGCAAATATCTTAGGAAGTTTCATAAACAGAATGTATGTGAAATACATTGTTGATGTATTAAGTTCATCATTCACTGTCTTTATTTTAGACTTCCTTATTCTACTGCATCTCTTTTTGGCCTTGGCTATGATATTGCATCTCCCAATTGGCCTATTTGTTCTTTGTAAGGGCCTGACTTTTGTGTTTGCACTAGGAATTTCACTCAGGGCAGAATATGGTGGTACCATCTTTAACCTGGACAGATGTTAAGTGTATTACCAGTACTTAAAAGTGTATCCTTCCCAATTCATCATTTCTAAGTCTTGAAGCTCTCATCTTTCTACCATGCAAAAAAAAGTTGTCAGAAAAGGCAACAGAAGATACATTAATAGTAAAAATTCCAGTTGTCAGCAAGGGGACACTGGACTTCCTTTTACTCATTGAAACAAAGGAGATTAAGTGCTGCTTTTTTGAAGAATCATTGGTGTCTATTTCAGAGACTGGAGGTTTGATGCTCTACAGGATTTTTTGATTAAACAATGCCATCTATTAGGACCCCAGAAGCTTTGCCACCTTCTTTGCCACAGGACCTACCCTATGGAATATAGTTCCCCCAAGTTCCAGATGGTCCCGACTCTGCTGGTATTTTGGAGGTACTTGAAGACCTGGCCTTAACTTTTTATTAATTATTCAAAATATTTATTGCAAACTACATCTCCATTTTCTGCTTTCTATAAGCAAAAGTGATTCATTTTTTTCATTAAAAAATTACATAGAATATAAATAGAAATTCTAATTCCAGTACCATTTTGCTGAGTGCACTATAGAAGCTTATGTTTATTGTAATTTCTCAAATTGGCATTAACTTACACTGCTTTTGATCTATTGACCAAAGATGATCTATTGATTGGACCATTAATATTGGCAGAAACAATTAAAGCAAGGTCAGTCATAGATACCAAATTAACATTCTAGTTATGTAGCTGAACTGAAAAGTTGACAAAGAAAACATCTAATGGCCTAATATATAATCATGTAGTCATCTACATTATGTAGTCAAGGTACTCCTCAAAAATAGTAATAATTCCCCCAAAAGTAATAATCTTAAACATTCCACACTTGATAAGTGTAACAATTTGTAAACCTTGCTAGTACAATATCGAAGTCTTATCATTGCTGGGATTAGACATAATGTTGTTTCTTCAGTTTGTAGTTAAGGTTTAGCTGCTGTTATCAATAGTTAATTTAGGATGAAATAGTTGAGTCAGCAATTTCTAGTATGGTATAAAGAGAATGTGTGTAGAAACAGTATGCTCTTTATAGATGAAGCATAATCCAAAAGGAACCATAGAGATACAACCACCTGCTAGGAAGAATAAAATTCAGAGGGAAACAGGGGGCAGGGGGAGCTTCTGAAACTTCTGAGCAGCTTGGTACCCTAGGCCCATTCTAAACAGTATTCAATTGTATCTCTGTCACAGTCTTTCTCAGTTTGGTGCTCTTCAGATGAAAATGCTGTCAGAGGCTCAGATTTTTGTGTACATGGACCCTGCTAGTAACATAAATGAAAGTGAGATTGACCTGAACCAGGTGCAGAATTGGACTCCAGTCTCTGTGCAAAAGGTAACCCAATTTATTGAATCCCTTAAGGTGAACAAGGCTCAATGTGTTGATTGTGTCTTGCCTGAAATATTTATTTTTATTTATTTATATTTCAAATTTTGTCACTGCTCATCTCCCTCAAAGAGTGACTCTGGGCTACTGTACCCACCACTCTGCACTCCACCCTGCACCCCCACGTCTCTGCCACCCTGCTGCCTCTGCCACCCTGTGCTCTCCCCTGTACCCCCACTGCCCCTCACTCCACCACCCTCACCCTAGCTGACCTTCACCATATTCTTTCTCCTGCTGGAGACAAGTGTGCCTGGCTTGACCATTTGTGAGCCAGCTTCTGGGCACATGAGGATTTCCTGGCCTCACAAGGCTTCAGGAAGAGGACACCCGAGGCCTCAGGAAGGCCTGGCATGGGCAGCAGCTGCCTCACGAAGGGCCAGGCTAGGTGTGCCTCATCAGTGGGGGTGCAGGGCAGAGTGCAGGGCAGTGGGGCAGCAGGGGTGGTGGTATGCAGAGCAGTGGAGATGCAGGGCAGCAGGGGTGTCAGGGGCAGCAGAGAACAGGACAGCAGAAGCAGTTGGGGTGGTGGAGTATAGAGCAGTAGGGATGCAGGGTGGAGTGCAGGGCAGAAGAGGTGGCAGCGTGCAGGATTGCCAAAAAGGCAGATATGGGGAGAGGTAGGTGGGTGGGGAGAACTGAAGCAAAGGCAAGCGCAGCAGGGCAAGAAAAGCATGAGGTTCTTGCCCAACAACCATGTGGTCCTGGCCTAATGACTGCAACCAGGACTATGGAAACTACCGCCACTAAACTCTATGGTCACATGATGGTTCACCTAATGACTACATCACTTAGTGATGGAAATTCTGGTCCCAGTTAGAGTTGCTAAGTGAGGACTACCTGTACTGCAGGCAAAAATGGCCTGGTTCTTAATACTGAGAAATCTAAAATTCTGTTCTTTGCCAAGCGAGCTACCCAACAATCCTGGACAGTAGAATGGCATAATCAGAGCAGGTTACTGCATTTAAATACCTGCATGGGGGTTCTACTCTAAAGGCACCTGTAATGCACACCAGAATCATGTAGTACAGCTAGATTTACAAGTGCTATTAAGTGCTTCATCTTCACAAGCAGAGGCCAATTAATCCCTGCAGCATTAAAACTTTTTGAGGCCATATAATTGGCCCAAATCTTTTACAATGCACAAATAGGAATTTATGTGAAGAGAGATGCACTGGAACCAGTACAAACAAAATATCTGAGATCAATCCTTACTGTACCCAGTGCAACAGCAAATACCCAGTTAAAGCTTGAGACACGAATGCCTGCGATCCAGGTAAGGGACTGGTAGAAGATGATAAACTACTGGCTGAAAATCCAATTCCTTCTAGTTGGCCTGACCCCTCTAGTTTTACTAGACAATTTGCCTTCTCCCTGGAAACAGGCCATAGAGCAGAAGTTGGCATTATATGGGTTTTCTGCACCATTCTTAATTTATTTAGGGCATGACCAAGCCAAACAACTGTTCACCCAAAGAATAAGCGATATGGAGTTCAGGCCAAAGTTAATAGGTTGCCCCAACATAGCAGAAATTGGAGAAATAAAGGCACATGGGAACCAGCAAAATACCTACAAACTCTAACTTTCCCCAGGCTGAGAATAGCATATTTCAAACCCAGGCATAACATCTTACCATCTGCATTGCTGCAAGGCAGATACTCCAAAATCCCATTAACTGAGTGTACCTGTCCATGTGGTGACAAGAAGATTGAATCCATTTCACACATACGATTACACTGTAAATTCTACAGGGATCTTAGATCTGCTTATATTCTGCCCCAAATATGTAAATTCCCAGGAAGGCCAGACAATTTCTATGTGAACCATCTTCTGGAAGATTCAAAATTATTTATCACTTGTACAGTAGCCAAATTCTGAGATTAAAACAAGGCATAACTGGTCACAGGTATAATGACTTCTGTTTTATTCAATACTTGAGGATTATTATGTGTTAGCTATCTTGTTTTAGGTGATATATATTTTTACCTCATAGATTGTAATATTTTAGATTTATACACAGTTAATTAACATACCATTATAGTAGCATATGTTACATTTTTATTGTAGAAGCTCCTTCTTATGTGACTATTTTATATCAATTCAATTCTCACCCATTTGATTTTACTTCTGTGTGGTATATTTTTAAATGTTGCTTGTCATTGACTGAATAAACATAATTATTACTAGTGTGAAGTTATTGATAAGTTGCTGATAATTACAAGCTGAGAGTATCAAAAAAATAAAACAAAAAATGTCCTGATTTGGGCAGCAGCATCCAATCAGTATCCTTCTAACAGATAGATCTGAAACCTTTTCCTCTTCATTGTTGACTTGTCTAAGATTCAGAGTCCCCAGATATGAACTGATGTTTATTAGTCTGTAAATTCAGGAATTTAAAACCAAATATCCATATAGAATTTCCATTATTCTACAACTTTGGAAGCTTTGCTGTTCTCATTCATCAAATCTGGCCTTGCAGAAGAAGTAAAAGCTTTGGATCTTCCAAACAGTGGATTTACACGTTCCTTTCTTAAAAGAATAGGTTTGAGGCTGCGAAAATTCATGGTTACTGGCTTTAAGGAAAATGCAAGTTCACACCTGGGCTTTCTTGAAAACAATGGGTAATTTATGGTGTTCTTTCTATACAAATCAATAGTGACATCTTCTTTTGTTCATTGGCTTCACTGGTTTACCTGTACATATAATATTCATGCAATTAAGTTTAGCTTTTATAAATAGTCCTTTCTGCAGAACTAATTTGTGGGAAAACTACATTTAAAGTGGCTATAGATTAGCTACTACAGTCTATTATGCTTCTGCTAACAAAAAAACAAAAGTAATACAATGACTTAAGATCAGAGATGCTCTGAATGCCCCCTTCTCCAAATTTACATTTGGGTAAACTTCGCTCAGCCCAAAATGAAACAAAGATATATAATGGGCTACAGAGAAAAGAGAATGCCCAGAACTTAACTGTAAGTTATTAACGATAAGATCTACCAAAAAGAAAACAAAAATAGTAATTCATACATTTCTTAAATAAAACAGGACCTACATCTGAGTTTATGTATTTAGAATTGTACCATTCGAGAACAAATGTTGGTGCTGTCGTTCCACTGGCTGTTCATACATTTTTATATGATTCAAAAACTTGTTCAATTACAAGAATTAGATAAACAAGTCTGCACACCACAGAAAATAATTCTTCAGTCATGCTTCTTTCACCTTCCTTAAACTCTCCCATCCTATCCTTAGAATTGACCTGTATTTGTTACTGTTAAATTCAATCCTAGTCTGAGGTTCTTTTTCCGAGCATTTATTCTAAAAAAGTATCTGTCATTAGCAAGTATATGTTTCTTGTGCTACCTTGAATTGTTTTGTGCTGGGGATGAGTTTATTATAGTTGTTTTCTCTGTTGGTAGTCAATGGTAATAGTGCCAAGAGATATCAAGGCCAGACTAGTTTAAGTTTCTGTTCACTCATGTGAGCAATTTTCTTTTCTCCCAAATGCCTTTGCCTGACATAAAACCTTCATTATTTCTCCTGACACAAAATCATATTCCCAGACAGTTCAAAGTCTTATCCATCAAGTAAAACTTGTTTTAAGTAAAATCCAATATTCATGAGTACTTTATTGAACTTGCCCAGCATCTCTAGTTGGAATGTCTTGTCCATAGTTTGAAAAAGTATGCTAGAGTGTTATACCAAATCATATTATTAACCTATCAAGCCTAGTACTGTCTATGCTTGACTAACATCTTAGGCATAGGTTTTTTAAGTGAAAATGCTTAGGAGTGGCTAGGCAGCATTGACTGGAATTGCCTGGCTGGGGTGTGTGTATGTGTGAACAGTCACTAATACATAGCTTCACCAAGTTCCAGTGAGGAATGGCAAGTTAAGATGTCTCTGTAACAAGCGGAGACAATGACTGTGGCTAAAACCGAAGGACTGGCAAGTAAACTGGTCCCATGGAACTATTCTAGACAAGGAGAGGATGGGAGATTTCCTACTTGTGCTCTGGACAGCTGTTCCTCACAAGGATACTTGGAAACTAGCTCTTTAAATATTTCATTTTTCTTTTTCTTTTTCCTTTTTCCTTTTCTCTGTACACCTTTTATTCTTTTTATTTACCTTCTCCTTTTTCTGAGTTTAATCTGTATTCTCTTTTATTATTGTTATTAAAACTTTCAATAAGAAATATTAAAATAAATAATATATAACTTTATTTATTATTAGTTCATTCAATTTGTATAGCTGCCCATCTTGCACTTGTGACTCTGGATGCCTCACATAATTAAAGACAAATAACCAATAAATAAATACAGACATCTATAAAAAATGCAATAACCCGCTTTAAAACCAAATTAAGAACCCAATTAAAAACCAAAATTGAAACCAGAAAATATATAAAGCAGACAAGTGCAAGTCATGGATCAATCAGTACAGCCTCCAAGCAAGTTCCAAAACAGTATGGTTATATAGTACTAGTTTCAATACTATTTATAATTAAAGATAAATCTTTTATAGGAATATGCCCTGAATATTCATGCAGCTAAAACAACACAGTAAACAACTGAAGGAAGTATCAGCAGACATGGAAGAACCACAAGATTTGCATATAGTAGAAATAAAACCTAATATTACTTCTTATCATAAATCTGTTATCTATTTGTCCTATAGTCTATTCCTATAAGAACATACCTATTAGCTATATGTACTTCTGAACAATCTTTATGACTTATGGATTACTCATTTTTTATACCTATGAATTATTTATATTTATAAACTATGAAATGTACCTATAGGCTACTCATGAATTATTTCTGAGGCAGTTCTGAGATATGTTTCTTTTGCCTTTCTTTCTTTCCCCAGCATTTTTCACAGTCTGCTACTGACATAACCAACTCTGAAAGTGAGGAGGAACTGAGTCCTTTCCCACCCGGTCTCCATCCTGCTAACTTTTCTTCTGTCCTTGGCAATGCGTTAGTTTCTTAACTTTTCTCATGTCTAATGTGGATTATACAAGGATATTAACAGTTCCCATTATGACTAGTTCTTGATTGTGTGTGTGTGTGTGTGTGCGGGGGGTGGGGGGATAATGGATTTAATGACTGCTTAATATCCATCTATTTTTTAAAGAAAATACTAAATGCTTATTTTGTGAAGGAAAAATTTTTGGGCACTAAAGCAGTAATAGTATTTTTGCTGCCAACTCAGAAAACTATACTTTGAAAAGCATGCTGGGTCATCACAGCTAGGTCACAGCTGGCATGATATAACATTTTCTTTGAAGATTGTTCCTCCTAAAACTATAAAAGTAGTTTTTTATAGGCCTATTTGCAGAGCCTGTCACATGGATACCTGTGTAATGAATTAGTTTGAACCTGGGGGTTGAGAGATGTTTGAACAACTTAGTATGTTCATCTAAAGAGTTCATATTCTTCCAAGCCTATCACACCTTGTCTATTCTTATGGCTGCATTACAGATTCCTGTTACTATTTTACTAAATAATAACTTTACTAAAAGTTTTATTAAGATTTATAAGAAAACTGCATAGGAATATGAATATTATTTTTGTAGAACATGGATAAACAGAAGGATGGGATTTTATGTTTTGTTATTAACTGCATATGCTAGACCTGAATAGGAGCTCCACAAATAGAGGAATTTAGTTCTGTCATTCCAGTATTATCACTGCAGGTTAGTTTTACTGTGGTTTAATTCACTCAAAAAATGAGATTTGTAGCAGCAATATTTGAGCAAGGGATGTGGGAATAAATTGGTACTATCTGCCAAAATGGATCCCATTGCTACAGATGGGCAGCAATGACTAAGCTGTTAGCATCCATCATTAGAATTAATAAAATTATAGAGATGGAAATGGCCCCTCAGGCTGTCAAATCCAACTTCCTGCTCAGTTAAGAAATCCCTGTTAAAGTATCTGTGACAGAAAGCTGTCTAGGCTTTACATGAACACATTCTGGGAAGAGCCCACCAATTCATGGCATTATAGCTCATATGTGGTATTTTGACTAAAAGGAACAGAAACATAGATCAATGAATTATTTGATTAATCTATTTTTTCCCTTGCAGAAGAACACATAAAAATATAAATCATTTGGTCAATCCGCAATACTCTTGTGCTTATTTTCATGTGAAAAGATGGTAAGAAAATGCATAATATTGAACTTAATGCAGAAAAACTGATGAAGTAAAGAGAATATCTTCCATACTATTCTTCAGCTACAAACTGTCCTAGACTGCAAACTACATTTGACTTTTAAAATCAAGCAAAGAACTAAAGCAATCTTAATGTTACTGATGAAATAATTTTTGGATAATGCCATGTCATACAATGAATGTGTCCTTATCTTTCACTGATAATGCAAAACTTCAGCCAAAACAGCATTGTCTTACAAGAAAACTCTATTCCACAATATAAATGTTCTGTTCAATAAATATTTATATGCTGTATTATTCTTTGATTAATAAAATTTGGAGGACTGAACTTAAACACACTTAGTTGCACTAGCAGTAAATACATGCAATCATATATACATGATCAAAAGAAGGCACTTTTAAGTTGATCCATTTTGTCTTAATTGTTATACATCAAAATATTACTAAAGTATAGACAAAAATGAGCAGTAACCAAGGCAAATGAATTACCTTTCTTAATATCACTTTTATAAAATTACTTAAATAATAGTGGAACAGATTTGGTCATATTAAATTTTGGGAATTGCCTGATTGGAGAAACTTAGACACTATATTTATGATATTTAGTGTAATGAAACTATTTATGCAAGCTAGGGAAGAGGTGGTGATAGCTACAGCTTCAAATTTAATTTAAACATTTATTTCAAAAAATCTTAGAGCTTGCATTGCCACAGTAATCCCCTATCCCTTGAAACCACCAGGATATTGTCACAACTGAAACAAGTGCAACTGGCTAGAATGAATGAGTTTAAGTTTTCAAGACCAAATCAATTATACACAAAAGTCTTGAAAGAGTATGTGCTGTTATCTCAGAAATATTTTCTGTAACGTCTAAGAAATTATGGAATGTTTCATGGAATACTGAGAGAGGATTGGATAAGGACAATGTCCCTATCTTCAGAAAGGTGAAATAGATGACTCAAGTAACTGCAGGTTGCCCACCTTTATGGGCAAAAATATAGAATGTATTATTAAGCAATTGGCTTGTGAAAGAATACATTACTTGGCAGGAGCTGTACTGGAGCACAGAGATGACCTTGCAGAAAATATGTGGAGTCCATTAGTAAAACACAAGCTTAGCCTGAGAAAACAAGAAAGCATGAGAAAAAAATTAAAATTGCCCTGTCCTGACTTTTTTATTATAACAGTGATAGAAGAAGAAACACTGTCAAACTTCCAAGATTCTGTTATTGTAGCCTAAATCAATAAGGTAGAGTTCTATTTCTTGTGCTATTTCCTGACCTATCAAAGGGCTGACAGGAGCCAGTGTGGATTTATCAAGAAAAAGTCAAGCCGAATCTCTCTCACACACACATACACTCTCTTTCTTTTGAATTAATGACATTTTGTTGACCATGGAAATGTGATAGACGGAGTGGACAAAGCATTTGATGTTTCCCATGAGATTCTAGTAAAAAATGGCAAAATGTCAGCTGTACTAGGCTACAATCATATGGTTGAACAGTCATACCCAGTAAGTGTACATCTATGGCTCCATGTGAAGCTTGAAAGACTTGTCAAGTAATATACCACAAGGCTCCATTCTGAGCTACATGCTCAGAACGTATTTATAAATAATTTGCTTCAAAGTTCGAAATTTTATTTTTTTAACATTTGTAAGCAACACAAAGATTTTGGAGAAGGAGAAAGTTCACACCTTAGAGGATAGTATTAAGATTCAGAAGGAATCCGTGTGTCTTGGTGGATCACAAGCCAGACATGAACCAACAGTATAATATAGCTGCAAAAATAACAAAACAAAAGCCAAACCTAGGCTGCATAAGAGAAATATAACGACAGGAGCAAGAACATTCATTTTTCCTTTGTAGTTCATATTGCATCTCTGAACATGCAATTTTAGAAACTGCCATTGAAAAACTGGACTATGTCCAGAACAGAGCAACAAAGATGATAAGAAGACTGAAATGACAAAAAAGAAAGGGAGGAAGGAAGGAAGGAGTGCTGGTTATGTTTGGCCTGAGAAGAAAGATCACAGGGCAGAATTGTTCAGTTATTCCAGTAGAGAGGATTGGACTCAATGGGCCACATTACAAAGTAGATTTCAGGTGGATCTCAGGAAAAGAAATCCTGACTGTAGTAGGTCTTCAATAATGGAACAGGCTTCCTTGGGAACATGGTGGAATAACCTTTGCTAGAGATGTTTAAACAAAAAGTGGATAGCCATCAATCTGAGAAGCTGTAGTAGCGGATTCCTGTGCTGGGTAGGGGATTGGACTAGATGAACTTCAAGATAACCTCCCGTCTTTACATTCTATGAGTCTATAACGTACCACTCTGTTTGCAATGGCAAATAGAAAATAGTCATTTCAATTTTCTCCTAGTTTCAATTTCTCAGTGAGCTATATTTCATGGCATTTTATAGATGAGGTTTCCCTCTGCTCATTTTGGGTTAAATTATTCCATATCTTTTCCTCCCCTCTACTGTAATGTTTTATGTTCAAATCCATTTACTGAAAGTATTCACTCCGCTGATTTTATGCTGATATAGCTATAGCTTATATACTATTTGTATCTTGATATTTCTCATAGGTTAGTAATTTTACTAATGTCCTCACCACTATCTTCTGTTTTAAAGAACATGCACAGAAAGGCTTCTCACAGTGTAGTATCAAAAAAGTAGCCTGTAAAAAATATCAAGAAGCAAAACAACAATTTATTGCTGCCAATTAAGGCTGTGAAACAAATTATGTTGAATGCAATTATATTAATTTCCAAGTCTTATTTAAAATATAGAACTGAGGATCCTATTTAACTGAATGATTTGGAAAGAAGCAGAAACAGGAAGCCAGCATTACCTGCTAAGAATTTAGTTCATGGAATAATTATGCATACAGTTCAGAGCTGACAAATAAGTAATGTATTGTTTCGTTATTACTTTGCCGTTCAAGAATCCTGAAGTTCTTAGGCAACAGGACAGACTATTGACTATATAATTCTTTAATCAGTATAAATGGACATACAATAGAATGTTCCATTTCTCTCAGCCTCAGTGTCTTATGCTACATCAAAACCTGATCTGAGTGAGCCTTCAACTTCTCTGAAGCAACTGTAGAGGTGAAAAGGGACATGGGAGCAGTCCATTCTACTGACCAGTGGTGGTTCTTTTATCAGAAGTCATTGTTGTTGTTTATTCGTTCAGTCGCTCTTCGACTCTTCGTGACTTCATGGACTCTTTGTGACTTCATGGACCGGCCCACGCCACAGCTTCCTGTCAGTTGTCAACACCCCCAGCTCCCCCAGGTTGAATCCATCACCTCTAGAATATCATCCATCCACTTTGCCCTTGGTCGGCCCCTCTTCCTTTTGCCTTCCACTCTCCCTAGCATCAGCATCTTCTCCAAGGTGTCCTGTCTTCTCATTATGTGGCCAAAGTATTTCAGTTTTGCCTTTAATATCATTCCCTTAAGTGAGCAGTCTGGCTTTATGGAGTATGGACTGGATTGATCTTCTTGCAGTCAAAAGCACTCTCAGAATTTTCCTCCAACACCACAGTTCAAAAGCATCTATCTTCCTTCTCTCAGCCTTCCTTATGGTCCAGCTTTCGCAGCCATATGTTACTACGGGGAACACCATTGCTTTAACTATGCGGACCTTTGTTGTCAGTGTGAGGTCTCTGCTCTTAACTATTTTATCGAGATTGGTCATTGCTCTTCTCCCAAGGATTAAGCGTCTTCTGATTTCCTGACTGCAGTCAGCATCTGCAGTAATCTTCGCACCTAGAAATACAAAGTCTTTCACTGATTCTACATTTTCTCCCTCTATTTGGCAGTTATCAATCAAGCTGGTTGCCATAGTCTTGGTTTTTTTGAGGTTTAGCTGCAAGCCAGCTTTTGCACTTTCTTCTTTCACTTTCATCATAAGGCTCCTCAGTTCCTCTTCGCTTTCAGCCATCAAAGTGGTATCATCTGCATATCTGAGATCGTGAATGTTTCTTCCAGCAATTTTAACTCCAGCCTTGGATTTCTCAAGCCCAGCACGTCGCATGATGTGTTCTGTGTACAAGTTCAATAGGTAGAGTGAGAGGATACAGCCCTGCAATACTCCTTTCCCAATCTTAAACCAGTCCGTTGTTCCGTGGTCTGTTCTTACTGTTGCTACTTGGTCGTTATACAGATTCTTCAGGAGGCATACAAGATGACTTGGTATCCCCATACCACTAAGAACTTGCCACAATTTGTTATGGTCCACAAAGTCAAAGGCTTTAGAATAGTCAGTAAAACAGAAATAGATGTTTTTTTCTGAAACTCCCTGGCTTTTTCCATTATCTAGTGGATATTGGCAATTTGGTCCCTAGTTCCTCTGCCTTTTCTAAACCCAGCTTGTACATCTGGCAATTCTCGCTCCATGAATTGCTGAAGTCTACCTTGCAGGATCTTGAGCATTACCTTACTGGTATGTGAAATGAGTGCCACTGTTCGATAGTTTGAACATTCTGTAGTGTTTCCCTTTTTTGGTATGGGGATATAAGTTGATTTTTTCCAATCGGATGGCCATTCTTGTGTTTTCCAAATTTGCTGTCATATAGCATGCATTACCTTGACAGCATCATCTTGCAAGATTTTGAACAGTTCAGCTGGGGTGTCGTCGTCTCCTGCGGCCTTGTTATTGGCAATGCTTCTTAAGGCCCATTCAACCTCACTCTTCAGGATGTCTGGCTCTAGCTCACTGACCACACCATCAAAGCTATCCCCAATATTGTTATCCTTCCTATACAGGTCTTCTGTATATTCTTGCCATCTTTTCTTGATCTCTTCTTCTTCTGTTAGGTCCTTGCCATCTTTGTTTTTGATCATACCCATTTTTGCCTGGAATTTACCTCCAATGTTTCTAATTTTCTGGAAGAGGTCTCTTGTCCTTCCTATTCTATTGTCTTCTTCCACTTCCACGCATTGCTTGTTTAAAAATAATTCCTTATCTCTTCTTGGCTGGAAAGGATGTAGTCAATCTGATTTTGGTGTTGTCCATCTGGTGAAGTCCAGGTATAAAGCCATCTCTTAGGTTGTTGGAAGAGAGTGTTTGTTATGCAGAGTGAGTTGTCTTGGCAAAATTCTATCAGCCTATGTCCTGCTTCGTTTTGTTCTCCCAGGCCATGCTTACCTGTAATTCCAGGTGTCATTTGACTGCCCGCCTTAGCATTCCAGTCTCCCGTGATGAAAATAACATATCTTTTAGGCATGTTGTCCAGTAGGTGCTGCAGATCCTCATAGAACTGCTCTACCTCAGCTTTTTCAGCATCTGTGGTTGGGGCGTATATTTGGATCACTGTGAAGTTAGATGGCTTGCCCTGAATTCAAATTGAGATCATTCTATCATTTTTTGGATTGTATCCAAGCACTGCTTTAGCCACTTTACTATTAATTATGAAGGCTACTCCATTTCTTCTGTGGTCCTCTTGTCCACAGTAGTAGATCTGGTGGTCATTTGATGTGAAGTGGCCCATTCCATTCCATTTCAGTTCACTGACACCCAAAATGTCTATCTTTAATCTTGACATCTCACCAATAACCACATCCAATTTGCCCTGGCTCATAGATCTTACATTCCAGTTTTCAATGGTGTGTTGATCCTTAGAACATCAGATTCGCCATTCACCACCCACACCGTTGGCCGCTAGCCGTCCTTTCGGCTTTGAGCTAGCTGCGTCATCATGTCTGGGGCTAGTTGAACTCATCCTCTGTTCCTTCCCAGTAGCATTTTGACCATCTTCCAACCTGGGGGTCTCATCTTCCGATGGTATACCGACATATCTCTGGTTGTACTGATCCATTTAGTTTTCACGGCAAGAATACTGGGGTGGGTTGCCATTACCTTCCCCAGGGATCGCATTTAGTCTGACCTCTCTGTCATGACCTTCCCGTCTTGGGTGGCCCTTCATGGTTTAGCTCATGGCATCATTGAGGTGCTCAAGCTCTAGCACCACGACAAGGTAACGATCCTTTGCTGAACATCAGAAGTCATTAGTTAGACAATATACATGATTTTATACAATGTTTGTGAGTCTCTCTGTCTCCCTCCTTCCCTCTCTCTCTTTCCTACACCCTCCCGACACACATTTCCCCAAAACAAACAAACAAACCCCATAGTCAGCATTTGTTCAAAATGCATGTTTCTTTAAGTAACACTTATTTCCAATACAATATTCGCAAATTTTTATCAGATGTTTTGCCTTTAGACTTCCCAGCCTTTCTCCTCTTTACAAATATGTAGGGCTAGTTCTAGTTAATCAATAAGAGGAGAATGACTCCCTGAAGGGGGCTTTCTCATAAATCTCTAATTCCCATGCATACTCTAGGAAGTGTTACCATTTCTATACAGTGACATGACTATATGCCTCCCCTGTAACAACTATCTTTCATTCACCTGATTTGATGGCAAGTGAAGTATGCCTGTTCTGTTCTGATTAACTGAAATTTTGAAATACACTCACTTTTTAACACTGTTCTCCCAGTATGGTCTCTTCTCATGTCATAATACAAAAGCAGTCAGAAACTAGTTATATAAAGAACAAAGTCCCTCTGAAGTGAAGTCAATTCCCACTGTTTGAGATCACACACCAAAGCAAGTCTTATACAAAAGGTTCAAGGTCACTGGCTCCATTGTAATTGGTTTCTGACGAGTCTCATAACTTTAGTAAAGCATTAGTTTATGTTGAATGGAATGCCAATATTCCATTGCAAAATGGATTGCCTGGAAGTCTATTTCTCACAATTATCCCAGTTTTACAACATTGTGCTTTTTCTTTATCCATGTGTTGCTGACTCTTCCTGAATGAATATATCTCTCATTCAGTAAGGCAGCGTGATCCAACACTATCCAGACAAACTGTGTTAGAGATTAATCCATATAATACAGATTACATTCATACCCATATAATAGCCATCATGCTTAAAACAACTGGTAATACCTATTCTCAAATGCAAACTCTGTAAAAAATGGTAGACTGGGGATATTATTCTGCAACTGAATAAATATTTTAATTATATGCCATTGCTCTTGAAATTCTGACTCTTTCTTGCCACCTAGACTGTTGTCATTCATCATATCCTTTTGTGCCCATGCAGATTTCAGTCAGTTCTCCCTGCTGTCCTAAACAGTTTACATTAACAAATATTTAGATTTTAACTTTTCTAGAATTGTTCCTTCTTAGAAAAAAACACAGTCGAATATTTCGTAATAATCTTTTATTATTACTGGAAACATTTTGGTTTATATGGAATTTGAAAAATGCCTACATATTAGAGCAGTAGTGAGCAATGTTAGCAGTGATGAAGGAAGAAAGGCTATCTTAGTAGCCAATATTTATATTCCATTAACAGCATTATATATTGATTTTGCAAAATATTGAATTGGAGCAGATACATTGTTTTTACTAATATTTTGCATGTACCCAAAATATTTTATAAAACTAAAAATCATAAATATATTGTAAATTAATTCAGTGCCATTTTTAATGAAATATAAATGTGCCATTTATTTAAAGTTGTCTACTTACCCTGTAATATTCTGACAAGAACTAATGTGTCTCACAAGATGTTCTTGTCCTAGTTTGTATCATATTATTGGTTAATAGCAATAAATGACAACTATTCTGTTATTATTACATATTTCAAGGAGAAGCATAAAAAGTGAGTCTGAAAAGTTCTTCACTAAAAAAACATAGAAAAATCGAAAATCAAGTAAAAAATTCTGGTACCTCTTGGTAGACACTTGGCTGTTCACTTAGCATCAAAAGCCATATTGCATAGTTAATTCCCTTGGTTTTTTACTACTGTGGGAAACCTGCCCAACAGACACAATATAAAGTGCCAACAGGAGCAGAAGCAGACTGCTGCTTTGCATGATGGAGCAAGAAGCTGGCATGGTGTTTGGCTCATTACAAATGACCTTATTTTCTGTCACAGTCATGGAGGCTTCATGGGGCAGCAGCTTCTTTGCTCTGCCTTGACAGTGAAGGCGATGCCAGAATTTGCAGCTTTTTAATCCCAATGGATTAAAGAGCAATGGAAGAACAAGAAAATGCAATTCCCTTCCCCTAACCCTTCCCCAATTTCATGGCCCTCCAAATCCTTTCATACTTCCAAATGACACTTCGCTTCTGCCCTGCTTTTATCTTTGTTGTTGCTCTGAGATATAATTTTGTCTGGTTAATTAGGTTATCATTGGTATCAGAGGCAGAAGATGTGGTGAGCCACCACAGTCAATCTGGAACTCATATAAAAAGGCTCAGAAGTTGGATACATTCACTCAGTTTCGTATTGGTCACCAGGTCTTTAATAAACTGAAGACCTTCACTTCCAGTTTTAGTATCTAACCCCAAGGAAGAACTGTTAAAGCAGGACAGATCAATTAATCCTTTTGAACCCCGTGTACCATATCTGCACAGAAACTATGCTGGAATCAATCTCCAGTAGCCTAGATTCCTTTCCTCAGCAATGTGTTTCCTCCCCCCTCCTCCTTGTCCTCCTCCTCCTCCTCCTCCTCCTTTTTCTTTTCCTCCATCTATTATTATTACAGTTCTCGAATTCTGTGTCCCAGGCAATGTTAGCTGCTTTTCTTTTTCATAATTTGAGTCCATGGGAGTTATAAAGGTGGCATCTAATTAAGTATGAGGCACCTAATAGTGCTGTTCTTTGTAGTTGGGTTGTCAATAGTTCTTCCAAATTTAGGCAATCCAAATTCTTTCTAAGTCCTTGTAGTATTCCACCTAGTGCCCCAGTAACAATCAGTACCACTGTCAACTTTTTTCAAATTTTAGTATTTGTAACCTATGCCAATTTGCTGTGTTCAACATTTCCTGGAATGGCTATATCGATAAATCAAATATAGTCCCTTTCATTGATAGCAATGTCTGGTATGGGTTCCAAACACCTGTCTGAGATGTCAATAAGACTGAATTTCAAAAACATTAGATTTTTGCTCTGTCATTTTTAATTACTAGATGTGCTTTCATGTTCCAGTAATCCCTACCTACTATGAATCCATACTTTCTACATAAATGCCAGTGTAATATCTTTCCAAATGACTCATGTTTTCTTCTTAATCAGTCTGTGTGATTTTGCAGCATCCAGTTATTCAGTTGTCCAGTCAAGTGCATCATTCTTTTCTCAACGTAATCAGCATTTACTATCCAGACAGGGGTCTGGTTTTTGTTTTTTGTTTTGCTTCAATAACATTTGTGTGAAGTACTTGTTCTTAGGCAGCAAAAAGATTCCTTCTGTTTCTTTTGTAATGTATCATTCTTAAACCACTGCCAGGTTCTGGCATTGTCCAGTTTTCCTTTTTATCTCTTTAAAAATGCTTATTGAATGGTTTGCATCTTTTAAAAAGACTTTTTAAAAATGCTCATGGAATGATTTGGTTTTTCCAATTTTTTAATCTGATTTCAACCTGTTGATTTTTATTGTCATGTTTAGATTCCATTTCTGCAAGTAGTTCTTTTTTGTGAGATTATCTCAATAAACTTTCTTTACTTGCCTTGATATAATTCTTAACCCCCCTTTTTTTTTTCCTCCTCTACAGTTTGTTTTACCTATTAAAGTCCTTGCCTACCAGTCTTCTGGTTTGCTAGTCAAGATCATCAAGGTCCATATAATTACAGTTGATGCAGTGCATTGAATTATTGATATTACCCATAAGTTGATGGATCCGACTGTATTAACACCATTTATGCTAGTCATTAGGATGTCCCTAAATCTTTGCATTATGCTCATCTTATTTTTCTCTTTATTTGGTAGTGCAAAATATCTTATGTTCTATTTTTATTTCTAATGGCAGGTCAATGTTCATGTCAGGGTAGACATCTACAGTATGAGCAAGGGAAACCCTGATAATTGGAAGTTATTTGAAATTGGAATGCTGATGCCAGGATTGAGTTGCTCACCATTAAAGTCCACAATGAGAAGGATTTAAAGACTTTTGAATTCTAAGGAATAAGGTTACCATGTCTCTTGGAGGAAGATAATATTTTGTTTCTTTTTAAAAAATGTATTTAACTTCCTTATACACAATTAACAGAAGGAGGAGGAGGAGGAGGAGGAGGAGGAGGAGGAGGAGGAGGAGGAGGAGGAGGAACCAAAAGAAAAAAAATTAGAAAAGAGACAACCCCAAACAAACTAAGAATACAAACTAAGAAAGAATACTTATCAATAGTCACTGGTTTACAAATGAATACACTAAGATAAAATAATCAATACAAAATGTTGCTGTAAAATATCACAAAATCTCTACCATAGTAACTCATATTACTTCACCCTTTGATTAGTAGAAAATATTGCCTTTTCCAAAACAGATAGATCACACATTTCAGACAATTATTCCTTAACATCTGGTATAGCATCACATTTCCAGTTCTTCAATATTTAGCCATCCCCCATGCTCAATACAACCATAATTCCTGATAAACAGTCAGAATCCAAGTTTGGTATGTAGTTCATAATCACACTGACATCTTTAAAGTTTAAAGATTTTCCCATAAATATACTTATATACCTTAATACACTATCCCAAAAAGATATTAGATGATCACATGACCATGTTATATAAGTCAATGAAACCTCTTTTTTTTTTTTAACATCTCCAACATGCCCAGCCTTTCAAATACATTGTTTGGGGAGTCCAGTAGTATTTTGTATTTGATAGCTTTTGGAAAGGAGGGATCACTGTTTTTAAAACACTAACTCACAATATTCCAAGAGACCAGAAAGATTTCCTGTTGATCCTCTTGCAGTCAAGGGAGACATACCAATGCTCTTGCTGGGATGGCTGATATGCTAAGCATGAAGGAGTCAGCATCAAGTCCAATTTGGAATAGATCTTCAGGATGTAATTAAATGTTCTCAGAGAGAGACATCAATACTGACACACACACAAAATGAGCTGTTCATTGTTGTTGGAGATCCAGCAAATAGTTGTGCTGGGAGGGATCATTCCTGGTCCTTAGCCATTAAACATTTGGGTGAATTCTCTGGACAGTTGATGGTGTCATTGTTGGTGATTCATTTAAAGGGACTCATCTGGAAGAGAGATGAAACTGAAAGTCTTTGTATTTATTTAGAGAATATATATGGCTACCTACCTTAAATACATAACTGTGGGTGGCCAGTAGCCAGGTTACAAAAAACAATTTTTAAAAAGTCATAACTGAACAAAAATATAATTAAAATAATCCAATACCAAGAAAAACAAGGGTTCAATATAACAAATATACAATGCAAACATGTGTATTGGGTTCCTCCAACATCTAGGACTTAATGTTGGGGGTTGGGTCAGGCCTTAATGGTCATCTGGAAGACCAAAAGGATCAGGCTGCTCTGAATGTGAGGCAGGTGGAGGCTGTTCCATAAGGCAGCTGCTATGACAGAGAACACATATCTTCTGAGTTCCAAAGATGATACTGTTTAACAGAGGGGACCTGGAGCATGCCTACTGTTTCAGATCTAGTGGAGTAGACCAGAAATCCTTGGAGATAAGAAGTCCCACAAGTAACCTGGCCCATTGCCATGAAGGCTTTCAAGATGACAACAAGCACCCTGAACTGACCCTGGAAGCATATTAAAAGCCAGTGCAGCTCATGCAGTAGTGGTATCACACAGACAAACCTTATAGCACTCAAAACTGCATGTGCTGCTTCATTCATGACAAGCTGAAACTTCCAAGAGTTCTTCAAGGGCAGGCATGTGTAGATTATGTTGCAGTAATTCAGTCAAGAAGTGACGTTGTCTGAATTGTTTTAGGCTAATATAAAACAGAAGCTTTGTCCAAAGTGGGTTGGGGAGGTTGCTTATATAAATTTGCCACCATTGTGTTGGTATGAAGCTCATCTTTAGACACTAGACACTTGGACAAGAAGGATTTGCAACAGAGGTGATGTAATTTCCTAAGGATTTCTGTCTGATCTGTGAACGGCAATGATGTAAAAGATCCCTTTAAATTTTCTTCCTTTTGTGAAATGTTAAGCAAGGAGATTTCTGAAGCCTCATTTGTATGATATTTAACTTCTTCTGTTCTCCAAAGTTACTTTATCATGGACAGATTCAATATGAGGCTAGTTCTTACAGTGTATCTGGTGATGTTCAGACAAGGCCAGATTTTCATGTTGCCTATGAATGGTCTAACTGCTGCATCTCCAAACACATGGTGAAGGTATATTTGAAACTAAATTAAAAACTTCTCATTTTACATACTGTTGAAGGAACTGTTCTGCTGCTTTGTTGAAGTTTAATAAGATATGCTCCCAGAGTCATTATGTGTTTATTGAGACAACTTGATTTAATTGACAGCATAGAAGTTGACTCATGCCTTTCTTAGATGATCACCTTCCCTTATTTATATTGGTATTTTAATAAGGAACATTATCAGTATTTGAGTCTGTAATAGGACTCAGGCACTGCTGAAACCATTATATTTATCTTTAAAGCTTCTCTGGATGGGAGTTGCTGGTTTCTTGCTGGGCATGTCAAACTTATCTGCAGCCTGCTGACTTAGGAATTGGCTATGTAGTTTTCTCTAACCTTAAGCATCAGTTTAAGTTTAGATTAATGAACTTTTTCAGAGAATGATGCCAATTTTCTAGCTTTTTTGAAGGATCAGTCAGCTTTTGAAAAATAGCAGCAATAGTTCAGGTATGAAAACAAGCTAGTAGTGCTAGTCGTTCTGGAAATAGTTTATCAGCAGACGCAGGGGCTATCAGTCCTCCATTCATCTGGACAATGGTTGTAATAAAACAGTGTCATAATCCAGTAAACCATTCTCTGGGGAGCAGGCTCAGTATCCTCAGTATGGTTCAGGTTCAATTGATATAACAGGTGAAATGTATTGTTAGAAGTAAAGACTAATCACTTAAGTACATGGTTCCTTTTGTTATTAGGACATCCTCCAGCTGTGCATGTTTAGGGGCCTCATGTGGCCTCTGCTGATCAGGACTGGATTTGAGGCATTTCTTCTTCTGTATGGAGAAGACAAAACTGCTTCAAAAAGACAGAAAAGTAAAATAAAGTAAGAGGGGAAAGGGGGGGGGGGGAATCATGGAGAAACTTTGCATGGTGAAGCTGTCTCTATTCCTTTTTAGCTCTATCCCCCAAGAGTCTGATCTGGATTTACCAGTACAGCCACCTAGACAACATGAATGGCAGCAGGATCAGGTTAAATACAAGAAGGCAGGAGTTGTCAAGGCATTTAGTTACAAGGGATAGCACCTTGAAATACAGCAACAGGGCAACTCTAAGCACCTGGATGATCTTGAAGCCTAATCAAAATTTATGAACACCCTCAGAATACAGGTAGCTATTGTTTTCAAAGCTGTTTAATAATACCTGTTGAAAATAATGCTTATTGCTTGGCTAGGGGGTGAGGGGTGGGGGCGGGATGATTCTCTGACAGACTGTAGGGTATTAATTCATTACTGCTCTGATCCTGAATTTTGCTATCCTGTCTTCACCTTTGGAGAACTCAGCTAACAGATCTTTCCCATGGCTATATTCTGCCAGTCCTTGAACTGGCAGAAAAATATGCCAGCATAATTTGCATTTGCCCAATAGCCAAGCTTTTCTTTGTCTCAGAATGAAGCTTGAGAGTGATCCTGACTTTACACATTTGCTGTACGACAATTTAAGATAACAATTGGTAGCTGCCTCTGGTTTTGTTTCCCTTTTCCCCTAGAATTAGCAGCTGGCAGGAAAAAGCAGCATCAATCACTGTCCTCAGAGTGGGATAGTTATGGTAGATGTGGACAGCTGCCTAGAGCAGAAGCTTTAGCTCCTTTCAAGTGGCCTGAGTGACAGGTTACTCATTTTGGGCAGAATAAGCAGTACACAGCCATGTAATGCCTGAATGGTGCTTTGTGTAGTGCACATCAGGCATTATGTGGGCAGATTCTCTGCAGAAACAAAGTGTTCAGTTTCTCTTGCAACCCAAGTCAAAATGGCCATGGAGAACAGTGCCTAGTAACTGAGGAGAGGCTGTGCCCACAGCAGCCTCAAACACCCAGTAGGAGTTCAGGAAATGTCATCAGCACGAATGAGATATTGTTGTTCCTTGGTTTGCAAAGACTTCTATTGGGAGAAGTTGGGAAACAAAACCTGAAAACTCGAACAGCTAAAAATGAATTAAGGCTGTCTCCATGGTGGGCTGGGGATAACAAATGCTATGTTATAAGACTATGTCATCTAAAACCACTTATTGGTGCATCTCAGAAGTGCCCTTAGCTGGTTATGTGTAAGAGCCCTAAGATCCAAGCTATACTGACTTTAACTTTGGTTGTCTCTTTGGGTATGAATAATTCCTGTTGAATCAGACCTTGGATTATATAACTATACTTTTCTGTCTCTAATACTGACTCAGGGCAGGGTAGCTGAAGACTGCAGCATAATGGAGATGGGTTTAATATGTATGAGTTCTGGAGCAGCCCAAGTTAGGAAAGATTAAGGTGCTTCAATTTCTGTTCATGACCCCTGATACTATAGAAGCAGCAGCAGGACAGAAAGGTAGGCCTAATATCAGCCATGCCACTATAGTGATATGCTAGATTTCTAGGGCTACGTTTTCCAGTGCTATTGACATGTATCAGCAATAATGAAGAAATAATGAGGAAAAAGAAGAAGAGGTCAGAAGTGTGTGAGTGCTGTGGTAACAGAAAATGCCAGTTCCGATTTTTCTCCAAGCTGTGGAACTTTGAAAGTTTAATGTTTTCTTCACAGGAATATAAGCAATATAGACATGTCTAGATGTGTTTCAGTAATGTTTAGAACTATCTCTTTTCCCATGCTTAAAACAACAATTTCATACCATGAATTTCCATGCAAGCTGATCACACAGTTATGATTCAGCAAAATAATGATTGATTCTTCATATTCTGATATATTGTTCTGTATATTAATACACTAAAAACTGAACCCTCTTTCCAACTTGTAATATTCACTGTATGTAATCTCATTTAATTTCAGTCTATTTTCTCAACTGTATCCAAGGAAAAAAATTAAAAATAACTTCCCTTCCTTATAATGAGTAGCTGAAAAGAAAACTGCATTTGTGTTTCCTTACTTCCCACCCCATGTTGTTTCAGCTGCTTTTTTCCCCTTGTTATGCATGAGAGAATCTAAAAGAATTTTGAAATTCCTCAAAGGGATGAATAATTGTCAGATCCTCATTATCCTTCTCTTCTACATTTTCAGACCATCCCAAGACAATTTCACCAAATAGTTCTGAAGAAAGCTGAAATTACAAGTATGCTGTATCAGTGATTTCAAATAATACTTGACAGTATGGGATAATCTGTACTTTAAGCTGCTTATATTCTTCCTGCAAAATGATTCTCATTCCTGAATACATTTACTGGGAAACAGATCTTACTAATTTAACCTAGTGGGAGATAGATTTCAGAACCTGAAGCAATAGAAAGAGTAACTTTTTGGAATGGCAACAAACATAAGAGGGCCACCTTGTCTTCTGGAAAGCAGTACATAAATGGAAAATGATCAGACAGAATTTTGGAGTCCTATCTTCCATGAATTGGGAACAATTGTGTGAGTTTTAAGGAGTTGCCTGATTTATGAGAAGGGGCAAAAGCTGTCAACTTCCATTTGGAGCTTTGGAGCTCCCCAAATGTAGCAAGCTGAAAATTTGAAATTCCACCTCATGGACTTTTCCATTATATATAACAAAAATGGGTATTCTGTGAAATTAATAGTAATATAGTCTAATAGTCACTGTCTATTGATTTACTTTAAAGCAAACCTAAATTAATAACTTTCCTACTTGTGACATATTCCTTTTGAAATTTGTATGAATTGTTCTCTGATAACTTTAAGAGTTTTTTTTTTCCCCCCAGTGAAGATGTGTATTTATATTTTTATTTATGTTCTTTTTTAGGGACTTTGATTTAAAAAACAACTAGTGTAACTGATTTCACTCAGACACTGGAATATTGTGTACATGGTTACTGATAGTGTTTCAGAAACATGGGACTGCCTTATAAAAATGTAAATTCCATACTGTGTTATGTGTGTTTGCTTATATAGGATGAAAAGGCCTGAACACAGGAGAGGGATTGATTGATTTGCACTGTGAGGGAAAAAATAGTCTATGATAATGTAAGTACTTTGTATTGTATCATTGCTATGAAATAGTAGCAGACATTAGACTTGGCCATTCTCCAGTTATGGGGTCGAGGGGTTAGGTGACACTGTGAGATGCTATTGTTAATTATTGTTGATGGTTGTCCTCAGTTGTCACTTTTCCATGTTATTGTTTTATTTTCATTTTTCTTGTTTTGTATTATTACATTGATGTTTGTAACTGTATTCACTCACAAAGCCATGTAGTCAAGATCTGGAGGGGGTGTTAATGCAAGGTTGTGAAATGTATGTACTGTAAATTAGATTTTTTTTTTAAAAAAAACTATCTACCTATCATCTGTAAAGAAAGATGCTACAAACTGATTTGGGCAGGCTGCTGGGAGAGAGAGAAAAGATAAGATTGGTTCCAGTTCACTGGGGATATGGGTGGCAATTGAGATCTGATGTGTATTTTCATGCATGCTTAACACTCAGATAGGTAGGCACAAGGGCTTCTAAAAACTCAGAGGTGGGCATGATGTTAAAAACATAGAAATCTCTGATCCAATGGTTTCCCTATAGGAAGCCCAGCTAGGATAGTCTGAATGGTTGGTGTATGGATAAATATGTATGACTGTCCCCCAACTACCAGCAATGCAACCGGCATTGCTTTAAGACTTGTAATACAAATAAGTATGCATATTGTGGCACTAACTAGCAATCCTTGCCTGATTTCAAAAACCAGGATAGCAAAACTTGAAATACTAGGGTTGTAGCCTACATTTCAAGATCTGAGAAAAGGAAGCTCTGTGAAGTTACCAGGTAGGAGTCACTCTCAATTCAAAAAAGACTTTACTATTTTTACACACTTGGAAACAGTAGGAAAAGTATGCTACAAGTGACTAAAAGAGGAGGAAAAAATCAAGAAAATTGAAGACAGTAAAAATATCCACATATTGCTGATGGCAATCAAAACAACAAATGTAATTTCAGACTATTTGGCATTTAAAGTGTTTTTACATTCCAATTGTGGCAGCAGTTACATCAGTTAAAGACAACTACAGTACATTGGCAGCTCAGCCATTTTTTTTCCTGCTTCCACTATTGCACAGAACTGTCTTACAAGATGCTTCGCATTTTGCTATCAAATGTAACATATGGTACCACAAAAAAGTTATTTAAATACCTTTAGACTAAGGGTCAGTCATGAGAGACTGATAGGTGAGTACATCTGTCAAAGGCAGTTCTTTTTCCCCAAGAACTTAACATCTCAAACTTTATAAAATTCATTTTAGAACTGAAGGCTTTATTTCCTCATTTGAACTCTTCTCTTAAAAAGAGAAACTATTTGTAGAATGCACTCTTATTTTTATAGCTATTTAGTTAGGCATTGCTAACTGAGATTGTTAGGAAGTTACTGCCACCACCCCACCACCCCAATCAGTTCCCTACCAAGGTATTAAGTTTAGGCCTATGCAAAGTGATGTGGATTCCTTTTGACAAAGTGATTTAGGCTATGTAGGCAACTTATTGTGTTTTGCCAAAGCCAAATGACCGCCCAAAGTGCCTAGATAAAGCATTTGGACACAATATACAAGGTGAGGTCTGAGCAATGCTAAATAAAATGGAACTGTTACTTCTCATGATTTAGAAGCTACAGTTCCATTGGCACAGCCTAAATCCCACTCCCTCTTCTCCATCATCATCATAGAGCTGCCTCATATTTATTTTATAATAACCATATATTCCAGTATTTGTTTTACAAGCATGATGTCCTTTACAGCCAGGTATTATCTGTAGCTACATATCCCATATGTATGCATTTGATTTATCTTCTAAGTGAAGGAGTTTGCACTTGTTTATGTTAAATTCCAGCTTATTATTTACAATCTGTTTTTCTAACCTATGAAAATCACTGTTGAAATGCTGGATGAAATTGACAATGCTGAATTGAAGAGTTTAAGGTAAAAATTGACATGAGTGAATTTGACTTTCTGATGGACAGTTATGGAAAAGACGGGGTTATTATGTAAGGGAGGTTTTTTAAAAAGAAATCTGTGTTTGTGAGGAGAGCAGTTGGGCTGTTTGATTTCTTTGAGAAAATAGCTCTGTGTTTATTACGGGCATATGTAAATGCTTTGGTCTATTTTGAAGTGGGTTAAGAGGCTAAAATAGTTATCTGGATGGTTTTTTGGCTTTGGATGATTCTACTTATATTGTTAATGATTGTGATTAAGATTATTAAGGTTTTTTTTAAAAAAATAAAAAATAATATTAATTCATGTTTCTTGCATTATTAATTATAACAGCAGATAATTTACATGCTTCTTTTATTTTTGATCTTTATTACAGTAGACAGGAATTTATAGAACAGTAGTAGGAAGGGAATAATTAAGTAATTGTTACTTTGGGGGGGGAAAGTTGATTAGGCAATTTATACTTTTTCTTTCCTTTCAATATCAGGGGAAAGAGCAGTGGTATTTAGTGATTTTTATAATGTGCTAAGGGGTTGACTTATAGAAATAATGTGATTTTGGTTTAATATAGAGTAAGGGATTGATTATGGAAAATTGCTGTATATCCTTGATGTTTTAAGTCAGAAGTCACTTCTTTTTGTAATCAGTAGTGGTAACAGTATTAGAAAGTTTGCTGCAGGGAACAAAGATTAAATAAGAAGGCTTATGCAAGCCACAACTGAGACACTAAAATCCATACTTTATCCTTAGCTCTACCCTTCCTTATTCTCATTGTTATAGCAACCCAAGCTTATTTATGTAGATCAAAATCCAGACTGAAGCCTAATTTAATTAGTCACACGTTATTCTGTGCCTTTAACAATCTCTCTAATAATTTGTTGTCTCTATAGACTCAGAATTCATCCAGAGCCAGTCAACACCCTTATATTCCTATCATTAATTTGCCTTTTCTACGACTGACTAATAATATTTCCAGATAAGACTCTTCCATTATTAATGACTCCATTAATCATAAAAGAGTGCTTTGTGGTCATAAGGAGTTCATTCTTCATATTTTGTTGTTTATTCATTCAGTCGCTTCCGACTCTTCGTGACTTCATGGACCAGCCCACGCCACAGCTTCCTGTTGGTCGTCAACAACCCCAGCTCCCCCAGGGACGAGTCCGTCACCTCTAGAATATCATCCATCCACCTTGCCCTTGGTCGGCCCCTCTTCCTTTTGCCCTCCACTCTCCCTAGCATCAGCATCTTCTCCAGGGTGTCCTGTCTTCTCATTAGGCGGCCAAAGTATTTCAGTTTTGCCTTTAATATCATTCCCTCAAGTGAGCAGTCTGGCTTTATGGAGGATGGACTGGATTGATCTTCTTGCAGTCAAAAGCACTCTCAGAATTTTCCTCCAACACCACAGTTCAAAAGCATCTACCTTCCTTCCTTATGGTCCAGCTTCCTTCCTTCCTTATGGTCCATCTATCTTCCTTCCTTATGGTCCAGCTTTCACAGCCATATGTTACTACGGGGAACACCATTGCTTTAACTATGCGGGCCTTTGTTGTCAGTGTGACGTCTCTGCTCTTAACTATTTTATCGAGATTTGTCATTGCTCTTCTCCCAAGGATTAAGCCTCTTCTGATTTCCTGACTGCAGTCAGCATCTGCAGTAATCTTTGCACCTAGAAATACAAAGTCTTTCACTGCTTCTACATTTTCTCCCTCTATTTGCCAGTTATCAATCAAGCTGGTTGCCATAATCTTGTTTTTTTTGAGGTTTAGCTGCAAGCCAGCTTTTGCACTTTCTTCTTTCACTTTCATCATAAGGCTCCTCAGTTCCTCTTCGCTTTCAGCCATCAAAGTGGTATCATCTGCATATCTGAGATTGTTAATGTTTCCTCCAGTGATTTTAACTCCAGCCTTGGATTCCTCAAGCCCAGCATGTCGC
This sequence comes from Candoia aspera, assembly GCF_035149785.1. NCBI lineage: Eukaryota > Metazoa > Chordata > Lepidosauria > Squamata > Candoiidae > Candoia > Candoia aspera. The sequence continues at coordinate 50,863,596 of NC_086157.1, read as the reverse complement.
ATGATGTGTTCTGCATACAAGTTGAATAGGTAGGGTGAGAGTATACAGCCCTGCCGTACTCCTTTCCCAATCTTAAACCAGTCCATTGTTACATGGTCTGTTCTTACTGTTGCTACTTGGTCGTTATACAGATTCTTCAGGAGGCATACAAGATGACTTGGTATCCCCATACCACTAAGAACTTGCCACAATTTGTTATGGTCCACACAGTCAAAGGCTTTAGAATAGTCAATAAAACAGAAATAGATGTTTTTCTGAAACTCCCTGGCTTTTTCCATTATCCAGCGGATATTGGCAATTTGGTCCCTAGTTCCTCTGCCTTTTCTAAACCCAGCTTGTACATCTGGCAATTCTCGCTCCATGAATTGCTGAAGTCTACCTTGCAGGATCTTGAGCATTACCTTACTGGCATCTGAGATGAGTGCCACTGTTCGATAGTTTGAACATTCTGTAGTGTTTCCCTTTTTTGGTATGGGGATATAAGTTGATTTTTTCCAATCAAGAAATCAGAAGACGCTTAATCCTTGGGAGAAGAGCAATGACAAATCTCAATAAAATAGTTAAGAGCAGAGACATCACACTGAGAGCAAATGTCCACATAGTTAAAGCAATGGTGTTCCCCGTAGTAACGTATGGCTGCGAGAGCGGGATCATAAGGAAGGCTGAGAGAAGGAAGATAGATGCTTTTGAACTGTGGTGTTGGAGGAAAATTCTGAGAGTGCCTTGGACTGCCAGAAGATCAAACCAGTCCATACTCCAGGAAATAAAGCCAGACTGCTCACTTGAGGGAATGATATTAAAGGCAAAACTGAAATACTTTGGCCACATCGTGAGAAGACAGGACACCCTGGAGAAGATGCTGATGCTAGGGAGAGTGGAAGGCAAAAGGAAGAGGGGCCGACCAAGGGCAAGATGGATGGATGATATCCTAGAGGTGACGGACTCGTCCCTGGGGGAGCTGGGGGTGTTGACGACCGACAGGAAGTTCTGGCATGGGCTGGTCCATGAAGTCACGAAGAGTCGGAAGCAACTGAACGAATAAACAACAGTATTCAATAAACAACAGTTTACAATTTTACAATTTATTATTATAAAAAACAAACAAATATGTATCCCTTTTTTCCTCTTTCAGAAAAAAATTCTGATTATGGCAGGAAAAAAAATAGAAAATAGAATTAAATCAGTACAATAGTTGTGCACATTATACTGCTATATGCAGGTAAACATTTTGAAAGAAAATATTTCTCTTCTGATATTAATTTTATAAGATAAGAGCAATGTTTGTAAGATACTTTATTTAAAGTAGAAATCATTTATAGAAATAGCAGATGGACATATAAAACATGGTATGAACTGATTTGCAAGCCTTTAAATAGAAATATGAGTAGGAGGACAAGCTATTGGACAAAGAGAAGGCGAGGAAAATTAAATAGCTCTTCTCGTATTGAGCACAGTATTCAAAACTTAACTCTAGCTGTTAACTCAGATGGGCAGATTTATCCCAAATTATTAACATCATATTGTTTTGTGCTCACCAGACAATGCAAACATCTGTTGACCTAGTTGCATATGCTTGAAAATCGGTGTCTATGGAAATACGGTTTTACCCTGTATCTCATCTTAACTTCAACAGTTCCCACAGTTTGTTGCTTCTCTCACTGCAGATTTTCTATACACAACACTTGCTACATCAGGGATTCTCTTTCACTGCTAATTCTCTGTATAGTGCATTAGGAAATTGTGGTCTGCAGTTGTTTACTTATTGTCCTTACCAGCATCAGTAGCATAATAATTCTTGCTAGGAGAAGAGTACCTGTATTTTTATTCAAAGTTAATCTTGGACATGAGGAGATTCAGGTGGGAGACACATATCACCACAAGTCCCTTTTGTGAGATAAAAGAGTCCTGATTCATTTCCAAGTGTTTTACTAAAAATTCAGATAGTTATGTTCCAGCTTTGTTATCATTAGGCCTTGAAGAACTGCTTCCAGGATGGGCCAGAGGCTGATAGGATACCTTCAGCATACCTGTGTATATGTAGCTGTTCCCTGCTCCTTTTGTTTCGAGAGGGACAAATTTTCATTTGCATAATTAGATGACATACTTGATAAGAATAAAAAGAAATTGATGTAAGTCTCCAATGTGGGATTCCCTCAGTTCTTCTACCACTTGCCTGTATTTACACTGTGTAGCATTCTATAGAACTGAGGCTGAAGATGAAAATGAAAGTGAATCTATTAATGAGAATGGGGAAGTGTCACTGACTCAGCTGTTTCTGCCCCAGTCCACTTTAATTTACACAAACACTCCTGCACACATAACTGCAGATATAACAGCTAAAGATCCCAGAATGTTGACTATACATTATTCTACATTTATGAACAACCACCTTTGGTTTTATGATTTCTCTCTTCCACCTGAATCAATCATACAAGTGTTTTCTCTTCATTCTTCTAACTTCAGAAGTACCTGGCATTATCAAGGATATCTTGTCAGTTCTGCAGTGGTGGTTTAATTGGAAATAAGCCCTTCTGTATTTATTGCAGTTTGTTTACAGGTAATTGTATACTGGATTATGGGTTTCAGAAAAGTATTCATGCAAGCAATGAAAAACAGATTGCTAACATCTATCAAGCCTCAAAATAAGCTAGGTAGACTTGAACAGAGGATCCTACCTATCAAAATACAATTCACTTGTGAGAAATGTAGGGTTCTACATGTAGGTAAACAAACCAGATACATAGGTGGTATCCTGGCTCAGCAATAGTACTTGTGATAGGCATCTAGTTGTCCTGGTTGACTACAGATTAGTATCAGCTGTCAGTATGTGCCATAGCTGCCAAAACAGCCAATGCAGTCTTGAGCTGCATCAACAAAGGTATAATGTCAAGATAATGGGAAGTAATAATTCTGCTCTATGTTGCACTGGTCAGACTACATCAAAAATACTGGGTCCAATTTTTATCACCACAATACAAGAAGATGCTGTAAAAATGAAAGACTGGAAAGAAGAGTAACAAAGCAACAAAGGTTAAAGAACTAGATATGTTTAATCTAAGAAGAAAACGGTAAGGGGAGAGATAATGGCAGTCTTCAAATACTGGAAGGGATGTCAAAGGGAAGAAGATGTGGATTTATTCTCCATATCTCCTAAGGATAGGACAAGAACCAGTGTGTTGAAGCTTTACAGAGGGAGATCCTGACTCAAAATAAGGAGGAATTCCTGCCACTATTAACAGTAGAACAGCCTCTCTCCTGGAGGCTTTAAAGCAAAGTACAAAGTTGTACTAAAAGATTTCCACTATCTCTTACATCCCTTTAATTCTATGATACAGTGTGATTCTTCTCATAGAATCAAGAAACAGAAAATATCTATGGGCTGTGGGTGAATGGGAGAAGAAGGATTGCCATCCATTACTGTAGCAGTGATGAATAATACATTTGTTCTTTAAACTTTAACATAACCATAAATCAACCTCTCCCAATCTGATGATCCCCAGATTTTTTGGACTTCAACTTCTTTAATTGCCAGCCATCTAACCAAAGGCTTTATGTCCCAATGTTCCTGTACTTGAATTATGCATTGTACAGATATAATACATAATCTAATTTTACAGAGGTTACATCTATATAGGTTACCCATGCAGAATAAATAAAACCTCAACACATCTGTTGGGTGTTGACTAGTATTATTCTTATACCAAATCATAAAGTTTATCATTCCTTCAATAGATGATTCATAATGTGAAGGAAAAAAACTCTCAGTTCTCAGAATCAAATATTTATGATGTACTGTTCAATCAGGGATGTGGTGGCACTGTGGGTTAAACCGCTGAGCTGCTGAGCTTGCCGATCGGAAGGTCGGCGGTTTGAATCCGCATGACGGGGTGAGCTCCCATTGCTAGTCCCAGCTCCTGCCAACCTAGCAGTTCGAAAACATGCAAATGTGAGTAGATTAATAGGTACCGCTTCGGCGGGCAGGTAACGGCGTTCTGTTTAGTCATGCCAGCCACATGACCACGGAAGTGTCTACGGACAAACGCCGGCTCTTCGGCTTTGAAACGGAGATGAGCACCGCCCCCTAGAGTCAGACATGACTGGACTTAATGTCAAGGGAAACCTTTACCTTTACCTTTACTGTTCAATCAGAACTACCCAAATCTCTTCTGGATATATATTTTCAGCTTATTTGTAACCCTGAAAGTATGGCTATTTTATTCCAAATGTGAATAAAATTTGTTCCATTTTTTAAAACAGTATTCAGCTATAAAAAAATAAAATAAAGTAGAAGCCAAGCGCAAATGTTGCTTTAAGTATTATACTTCAGCCTTTAGCCACGGCAGAATAATTTTAAGGGGAAAAATAGAAAAGACGGTGTGTGTATTTTTGATATATGAGATATATAAATTATTTCACAAAGTATTAATATATACATAAAAATGAAACAAACTGTATATAACTGAACATTGCATTAAGTTTGATCCTAAACATATCTTTGCTCTAAGTATCTTTTTTGAAATCTGAACCAGGGCACAGGGCCCTAATAATAAATGGGCTACTCCTTAACATGCTACACATTTTAACATGGAGCAGATTAACATGGCTCCAAAGGTAACTGAAGGGGGAGGGGAATAATGAAAGCAGCTTTGTGCATTGTAATGCATACTCCACCCCTTTTGTATGTGCTGTTTAGGAACTGAGAGCGAAACCATTTGATGAAAGAGTGAGTACCTCAAATGACGAAATGGTAAATATACAAATTCTGATGGGTTTTGAACCAGCAACCTTCTACTTATAAAGCAGTGTGCTATTGTAACATTCCTGATACCTATAGCTCTAAAAGAGATGATAGTAGCCACTAACTGAGTTCTAGAGACATGCCTATCTTTGCACACTAGTCAAAACAACAGGAGCATTTGAGGTAACGTATGGGGACAAAGTACTTTAAAACTACAGTGGGAAAATGTGCCCAGAGGTAACACCATTTGCAATGGGAGGGGAATAAGTACAGAGCAACATCCTGCTTTCCTGTCTCCAAAAAATGGCTGCTGCTCTGTTCTGGTGATGGAACAATGGGGCAGTGAAGTTAAACAGATAAGAACATAACAACATGATTCCTTATCTGTTGGATTTTTATCCTGTTGCTTTTTATTCAGGAACATACTGCAGTATATGTAGTACCACCTCCTCCTATTTTCCCTCGCAAGAGCTGTGTTGTGAAGTATATTGGGCTGAGAGAGAATTAATGGCCCAAGGTTATCCAGTTAGCTGCTGTGGCTGAGCATAGCCTTGAAATTGGGTTCCACAATGGCAGTCCAACATCTTAATCACTACACCATATTTGGGCTCTTCTTCCTTTAGTCTAATAATCAGATAAGGACTGCATGAACTGTTTTTTTTTTCAAAAAAAATTAAATTTTTAATTAAAAAAAAATTAAAAATTTGTAGGAAAAAGATTTTTTAAAAAAAAATAAAACTTACAAATCCAGAATAGTAATATACAGTACTGCTAGAATGAGTTGTTCAAGATTAAATGGACTTCTATTAATACATAAAGAAAAAAAGATAATGTAATTTATATTTTGTTGATTCATATTCATTAATTTATTTTCCAATACATGGGGAAAATAATGTGCATATCATTTAATTTAGGCATGATTTTACATTCCTAAACTGACAAACCATTAAAAATATGATTAGCCAAGATTCTGAGTCTTGTTCTGTTGTTTAATAAAATGATGTGTTTCAGATTGACTGGCACCCAAAACATATATTTCATCTTGTTAAAGTTGACATATAATACCTTAAAGAACATAAGTAAACAACTATTTCCCCAACTATAAACTTTTAGCATTTTGTTTCTGAAGCACACTGAAATATTTATTAGAATAATTTGGCCATAATTAAACAAAAATAACACAGCCTATTAAATTCTAAAAAAATCATAATAACTAGTTCTGAAAAAAAAAAAACAAGAAATAATTAATAGAAATTACCTTAAAAGGCCCTGTGTATTGTCAAAGCCATCTTACACTGATCAGAGCCATGTTCCTTTGCAATTGTTTAATGTGAGCAAATTTCTATCACTAAATATTATTTTTCCCCAATATAATATTATTTGATTTTAAAAGACCAAAAAGGAAAAAAAAACTATACTAAACAAACACTACCTACTAAAAGACTATACAGTATTAAAAAAAATGAGTCTACAAATAAAATTTTCAAATGTACTACCCTATTAAGCATTGAGCAGCAATGTTCAATGTTTAATAGGGTATTCACCATGGGAACAAGGTATCATTAATATGTTGATGATACTCAGTTATTGACATGAGTACTGATGGTGAGCAGGAGGGGGCCCCTATCCAGGGGGAAAAGCGCATACATAGTTTAGAGGCTTTGAACTTTCCTTCAGAGAAACTCAGAGCAGACCTGCCTTGAATTTTGGGTTAATCTGTTGGGTTTCCCACAGTCTTTCAGTTTGGCAGGATTTTCTGTCTACTATAGTAGGACAACAAACACTAGAAACCAAGATACCATCTCAGCATAGTTCTTTGCTCTAAGATAGGACAGTTCTATATCTCCATCCCGTGTGAAGTGAGTGATGTGGTGGCTGCCCTTTCTCAGTGCCTGGGGGCTGTGGGGGCCTGGATGGGGAACAACAGGCTTCAGCTGAACCCTGATAAGATGGAATTGCTGTGGGTTGATGGCTCCTCGGTATCCAGGAAGTTGTCATCTTTAGTTCTGGATGGGGTTGCACTACCCCATTCAGATACAATGCGTAACTTGGGGGTCCTTCTGGACTCACGACTCCTGCTTGAAGAGCAGGTGGCAGTCATGGCCAGGAGGACTTTTGCACAACTTCGTGTTGTTCGCCAGTTATGCCCTTTCCCAGATTGAGATGCCCTCTGGACAGTCACTCATGCCCTGGTCATCCCCCACATAGACTACTGCAATGTGCTCTACATGGGCTACCCTTGAAGAGTATCCGGAAGCTTCAGCTGGTCCAGAATGCAGCCCTGTGGGCAGTTATGAGTGCTCAAAGATCGGCACATGTGACACCACTGCTGCGTGAGCTGCACTGGGTGCCAGTCTGCTTCCAGGTCCAATTCAAGGTGTTGGTTATGACCTTTAAAGCCCTACATGGCATGGGAACAGGCAACCTGAGTGACCATCTCATCCCAATAACATTGGGAGAAGGCATGCTACAGATCCCATCAGCAAGGGAATTCCACCTGGCGAGGTCCAGGAGGTGAGCCTTCTCTGCAGTGGTGCCTGCCCTTTGGAAAGTGAGGTGGGCCCCTTTGCTCCTGGCCTTCTGGAAGGATCTGAAGACCTGGTTCTGCTACCTCGCCTGGGATAGGAAGGGCAATAGCTCTTCCTGGGCGTGGCTGGTGTCATAGAGTCCTTCCTGCCGAATGTAATCTCCCCCACTTGGATTTTATATTTATATTTATTATTTTAGTATTTTGGTTGCTTACTTTGTAATTTTATACGTTCATGTTTTTAAATGGTTAATTTTCTTGTAAACTGCCCAGAGTCCCCCTTTTCAGGGGGAGATGGGCAGTGATAGAAATTGGAAAAATAAATAAATAAATAAATAAATACGGGTACTTGGACAGAAGTTGGTAACCCTTCTGGAGATCTCAGATAACATGTCATTAAAAAAAAAAGGTTCTTCTGAGTGAATAAAGGCATTGTTATTACTTGCCAAGCTGCCAATGCATCAGGTCTAAACTGAGAGATCAACAAACTTAAACTTTGTTCCACAGTCTTCTAACTGTGTCTTGCTGCCTTTAAGGTGGGAAAAATAACAGAAATTCAGCTAAACTTGAAATCAAGCACTTATAAAATAGCCAGATAATACCTTTCTCACCTTATGCTCAAAAACATTCTTGTTCCACATAAAACTCCACATAAATTTCTCTCATTAATATATCAATCTCCTTAAAATATCTGAAAACAATTAACAGAAGAAAAGTTCTTAAAATGTAAATCAATCTAGAAATGTTACTGTTTTACTGTATTTATACTTTCCCATGTAATTGTCCAGATTAATAAATTCAATATATATTTTGTAGCTATATCAGATCATACCCCAATAACACTATCAGTTACCACAAGAAATAGACATCCAATTTTTGGGTACTTAAATATATCTTGATTAAATGATCCACTTTTCATAAAACAGATGCAAGAACAGTTGAACATTCGTTTTCTTATATATAAACAGTCTGCAAATTTGAATTGCCACTTATCTCTTATTTTCATGAAAAAGGAAAAAAATAAAAATAAAACAGAAACTATTGGCAAAAAAAGGTAAGGAACTTTTGAGCACAAAAGCAAGGCATGTTATTCCAGAATTTTATAAAGTTTTTTTTTTAATCAATGCTAATCCATAACTTAATTGCCTTTATGCACATGAAACAAAACATCCACTGAATTGTATAAAACAAAGATATTGGAAACTATATGAAAGATCTGGTAAATCACTAGCCTCCTGGCTGAAACAATTCCAACAATATAATATTAACTCTACTATTAAGGATCCCCAAGGTAAAATGTATAATGATTTCTACTCAATAAACAACATTATTTTTATTTTTACTCTCTATTACAGAATGCTGACAAATGGATCAGAGGAAGAAATTCATCAATGTTTATATAACATAGCTGTTCTAAGATTACGTGAGTTCAGGCTGCTTATTTAAATACCTTTTTACAGTATATCCAGAAGAAATAATAGATGCTATTAAACAGGAAAACCTCCAGTCTTCTATGGAGTGGACAGTTATAAGACAAAGGAAAAAAAAAATTATGACATAATTACTATAATGTATAATGCTACCTTTTAGACTAATGTTTTTCCAATTTCCTTTAATCTGTATAACTGTTATTTTTGAAGGCTGGTAAATATCTTGCTGATCTGCAAACCACCTTATGATTTCTCTCCTAAATGACAAAAATATTGACAGCAATCCTGGAACAGAGACAAAATAACCTTTGATTACTCAACCTATGCATTCTGGCTTTATAAAAGGCTGTTAAGATGATACTACATTATTAATTTACATCTTGTATATATATTCAGAAAAGTTGGAATCAATTGTGATAGTTTCATTTGATGAAGAAAAGACCCTTCATATAGTGCAGTGGAAATTTTGGAAATAAGTATAGCCTAAATGCAGATTGCATCTTCTTTTATCAATTAGATATACATGTTGTACTATACTCACTTCATAAAGGTTATTATCAGTAGAATTATATTTATTTATTTATTTGTTTATTTATTTATTTATTTATTTATTTATCAATTTATATAGCCACTCATCTCACTTTTACATGACTCTAGGCAGCTTACAATAAAATAAATAAAATACACAATATAAAAAATAAAAATAAAATGCATAGCATCTGGCATTATCTAATCAGTTACCCACACAGCCTGGATACAGGCTTTATCCCATGCCCAGAGCCCCCAGCTCAGGGGGAAATCCAAGTTTTCAAGGCCTTACAAAAGGCCAACTGGAATGGGGCCAATCTAATCTCAGGGGGGATGATGCTTCAAAGGGCAGATGCCATGGCAGAAAACAGTCTCCTTCTGGGCCCTGTTAGTGGATGGTACCTGAAGCATGCCCTTCCTGCCAGATTGTATAAGACAAATAGAGACAACTGTGGAGAGATGGTCCTGTAAGTAACCAGGTCCCAAGCCATGATGATCTTTAAAGGTGACAACCAGCACCTTGAATTGTACTTGGAAGCATACCAGTAGCCAATACAGCTCATGAAGCATGTGATGGCACATGCACCAAGTAACCAGCACCAGTAACTGCCCACACCACCACATTCTGAACCAGCTGAAGCTTCCAAATAAGAATATTATTTCTCCCACAAGGCAGCCCCATGTAAAGCATGATGCAATAGTCCAGTCTGGAGGTCAGAAGGGCATGAGTGGTCCCTTGGTTCAGGGACAGGTGCAACTGACGCACAATCCAAAGTTCCACAAAGGCCCGCCTTGCCATGACTGATATATCCTTATCCATCAAGATATCTCATGGAACCATATATAGATAATAAATAATAAATAAAAATAAATAAATAAATAAATGATATATTAAATAAATAAATAAACTCATCAAAGATGCCCTTTATCTCCTTTTATTTTTATTTATTTATTCTTTGATCATTTATTTATTCAAACCGTTTGACTGTTTAATTAGACAAACTGAGGATGGTTTAGACATGACAGTGGCAGGAGTGGAAGACAAACTGTTATTATATTATAGAGTCAGTTTAGTGTAGTGGTTAAAGGCACTGGGAGACCATGAGTTCTAGTCTCACCTTAGGCACAAAGCGAGCTAGGTGACTTTTGGCTAATGAATCTCTTTCAGCCCAAAGAAGAAACAATGACTAACCATTTCTGAAAATGTTACCAAGAAAACTGCATGGACTTGTCCAAGCAGTTGTCTGGAGTCATGAAGGCAAAAAAAAAATATGAATAACAAAGTTAACTTTTCATTTTGACAGTTTTATAGACATAGAATTCCTATAGGGTTAGTGTTGCCATTGAAATTTGCAACAATTATAATCACAAATTGTTTAAATTTTTATGAATGTCTGGGTTATCTTTCTATATTTGTCAAAGTAAATACATCCATTTTCTTTTTTAATTTCAGGTCAATATTGTCATAAATATATGGCTAAAAATCCCACTGTATGTATGGGGAAATGTAGATGTGACTCCTTTGACATCAAGAAGTTTGACATCAAGGTACTGTTTTTAGTCATGTTCCTTTCTGTTCCTTGATTAAGACACCACATTTGGAGGATATTAGTATGGAAGTATACTTTGATTCTTATTTGCATGACACACTTACATGCTAGGACAATCCCAGTCTGAAAATAGAAGGAAACATTTTGTTTATTATTATTGGAAAGTCAAGGGGAAGCAGGAATATTAATACTTTAAAGGAGTTTATTGCTATCATTTCAACCATTTTAGTTCTTGAAAAATGAATTTTGCTTAAAATTATGAAATGACAATATATTCAATTAAAAATATGCCTGGATTTCACAATTTAGACTAGATGCATTACCAGTGTCTAAATTACTATCATCCTGAAACATTTCTTTGGATGATTCTAAGTCTAGGGTGTTGTTGTTTTTTTTAATAAATGTGTATCACTAGAGATTTGTAAGAATTCTGGAATAAGGAACTGAAAAGTGAGACTAAATTAACAAAATATTATGTTAATATTATGTTGTAAAAGTTTTGCATGTGATATGGATGTGTCTATATTATATTATATTATATTATATTATATTATATTATATTATATTATATTATATTATATTATATTAATGTTCATTTTCCACTTTTAATGTACATACTTTTATTAATATGATGTACAGAGATCAATATGATCTCTTTTTCAAGATGTGAATATATTTCTTGAAATTTTGAATATAACTTCAAATTATGTACAACACCTTGGCAGTTATCACTATATAAAAATTATGGATTTTTGTAGCTTTGGGAAATGGGGAAGGAAGAAAAGTTTGCTCTTCAATGTTGAAAGACAGCAAGATTTACAGTCTTAGATTCCTGAGATATATTTGCTATCTACATATGAGCTGGCTCTGTGTTGTCATAATCGAAAGACTCACCAACCATTTCCATATGTTGTTTAGCCCAGTGAGGTAGTCCGGACAAGAAGCACAACCAGAAGTACTAGCTCTATCTTTATTGTAAGATTACATTAACAGAATCTTGCAAGACTGAAAATTTATCCCCCTCCCGTTCCCTTTTTCAGAGGGTCCTTTCTGAAAAGTTTCCCACATCTGTGGGCTGAGATATCATTTACATTTTTATTATTTATTTATTTATTATTCAAATTTCTATCACTGTCCATCTCCCCTCCCCAAAAAGGGGGACTCTTACATGTGAGTTGTCCAGTCTGTGGCTGTCCTTCCTGTCTCCCAAGGTCATTCCCACATACCATTATATCTGGTTAAAATTTAACAGTTAAATTTTTAAAAAAATACCCTGAATGATTTTCTCCTTGTAACATATTTGTATTGTTTTATTTTCTTGTGTTTGCTATATTTTTCGTTCCTCCATCTCTTCTTGTTGTCTCTTTCTCAGAACTAAATACTTCTACTACTCACCCTTGGGGACTCGGGTCAGCCTGAGCCAGATCTTATCTTCCTTCTCATAGGCCTGTCGGATTGAGGCTAACCATATGTCCAGGGATGACTATTCCACAATGGTCCCATAAGATGACATTGTTTCAATGAAGGGGCCTGGAATTCAAGATCAGTAAGATTTAGATATATACAGTAGATATAGTAAGATGTATTGATATTATATTGCTCAGTATAATATAGATTCATCACACTAGCCATAGTAAAATTGGTAAAATAGCTTACCAATTTTATATGCTCTGTAATATTCTTAATATGCAAGCTTTATTTTCAATAAAACAGTCTTTCCAAATTAAAAAGAAAAAAGGAAAATAAATAGCACATAGTTCTCAAGATACAGATTAGCTGTTTTATGAGAAAACCCCACAGAGATGAGGCATATGTATATTTATTTATTTAAATTTGTATCAACGCCCATCTCCCCCAAAGGGGGAGTGTATGCATGATCATAGCAGCTAATCATAGTTTATTGATAAACTTTATACATTATGGGAATGTACTTCCTCTATTAGTCAATAAGCCTCCCATGGTGCAATCTAATTACTAATTAACTCAAAATGTTAAGCTGAATTGACATATCACATACTGGTTGTAATATGACTGCTTTATAAGCAAACACCAAAGGATGGAAATAGATTTAGAATTTACATTATTATTTTGCTAATTATCTTTGGTTGAATCTAAACATGTTAACAGGGAACATACAGAGGAACATACACAGCAAGGATTGCATTTTAAAAGCAGGCAGGACTTTCCTATGTATTTGTTCCCCCCAAACAAAGAAATTCTAAACTGTGAAGTCCATCTTCCTGTCAAGTGCAAAAACTTTCTCCAGACCCCTAATTCCATTGAAATCATTTTAAAGAGATGATTGATTGATTGATTGATTGATTGATTATGTGCCATCAAGTTGTTTTTGACTCCTAGCAGGATAGATTTTCTCCATGACTATCTGTCCCTAACCTGTTCTTTCATGTCTCCGAACAGTGCACTCATCATCATTATAACTGAGTCCATCCACCTTGCTGCTTAGAGCCTTTTCGAGAGAGCTGGGTCTTCATATAATGTGTCCGAAGTAGGATAATTTTAACCTGGTCATTTGTGCCTCAAGTGAGAACTCTGAGTTGATTTGTTCAATTATCCATTGGTTTGTTCTCTTGGCAGTCCATGGTATTCTCAGGAGTCTCCCCCAACACCAAAGTTCAAAGGAGTCAATAATGTTCCTATCCTGCTTCTTTAAAGTCCAAAATAAAAGACATTGATTATGAATTCCTAAATATGTATGAATGTGCTACTCTGTCCATGTATATATTTTGATCTTCTAAATTTGTTTTTCCTAATTTTTTAATTTATCACCTCCTTGTTTTTCAAAATTACCTATTCATCTTGATAATAAAATTAATTATTATCAGCACAAGCTTGCTGTATGTTTATATACAGATTGCAGTGGGCCTTAATTATTGGTAAATGGATAGAGGGTTGCAACAATATCCTTTATTTACTTAGCTTTAACATGACGCCATTTTTTTTTGTAAACTCAATAATCCCATATATTTTTTCACACTCCTCACTATAAATTGTGAATCTATTCTGACTGTGAAGAGCAGTTTCAACAACTGTTATTTTGCCTTGTTCATCTTACTGTAGTGATTCTTTCTGTTCTACACCAGTAACATCCAGTTTTTGGAGGATAAAAGGTTCACAAAATCTCAAGACACTTGCAGTAAACAGGCCAACTGCTGACTCTCAAAAGGCTTGTTGCCATCCCCCAAATACAAGGCAGATGGTATTTTTCTATGATTAATATATTTGATTAAATTCAATATTTTATTAATGTTGTCAGGAATTTTTCATGTACAGATAAAACCATCTGACTTTGACATATGTATTTCCACCTCATGCATCTATAAGAAATGGGCTGAAAAAATAGCAGAAAAGGTAGGGTGTGAGTAAGATTCCCCCAATTCATCCCATCAGTCTGATTTAGCATGTACTCTGATCACATCATAATTTCTTTTTGTTTCTTTATGTCTGGGGAAAAAAGAAAAGATAATCTGCCAGCATCCCAACATTCTAGTAGCAGCTGGAAAGTTTGTAAAAACTACTGCCATGACACAGAGCCAGAAATCCCTCATTATACGCTGCCAGAACAAGATAGTGAATTTCCTGACTGACAAAGAAAATGATTGGGTCATTTGTTTTGTGGAAATAGGACCTTAAAAGCAAAAATTTTGGTACCACAACATAATTGCTAGGTTAGTGTTGATCACCTGCTGTGTGATTCACCTTTCTATCCTATTCAACAAGTCAAATCAGTTATCAGAAACTTGTCTGATTCTAGAACTGTTGATTTGATTGTGGTGTCAGGAACACTGAACATTTCTTAATCAACTGTTCTATCATAATCTATACTTGTACATGATTGGTGATCCTTTAAAGTGTGGTAGACTTTGCAAAATTCAGCAACATTTATTGGGGGATTTGGGGAAAAAAAGATTGTTGATATAGCTGTATTTCAAGTGTTCAGTTTATGCTTCTAAGAGGAACTATGTCATCAAAGAGTGTCCTTTCCTTTTCTGCTAATATCCACAGTTTTCAGAATACATAATGGTCATCCTTTCTTCTTTAATTTGTTTTTGTTTTTGTTTTGCCATTCTGAATTTAATGACGTCTTTTGTTCTGAACTTTGGATAAGCTAGCTAACTAGTACTGTTTCTAACAAAAGTTTGTTTTATGACTGGACCAAACATTACACTGTATCTCAGTTCAGTAATGAGATGGTTCCTCCAATCAGGAAGGAAAAAATGAACAGATGCACTGGTCAAAGATAGGTGTGGTACTGTCACAAATAGTACTGGTCAGCAGTAGTACTTGTGATAATGATCTAGGTCTCCTGATAGATCACAGATTAAGCATTAGCCATCAGTGTGTGCCACAGCTGCCAAAAGAGCCAGTGCAATATCAGGCTGAAAGAACAGAGATATAATATTGAAATCATGAGAAGTTATAGTTTTGCTCTATGTTGTACTGGTCAGACAATGCCTCAGATGGTATGTCCAGTTTTAATTGCCAGAATACAAGAAGGAACTGGTGAGAATGCAGACAAGAGCAACAAACCTAATGAGGGACTTGAAAGCTAAATCCTACAAAAAAGGATTTTAATCCTATTAAAAGAACTGGGTATGATTAGCCTAAAGAAGAGAAGGCTAAGGAGAAACATGATAGGAATCTTCCAATAATTGAAGGTCTATCACAGGAAAGAGGGCGTGGATTTATTCTCTGTAATGTCTGAGGGCAGACAAGAATCCATGAAGGAAGCTTTACAGAAGGAGATTCAAACTCAAAATAAGGGCAAATTTCCTGAGTGGGAGAGATATTAAGAGATGGACTGGGATAGTCTGAGGATTCTTGCTGTGGGCAGGAGGTTGGAATATATGACCTCCAAGGTCCTTTCCAACCCTATGGTTCTATGAAACACTACTTCATAAAAGCAAGACATAATTTAAAAAATAGCATGAAATGTAAACATTGATCATTATATTTGAATTTTTGCAAGTGACAATTGAATTATTTGATATGACACAATGTGCCAGGGTCGGCACAAGAACAAGTCAGTATATTCCAAAATCAAGTTCTTTATTGCTTTCACTGTACAGACAGAATCTTGCCAGACTAAAGCTACTCTAACTGACCTAAGGGTAAATAACATGGGAGATCTAGGGCGGAGCTACCTTGAACCTCTTAACTTTCCCAGCAACAGACTCCAGACTGTGAATCCTCTTATCTGCCTGGAATGTACTCCCTCCTTCCTGGGAATCAGTGGCAGTGCCGAATTCTACCACACAATGAAAGATTTATGAGTTTTCTTAATCAGGCACAGGCATGTGGTCTTTCTTTCTTCCCAAATCTTTTGCTTAAAAAAAAAACAGATGCACATATTAGGAAAGAATAACAAGAATCCTATGAACAGATCCACATATTTAAATTTTAATTATTAGCCAAAACAATTACAACTGTCTTTTATTTCAGGACATAGATGATAAATATATCATTATTCCTACTCAATAAAGCAACAACTTTTCAATGTTTTCTTAGTAAGATAACACTCAGTCAAGTGTAACTGAGGAAGAAATTAATATTTTTATATAATATAGCTTTTTTCTAAAATTGCCTGTAAATAAACTGCACATTTATCTGTCAGAGAAATTACTGATATTATTAAAGATAATAAAACTCCAGGCCCAGATGGTTATCCCACTGAGTGATATAAGACACATATTGAGTTTTTTGTCATGTTAACATGTTGTGTCAATAATAATGCCATTTTAAATAAAGTTTTTCCAACCACATTAAGGGAAGTTTGTATTTTAGAAGGCTGGGAAAGGTCCTCTTGGCTGTGCAAGCTATTGTCTGATTTTGTCCTTAATGGTTGATTAAAACAAACAAAATTACATGGCCTGGTTATGTATATGGGAGATGATATTGCCTTTGATTATCCATAACTCATAATCTGGTTTTGTAAATAGGTTACCAATTTTCTGATAACATTAGATTACTAATTGACTTTCTAGATGTATATTTAAAAAATTGTAATCTGCAGTGGTAGCCCTATTGGATGTGTAAAGACCTTTGATATAGTGCTATATAATTTCTTAAAACAAGTTAAATGTTGATTTGTTCTTTTTCTTAATGAAATAAGGACTATTTAGCTAATGTGAATTAATTCTTATTAGGCTGTCTTATGGAACTTGTCAAAGATATCTTTTATTTATTCTTATTTTCAGTTTGATATTGGAACCATTTCTGCCTTATGAAAAAAACAGTGAATATTTGTGGTATAACTATGGTTAAAGTTGAACACGAACTATTATCATATGTCAGTGATATATTTTGCATTAAGGATACATATTGCAATTTATTGATATGTTCAATTAATTGGAATAAGTTTTATATCTTTCCTAAAGACTCTAAATACTTCTATGGAAATTTGTAATGAATAGGCTTTTTGATTGGGGGTGAGGAGATATTTATTCATATTATAATAGTTTGTTCCACTATTGCCCTTTTTACTTTAATATCCATAAGTTTGTAAATTTGGTATTAGAAAGATAAATATACTCTATTAAATGAATACTGGAATTTATCAGTTTATGAAGAATTATGGATTTATTGAACATGCAGGGGGCATCTGAAATATTCCCTTATGTTGGAAAGAGAATACAGCTCCAGATGTACAATCTTAGATTACCAATGTATTTGCTTTCTTTTTATGAATTCTCTATTGATCTAATGAAAAGGTAACTTTGGATGCACAAGTGATTCAGTGTAGTTCCACTTAAGTTAAAACAGCAAAAATTATGTATATTCACTCATCAATGAAGCAAATGTATGTAGAATCTTCCTGTTCTACATACAGGGAAACGGAAGGGAGGGAGGGAGGGATTACTTCCATACAGATAGGCAAATATCATCCCATAAGCTTGATGCAGCTGGGCTATATCCTCCCTCTCCCTACCAAGCTCTTATTACTGGTGTGTAGGAAGATTCCTTGAAGCATGACAGAGAAAAACAGATAAAGACCATTCCGAAATCCTGTTCAGCTGGACTCTCCTTCTGTGCTCATAGTATTCATACAGCTCACTCAAAGAATCTTAATATACGTGTGATAAAAAAAAAATGCAGTTAAGCATACCTTCTTTTATCGCAATGCAGCACTGACAGGAGATGCCACATTAGCAGAATACTATATTTTTTTAGACAAGATATGGAAATTTTATGTATAGGCGGATCTATTTCATCTACTATCAATAGTTCAATTATAAAACTTTCACATCCTTTGTTATATGCACTGTAGACAATTAAGTTTCATTAAGGTACAATAAATAAGGACAACTTTCCTTTCCATCTGAAATACTTTCATTTTTAGCAAAAGAATGAGCTGGAAATCATGATTCAATTTCAAATTCTTATCTTCTAATTATTCATCCTTGCTTTACAGTTTATATAAAAGCTTAAATCTTATATATTACCTGTACTCTTTATAATGGTAATTCATTTCATTGCTGCAGAGAAGATCTAACTGTTGCCAAGAACAGTAACCCAGTTGGATGCAAGAGAACTGAAGAAGAAATAAAAGAATTTAAAAGCTGAGGCAAGGCAGGAAATATTGTTCAGATAAAATTCAGGATTCAGAAGAAATAGGATTCTTGGAGATGGTAAAGTAAATAAAAGTAGAGATAGAAGGAACTGATAAAGAAGCTGTTGCTAGACATCCTGGCTCTGGGGTTACACTTTTTATTTTTATTTTATTTTATTTTATTTTATTTTATTTTATGTATGTATTTATTTATTTATCAAATTTTGCCACCACCCATCTCCCCCCAGGAGAGGGACTCTGGGCAGTTTAGCTAGCCTCTGAAGTTCAAGTGGTATGGAAAGTGGGGCAGTTCAGTGATAGTAGAATGGAAGGAAAAAGGTAGTTTAGGAAGAGGCAAGCAGCTCAACAATAATTATATACTGTATATTTTTAAAATCGTATTAAAAAATAGTTCAAGAAGAGCCAGACAGCTCAGAAATCACACATGCACACAAACACACACACCCACACACAAAGAAAAAAACAAGGCTTGAGTGTGGAGAAGCAAGAGAAGAGGAGAAAAGCAAAACAGAAGTGCTTTTGGAAACATTATAGTGAAGTTGTCCCTCTTACTGGCAAAATACTATGGGTGAATAAGCAAAAGATAAAGGAAAAAGCAGAAGTTATTTTTCCCAGCAGCACTTTATTCTGTTAAGGAGCTATTCCTTGCAGCTAATAAGAGAACAGTTTGGGTGGTGCAAAATTTCAAGAGGATCCCTTGGTTTTATTTCCACTAATATCAGGAATTAAATGTGAATTATTTTTTTTTCCTAGTTAGATGAATCATTTGGCTGTTGCTAACTGTGATACAAAAAGCTGGATTCTAGATCAGGGAAGCTTCTGATAGCTTCCCTGATCTAGGAAGCAAAGAAGCAAGGAAGCAAGGAAGGTGGTTGGTTCTGATGGGAGATATTACTTAATCACTTTAAGGTAGACAATCTGATCTTCAGAGTGTTCTAGATGACTAGATGACCAGTGCCTTCAAATATATCACTCCTATTTATTTACTATTCTGTGGATGAAAACAGGATTCTCTACATTTAAAGAAATTTAAGGTTCTCAAATTAGCATTTTCTAAAAGCTGATCAGATAGAATAAAAAGTATTTGATAAAGAAGTGGGAATTGGGGAGTGTGACTTGGGAGAAAAAAGATGAGGGAGAGTTTAGAAGGTAAAATTGTCAGACATGCAGTGAATAACTGAAGCAACTGAAAAGCTCATTATAAAGAAAAGCTTTAATGTTAAACTCACTTCTCAAACAAGATAACCCAGAATGTACTATAAATCCCCTAATATCATTAAGTCAATGCAGGAAACCTTTAAGTCCTTTTGTTTCGGGGAAAAAAGCTGGTCTAAATGAACACATAAGTTTGGTAAAACATACAAATACAGTTAAGAATTTCAAGAATAGAACTGCAAGTCAGAGACAAAGGAAAAAATGATGAAGAAAACAGAGGTCAAGTAAGACAGAAGATGTCCATGGATGAAAATAAAAGGACTTCAGTTCTTATATTCTGAAGTTTTCTGTCACTTTAAGTAAACAATGAGGACATAATTCTCTGATGACGTAGGTGGGCTTGTTACACCCATGTAACACCACTGCTTCACAAGCTGCATGGGCTCCCAGTAGGCTTCTGAGTGCAATTCAAGGTGCTGGTCATCATGTACAAAGCCCTCCATAGCATAGGGCCAGGCTACTTGTGGGACCACTTTTCTCCGATTATTTCTGCTTGCCCCAATAGATCTAGTAGAGAGGGCATGCTCTGGGTCCTTTCTATTAAACAGTGCTAACTTGTTCTGAAGTCATGCCTTCTCAGTGGCAGCACCTTCACTGTGGGACAGCATGCCATGGAGATTTGGATGGCCCCAACCCTGTTGACCTTTCACAAGGCATTGAATACCTGGCTGTTTCCCCAAACAGATGAGGTAGATGAGTTCTGTTGTTGTTGTTACTGGTGTGTGGGTGTTTTTGTTTTTGTTTTTCTGAGTGGGGTTTTTGTATATGCTTGGGTACTGGGGATTTATATGTGGTGGGTTTTCTGTGTTTTAATCATTGTAAGCTGCCTGTAGTCACTTGTATGAAATGAGGGGAGGGCTAAATAAATAATATAAATAAATAAATCTTAGATGTGGTACAAGTCCATATGTGGAACTGTAATCCATAAATGGTTTCCAAGTTGAATTAAATTCTGCATCAGATATGTTTTTCAAAGACAGGGTTAATTTTAACATGGATACATAGTCCCACTACTTACTTACTTACTTACTTACTTATTTATTTAAAATTTCTGTCACTGCCCATCTCCCCCAAAGGGGGACTCTGGGCAGTTTACAACACAATAAACAAATTAAAACCATAAATGTCATGAGTAAGGATGGCGAGCAGGGGGCTCCCATCCAGGCTGTAAAGCGTATGCGTAGTACTGAGGAATTAGGTGGCCATTCAAAGAGACACAGTTTGGGCCTGCCTTAACCTTTGGGGTTTATATGTCTGGGTTTTTCCCACGCTTCTTCAGTTTGTTAGGATTTTCTGTTATGTAGCAGTAATAAAACACTAGAGACCTATTCCTTGTCTCAGCGTGGTTCCTGGCTGTTAGGACAATAAAACATAGATTGCAATACACAATATCATTATAAATAGATAAATATACAACCCTTGTGGCAAAAAGCTCTCATTCAATGGGGAGGGCACTACAGCGCCAACCACTTACTTAGTTTGCCATTCTTCTATAAAGGGATTATGCATGATTTCAGTAAAAGACCTAAACTGTCATAGGAGGTTTATACACAAAGACAACTCAATACACATTCCAGGATATAAGGTTTAGTAATATTTAACAGAAAAACCACTGGCTGGAAACCTTTAAAATTGTTTCATTCCATAATAAATTATCCTCCAGAATTGTTGTGCTTTACAGAATTCCTTCCAAATGTCAAATAATATTTCAACCTGATTATGGCATTTCTAACAATTTTTAGAAAATGAATAATCTATTTTGGCAATCAATACTGGAGTAATATACTAATGGTAAAACATATTCTCTAAGTAAGAAATTCACAGTAAATCAAATATTTGTTTTCCGTTGATATTCCAATTATTGCATATCAATTATCCTGTTGACATTCTGTATCCATAGAGTCTTTGTTTGGTTTCTGAATCATATTTCATTATGACTGCAAAGAAGCCCTATCAGATATTACAAATTTTTCAAATTCAGTCAAGTCTCTTTGTTTTAGTAATTCATTTTCACTATGCTGCTAATTTAGAGGTATTGAGACCAATGCAATAATACTGACCATTCTGAAGAAAAAATCTTGGAAAATGTCATTGTTTTGTTTTTGTTTTTTGTTTTTAATAATTAGGGATTCAGTCTGTACAAACTACTATCTCTCCACGACTGAGTGGTTTTTTTGTTTGTTTGTTGTTTTGTACATTCACCTTCATAAAAAAATATATAATATTGAATCAAGGAGCAATAATCTATACCAATTATCTTCCTATGTTTACTTCATACTTTTAATAGATTTATAGTACAATAATCTCTCATATGTTGTACATTTCTGTTTCTATCAAGCCAAATTATTCATTCAAACCATCATGAACTCCTGCTCTCAGTAGAAGCAATAAAGTGACATAATCCAGACAATAATCCAAATTGGACAGCTGGCTTGATAACATGGTTTGAAATTTGGTACTGCCAATCCACCTCATTGTTTCAGGTCTTGTAAAATCTTAAAATTAATATCTAGTCTTTTATTTGACCATATAAAGTTAGTTATTGTTTCTGCCAATTGTTTAATGCCTTGCCTTCAATTCTTATTGGAAACATTTGAAATAAGAAGTTAAACCTTGCTAAAATATTCATTTTTAACTGTTGCTACTATTCCTACCCAGTATAGTTTTAGTTTTCTCTATATGAAAAGGTCTGCCTTTTCAGTTATATCAAACCCTGTTATTTGCTGCAGATACTGCTTTTCTTCTGGTAAATTCCATGTAGTCATCAAATGACTCAATCATTTGAGTCTTGTTCTTTTTAATCTGATGTCCTGGTATGAAGCAATACTTCTACATGGGGTCCCTTACCAATTCTAGAGAATTGAACGTATAACTGTAAGTACAACAGTTTGTGTTCTTTATTTGACACTTTAATTCTGGAAATTTTATTTTATTGTCTTATCTTCCTTACCCAAAGTTCTAATGCCAGCATAAATAAGGAAAAGAAATGGTGGAATCCTTGTTTCATTGCCTTTGGTATAGTACTTTTTTGTAATAAATCTCAATTTACAATTATCTTAGCTCCTTGTTCTTCATAAATCCTTCATATCCATTTAAGAAAATTCAAAACACAGTTCATCTTCTCCAGGATCATAAACATGAAGCTATTGCAAATGACCAAAGGCTTTCTCCACATCAAGAAAGGTCATAGCTACTTCCTTGTTTTTCTAATTCATATTATCAATAGCTTTTAAAATGTATCTAATATTATCCCTCATGTATTTCTCAGGAACAAATGCAGTCTTATCAGGATGAATTAGTCTAGTTAAAAGGGCATTTAATCTCTTTGCAAGTATGGCTGTAAAAAGCTTATTATCTACATTCAATAGAGATATAGAGCCATACGACTGTGCATAAGCTGGATCATTCCCCTCTTCATAAATCAAGGAAATGAAAGCTTCTAGCCATAAAGGGGAAATACTTGAGGTTGCTGCATCTCATTCATTACCTGGGTTAACAGTTTAATCAACA
The DNA here is from genome assembly GCF_035149785.1 of Candoia aspera. Taxonomy (NCBI): domain Eukaryota; kingdom Metazoa; phylum Chordata; class Lepidosauria; order Squamata; family Candoiidae; genus Candoia; species Candoia aspera. The sequence continues at coordinate 50,840,510 of NC_086157.1, read as the reverse complement.
TTTCCAAGAAGGTTTTGTAATATATTGCAGAAAAACCATCTGGTCCTAGGGATTTCTTTAATTTCAGATTATGTATTGCTTCTTTTGTTTCATTTTCTGTAATTGATTTATTGATATATAAATTTCATAATCTTGTTGTAATTAAGTATTTGTTGATCTTTTCTGGATTTAAGATTTTACTATAAAATTGAGAATAGTATTTAACAAATTGATTCAGCATCTCTTTCATTGGAACATGGTAATAATTCTTTTCTCCTGTTCTTTTCATAGTTGATTAGCCAGCAATTTGTCGGGCTTATTACTTTTTTTAAAATATTTCTGTTACACAAAGTCATCTTACTCTAAGTTTCAATTATTTCTTTTAGGTCCACTTGATTATGGATCGCTTTGATCTCTGGATTCTGTTTATGTTTGGATTCTAATATCAACATGCCCTTTTGTTCTTGTATGATGTTCTTTCTGTTTGATGCCAAAAATAGTCCTCCAATGAATGCTTTGCAGGAAATCCCATTGACTGGATAAATAAACATCAAGAGTTAAATTGGCTTGGAAGACGTTCTTTAATTCACAGTGATACTTCAAATTAATATATCCTTGAAATAATAATAGACCATTCAATCCCCAGCTCTTTGGTCTAAAGCTTCCTCTATGTAGTCTTTCAATTAGCGGATCATGATCTGTATCAGTAAGTATTGCAACTTTTCCCTCTGTAAATTTGGTTAATAATGAGCTGGACATCCAGCACATGTCTGTTCTTGAGTACATTTTGTGAACAGAATACTACATACATTTTTTCTTTAAGGGGAATTGTACCAAAAGAAAAAGTAATGATGTACAGTCTGGACAGTTTTGGTACTTTACTAGAATTCCTTCTATATGAACCATACTGTATTAATCAGGGAGTGGGGAAAGAAACCCTCTTCATATAACCCCAAATCAAAACATCATCCTCTGCAATTTTCAAGAAGTAATCGAAAACAAGTTTTTCATAAAATGTTTTTTTATTGGCATTTGGAGCATAAATTGAAGCATTTGTTATTTTTGCATGTTCAGGTCTGAAGTCATAATAATATAAATCTCCCTTCATCTTAAATTTGTTTTTCTGAGTTCCACGATAAATTTAATTTGACTACTCCATTTAAAGAACAGCAACAAAAATGCTGTTAATATTCTAGAATATTTTGAAAACTCTACAACATATATACTGTCAGGGACTCTGGAAAATGTACCTTTCAAGTGTGTCTGAAAGTCAGAATTTCAGAAGCTTCCAGCAATATTGTAATACTTTAAAATTTTGAACTTAAAGCTTTAAAACAGTTTTACTATATTATTTTTAATCTTTCTGATAACTGGAAAAAAAGCTGACAGGATATGAGAAGAGAAATGATCATCTTAGCGATGATACCTAAAAAGCAGAAGTAGGTCATTGGCATATAGTAAAGCATGAGAACAAATCCAGAGGCAAAAGAGTCACAACAGAAAAATGCATATAATAGAAAATACCATTTACAAGGACTCCCTACATATTGTGTCTCTCAGGTCTCCCCAGACTTATCTAATGTGCAATTTTCTTAATATTAGGTAAAAATGTTAGGGAATAAAACTGTAAAGTGTGGCTACAATATTGTTCTACAATATACCCTCTTTCTCACTTTACAAAGGAAAAAAAGAAAGAGGACATTCACTGTTTTCTCCCAGGTATTGTCAAAAATTAATACAGAAGAAAACAAATGTTAGAAGAACGAACAGATGTAGTCAAATTAGTGAGTCTTTCAAGATCTGTAGGTTCTTCCCAGTGGTCTAATCCTACTGTACCATTATTTGATCTTAAAGAACAATATAGATACTGTTTACCTTTGTTGTTTTTTATTCATTCAGTCGCTTCCAACTCTTTGTGATTTCATGGACCAGCCCACGCCAGAGTTTCCTGTCAGAGTGTAGAATAAAGATGGTTATCTCTGAATATAAACTACAGAGAAAAGCTAGGAAGGGTAGAGTAGACATGCCATTTCAGAACCCAAAAATGTCTGTCTGTCTGTCTGTCTGTCTGTCTGTCTGTCTGTCTGTCTGTCTATCTATCTATCTATCTATCTATCTATCTATCTATCTATCTATCTATCAATCTATCTATCATAATAAACCCCAGAAAAAGATTTACTAAGTCACAGTGGGTGTTAATGATGATGTCAACCATCCAAAGCAATGTAATTCTGGGAATCTTCTATTGCTCTTTTCACCAACATATTTTGGATTTTCTTAGAATCAAGAATGAAATCAAGAAAGCATTCAAAGATAAACTATTATTGTTAGACAAGATTCCCAACTTCTTCAGACCAATTTTTCAAAAGGGAGAAAGGGAAGAGAAAGAGTGTGAATGTGTTACCTGAATCATTTTGAGCAATAACAGCCTTCTCCAAAGTAATATCTTACATGGATTTTCACTCGCAGATTAGCAGTCCACACAGCAAAAGACCATGGTGTCTGAGAGTTATAAGTACTTAGTACATAATGGCTGTAACATTTTTCATTGCTTGCTTCAGCTACACTTATTATTGCTCTATACATTTCTTTAAAATTCTAATGAAAAGTTATTATTAAGATACCATAAACTTTATTTCACCTTATTTGAATCCCCTTACTCATTTCACATCAGAGCTAAAGTTAGCATGCCTTAGAATTAAGACAAGCTTGGAGGCGTTCATTGGGCCAATGACTGATCACTGTCTGACTTGGTAAAATAAGGTATTGTTGTTTTTCATTAATTTCTTTAATATTCACTACAAAGTAAAGCAGTCATTCCACACACTGTATTTATATTATTAGATTATGTGGAAATGGAGTGGGTTGTTATCTTGATGAACCTAAAAAATTAAACAAAGAACTCTTTTGATAATTAACTTGAGTAGTTCTGCATCAAAGCAATGAAAAAGTGAGACCAGGGTTAACAAGATCCAGTGGAAATGGCTTCTAGTCTATTAAAAAAGGTGCCTTATCAGTCCTTTATAGTGCTTAAACTTGTTAAACCCAAGTAGCTAATGGGTTTAACATTAGCTTTGTTTGTATTAAAAGCCATGTCTGTCAAATCCTAAGTAAAATAATATATGCCAATAACACTTATATAGTGACGTTTTCTTTCATATTATCTCTAATGATTAATATCAGAGACCTGAATTACTATAAATCAATTCTTGCAGAATTATAAAAGATTATAATCTAATCTATGCTGTTTACTTGGAAATTAGCCCTGCTGTGGTTATTAGAATTTATTTTCAGGGACATGTGTAAAATGAAATATAACCCAAATCAGTATTTCACACTTTCTTTCTTCTTCCCTCCTTCCTTCTTCCCTTCTTTCACATGCAATGGGAATTTATTGTAGTTACTTGAATTATTACTACAGTTTAAGTGGTTAGCTTAATAGCCAAATAACTGAAGTCAATAGGAGGTAATACTTGAACCAATGGAATGCAAGCCAGCTCTTACACTTTTTGAGATTTCATATTTCCATTCACAGTATCAGACTAACATTTACAATGTTAAAATGAAGAGTTAAGAAAGATAATCTTCACATTTCTTTAATGCAGCCACCAGTATCAGAGGTAATCTTGCAGAGGCTTTATCATCATGAGTTCTAACTAAATATAAGTTTGTCAGCAGAATCAGTGCACCAGATTTTATTATGTTGTCTTGGAGAATGGATCATGGGAAAGTACTACTGGGGGCCTGGGAGGGACTGGGACAATGATAGAGACAGTGAAAGAGAGAAAGACTAAAATGTAGGGTTAGAAAGACAGAGGGATAGGAACATCCAAGTGAAATGCGGGGTAGAGTAGGGGGTGGGGGATTGGGAACAAGAAAAGAGTGGAAGACAAGGGGGTGTTGCTGGTCACACCCAATTCTTTGCTGAGCTCCATGAAGCATGAAGGCCATACTTTTTGTTATTGTGATCTACTAAATCACCTCTGAACATTTTGGTTTCCTGATATAGTGTGTTCCAACAATACATCTTATTAAATGGAGATATTGCATGTAAGAAACCCATACACACACACTATTTCAAGGTAAACCATGTTACAGAACGCATAGATCAAGAGTAAAAAATAGTAAGCCAAATAAATTAAAAGCATGAGATAATAAAAAGGAAGGAAATATAGTTAAATCCTGTTTTTACCAATATCAGTCAATCACTATACCTCACTATAATTTCCTCTCCTGGCAAAACATTTTAGCTTCCACAGTACATCTACTGCTTTATACATCACCTTTTGATATTTAAATTTCTGTATTTTTGAGGATCTCGTCAACTCCATCCACCCACTATTTCTTGGTTCTTACCTTCCTCTCAATTCATTCATTCTTCCTTCATATATTTCTTTTGAGATGTAGTCACAGCACCAAGGAAGCACTGTATATGCAGTGTCCTGACATATATTCAAGATGCATAAATTTTGTGGCCCAGTTATTTTCCTGCCTCATAATTCATGCATATTTTATATCTTCAAGCCTCTGTTATATCTATGTCATTTGATGCTTTGCTAGAATTAAGGTCAGTTATTTTTATTTGCTGAGGAATTGTATGCATATTCATATCTTATTTTGCTAATTCTTTGCTTCATTTTCTTCTCTTATTCCCCATCCCCATTGTCTACTATGTTTTATCAATTGTTAACAACTTCCATTTAACATGAACTCTAAGAGATTTTTCATTTACTGTGTTTGATTGTATGTTTTTTCATGTCAGTCGTGTGGAGAATTTCTGAACAGAAGCTTCCATGGACAAGCACCCAAAGCAATTTCATTTGAAGCTTTTGGCTCCCTTATTTTCTTCACAGCAGAAGTGTAGAATTGGCAGCAAGGAGTTAGCACTTCCTAGCTTCAGGAGTGATAAAATTTTCAGAATCTGGGAGAATGTTCACCGTATCAGTCAGTGTATTATTTTCTCTTTCTTGAAAGATTGCATTTTTATTTATTATGGTAACCATATAACAGAGGATAAGGGTAATGCCATTTGACCACAGGATACTGCAGGAATATGCTTCCAAATTCACTTGTTCATGAGTTAAGGAAAAAAAGAGAGAATGCCTTTCTCTGTAGTCAGATAGTTTTATATAATATCATAAAGTACACTAAGTATACAAAAACAAAGAACATAGAATGCATTCGATGGCTCCAAACTTTTGTTGAATATTTCTGAAACAACTGCTACATACTTTTAATAAATAATAGACTTATAGTATGAAATAGAATGCTACAGATTCAACTGAAAAGGAGGGTTTTATCAGACAAATCTAAGCTAGATTTGCACCCTGCCATATTCCTATGAAATTTATTATGAAACCATTGTTTTTAATGAGGGGGGAGATTTATTAAATATACCCCTAACTACTTATTTTCTTGACCTAACATAAAATCAAAGTGTAATGCTGAAGTCCAAAAAGTTGCACACCACTGTCCTAAACGAACTTGTATTTTATATAATAAAATACAAAGCTGTGTCTGAGAATGAATACCATTAAATCATAAAGTTGGCTGGTCTGTAATGAAACGTATTGTCCTTGTTTATGCTAGATAGCAAATTAGATGCCTAATGCTTTTTCTCTTGTTGGTGTGTCACAATATTCTCCCAAATACAATGGATCTTAATCAGATGGCTACATTCCCAATTCAAATCCATCTTGAGATGTGTTTATTCTCAATATAATTCACCTTTCCACCAGGTATTTTTGATGTCTGTGATTGTTTATTCTTTCATTTTTTCCTTCTTCAGTGTTTCTAGGTCACTTTTTTCCCTACTTCAAAAATACTGAATTTTTAAAAACCAGATCACTTTTTGATCTAAATATTTTCCTTCTATAACTAAGCACTGAAGCAGTTCCATAACAGAATTAATACTATGTTCTTTATAAAAGCCAAAAAAAAATAAGCTCCTTAAAATACAATGTATTTCCAAAGTTCAAACACAATTAAATTCAGGATTTCTACTTTTTGTCCTATCAACCTACATCATTTGTGAAATCTGCAGCTGCCTGTTCAGAAAGGATATACAAATCTACAAAGTACAGGGGTGCAGGTGGTGTGATAACATCAATTCTCAGATTAATGGATTCTCTGTATGCTTCTCCTGTGCAAAGACTTACTTAATCCATACTTTGCATTCTATCTTGGTCTATTTTAAGCCTTTCACATCTTAACCATTCTTACTTCCCTTGAGTCCAAACAGAACAGAAATATTAGTCAAGTATAATTTCCCAGCAGGAACATAACCAACATGCTAACAGGACTGAATTTTTTTTTTATCCCAGCCTGTTTTCATTTTTTATGCAAATATTTTATGCAGCTCAAGAGATTGTTATGCTTTGCAAGTCACATTCAGTGAAATGTGTCATTATGCTTATACGCAGGGCAGGAGGAAAATACCAAAGACAATATCTTTATCAAAGATAAGAGAAAGATGACTGTTCCCCACCCCAAATGGAGCTGTATATAAGAGAGAGAAAAAGCACATTCTCCCATATATTTGTATTTTAAGTATTGTTACCAATTAAAAGATATTTGATAAGGATCAGAATAATGGAGACTTCTAGAAATGTTAATTCAAGGTTATACTTTTGTAATGTAACATTTAACAGAGGCAAAAGAGGGAATTTACAATCAATCTTCTAAGAATTTCTTGTCTCTTAATCTGTGTTGCTTAATCTGCTCATGATCCAGGGAGAAAAAAGTAGCTTTTGCCTCATCTTATCTTGGAAGACAGGATGAGACAAGGATATAGCTCAGTGCTAACTAGAAAGATTGGGAGGTGGACCTTTACATGTCAGCAAGCAATTTGTCACCTACTCTGCACAATAATACTCTGCAAACTGAGAGTTACTTGATTTAATCTTACTTTACAAAAGGATTCCACTAGTCACAGTGGGCAGATGAAGAATGAATAGGGAAGGAACTGAAGTACAGGAATGGTAAGATATCAGAATAGTGATGAATAGCATATCCAATAAGAAGAACATTTGGCTCCCTGTCCATTTCATCATATCTAAAGCTGACTAAGTAGAGGTTATGGACATGTGTCCTGATCCTTCTAGACACATTTCAAAGTGAATCGACTGAGAAAAGAGACATACCTCAGTTTATAGGGCTGAGTGGAAAATACACTGTGTCCCCCCCCCCACTAATATTAGGAGTCATCTCACTTCATCAGGGCTATAGAGTCATGTGTAAGTAAAGTTGGAAGCCTCATTCTAAGTTCAAAAATAATCTACAGTAGGAAACATTAATTAGGTGGAGAGGCAGCTGAACTTGTCAGAAGTTGTACAAGTTTCCCATAACTTGCTAAGGCAAATTATAGAACTGGATATCTTTCTTTGACCTAAGAATGGAAACATAACCAGTTTGCACATATATAGCATATTATTTCTTATTTTGCTCTGTGTCAAGAACAATTAGAGGTGTTAATGCATACCATGGTCTACAAATAATGACATGTAACATTCATTTAATACAGCACACCAATATTATTCATTGAGGAAACAGCAGTTTTAGATTTTTTTTAAAATCCCACATTATTAGGACTCCTTCTGAAATTAAATAATCGCAGTATTATTCTAAGTTCTGCTGTCCCTTGCTGTTGAACAGATGTTCATTTGGAATTTGCATCCTAACTTAGATGCTGTTCCTTCCAGTGAGATAGATACTGGATACAGATAGTCTCATCTTTAAATGAAATCTATACAGCTAACTGGGGTTTTTTTTCAAGAATTTGATAACCTGGCCATAGATATTTTATTTTACATTCAAAAGAAAAAAAAAAGCATAGTCAGAAAGTAGATTTGGCAAGTCACTCACATCAGAACAACAGCATTACCTTTGAAAAATCAAGCCTACTGAATGATTATGGCATCAAAACATAACTCTATATACAGCCATATAAATATTTACTTTGTAAGCTTCCTATATATCCTGAGTGTTTGTTAGCACACTGCATGTACCTTTTTGCTGCAGTATACAACAATATATGAACTTGCAAAGTAGTCTGTAGATTAGAGCAGTGTTTCTCAACCTTGGCCATGTTCAGATGTATGGATGTATTCCCCAGCCAGCAAGGAGTTCGCGTCCACATGTCTGAACATGGCCAAGGTTGAGAAACACTGGACTAGAGACATTGGCTTATATAGAATGACATGATTTTTGGTGTAAAAGTGAGTTTTGGTTGCATGTGTGGTATCCTGGATAAAATGAGCCAAACTTATCATTAACTGGGAATACTGCATTTCGCATGGATACAACTAAAGTTCATAAACTAGTTTACATCTTTTTTATCTTCCTAGACAGTGCTATGTGAAAGACTTGACTGACAAAGCTATAATGGGTGAAGAAGGGTAATATCTATGAGCCCATCTGGTGAAAACTGTGGCATGGAAGAGTATGACCTGGAATGTAAGAGGAGTACATGGTAAATAACATGAATTAACAAATGAGAGGAAAGAAAGTGTGGGGGAGAAATATCTCTGTGTCTGTGAAACTAGGAAAAGGGAAGGGTATATAGATCAGAATGTTGTCTGATTTTGTGGGTAGAATTAATTGATACATGAAGGGAGGTGAAGTTATGGGCTATGAATTATGAACGAAAGGACTAAATGTACAAATTGGTGTCTTCATATGTTTCTGGGTACATATAAAAGTTGGAATCCATAGACTGGTAATAGTTTCATGTTATGTCACAGTAATGCTGATAATGGAAGAACCACAGATAAGCTTTGGAAAAAATGTGCAATTTTCTGAATTTCAGGTGAAAAACAACAACAGTTGTGCTAGGTAATATAAGTGGATGGTGGGAATGAGATGATAATTGAGGACAGCATCTTGGGGAGGTGGACCTAGAAGCATAGAAAGGAAGTGAAAGAAAAAGAAACTAGACAGAAAATAAAATGATTGTTGGATGAGAAAGTAATACATGAACTATGTATTAGAAGATAATTTAATCTCCCAAAAATAAATGAAAAGTGGACATTCAAAAACAGTGGAAGCTCAATGGAACAAAATGGAAAAAAAATATGTTAAAGAGTGTCCCAGAAGAGAGTGGAGTTGTAATAACTGGAAATGCAAACAAAATAGGAAAGCATGGAAAGCATTACTTTAAAATTTATTTCTGACTCTTTAATAGCAACTCTATTACAGGTACAGTGAAGAAAATGAATAATTAAATTACATAAATCTAAAGGACAGCTTTCTGAAATAAAGGACTGTCCTTTATAATAAAGGATGTATGGTCACTGTAAGTATAGGTCACATGACCGGGAGGACTTAAGAACGGAGCCATTGACATCATGCATTCCGAGGTGCAATGCAACTGCCTCTCATAGGAATAACCGGGGGGGGGGGGGGGGGAGAGAAATCTGATACTTTTTCTTTTTTTTTTCCTCAGTCCTGATCAGACCCATTTTCAAACTCAGTCCTTCTTTTGGCCAGTTTCTTCCACCACACTATATTTGGTTCCATTCTGTTTTTAGAGTTATTCTGCTCGCAAGCAAACAGGTTTCAAGCTTCTTTACATAATTCTTTTCTACCATTCCTTTCAGTGGGAAAGAATAAAACCATGTTCATGATGAACTGAAAGATGTTCTGATTTTATTTAAAAAATGCATGTAAGATCATTACTGCTGCAAAACAATGACAATTAGAAAATGTTGAAAAGATAGATAGATAGATAGATAGATAGATAGATAGATAGATAGATAGATAGATAGATAGATATAGTTGCAAAGTGTATAGTCAAAGGCAGCAACAAATGGTTATGAGTAAAATAGGGAGAGAAAAAGCTGAACCATTTTGATCGAAGTGAGTGAAAAGAGCTAAACAGGTAGCCCTTGGCAGAATTCATGGAATTAAGAATAAGGATGATGAATAGCTTTGGAATCACACTGAAGTGAGGGGATGCTAAGAAGAATGTTTTACAGATTTACATTGGAATTATACTAATATATTAAAGAGTGAAATTCAACAAATCCTACAAATATTAGTGCCCAAGAAAAAAGGAAATTAAAAATCCTGTGAGAATGTTGAAAAACTGTAAACCTGAAGGTGTAGCTGGCTAAAATATAGATGTAGTTTGGTTATAGAATGCTCTGCAACTTGTTTAATGTATGTGAAGATTACATCTTTGTTTGCCTATTGGGAAGAACACTGTTATTGTCCCCCTGTACAAAGGGAAAGATAACAGGAGTGAAGGCAAGACCTACAGGGGAATCTGTCTGTTCACTGTACCTTGGCAGGCATATGACAGAAGTCTAATTGAAAAGGTATGGAGGAGAGAGAGTAAGCACAATTTGAGAAGGGCAGTGGATGATTTTATGCCAGGCATATAACAGATTCTTCCTGTTTGGAAGGCCATTGAAAAATATATTAATGTCAGCAGCAAAAGTCATTGTGCATTCTTGATTTAAGGAAAGCATATGATAAAACGAATACAGATAGATTATGAAATGGTTTGTGCAATTGAAGGTTGGTTACTGAATATATGATATCTGTTGGGAATAAAGCGCATATGAAAATAAATGAATGCTTAGGAAAAGGTTCAACACTGAGCAGAAAGTAAGACAAGGATACGTTGTATCCCCTTAATCAATGTATTTATGAATATAAGGAATCCATTTGATTCCTTGGTGTTGGTTGAGGACATGAATGTATATGTTATTTTGTATGCATAATACACCATGTTGTTGACTGGAAACACAACATGTTTTCATCAAATATTAGATAACTGTAAGATGCAACCAGAAAATTAATGTATCTAAGATGAAGGTTGTTGTGCTGTATGTTGAGGTGGTTTGGTCATACAGTATCTATAAATAGAACAACAAATATGTGACAGAATAGTGAGTGGGACAAGAAGAACAGGAAAACTGAGTAAGTCATGCTGGATTGAGATGATAATACCTTCAAAAAGAAGCAGGTAAGAAATTTAAAGAACAAAAACACTACATGAAGTGGTACATGTACATGGAAGGAGCAAGGATGATATTCAAGGGTGGGTCAACATGGGGAGTTATAAATAGTGTTACTATAAAATTGTTTTAACTGTTTTCTTTTCCTTATCTCATGCCTTCAATTTCTTTGGCTTATTCTTTCTTACTGCTTTTCTGCCCTCCATGCTCATGCCAAAAAAGAACAGAGTGGTGGGTATGTCTATATGTATGTAAAAATATATATTTATTTAAAATAGCCCACAAAAATTGTCAGCGTTATATGTATACATTCAGTATAAACTTGCCCAAGCACTTATGTTTGCTTTATAATGTCAGGGGAAAAACTGCTAGCACCATGTTGTCATAGTTACCACTCCACAGAAATAATAGAATAGCTGTAATGTTCACTGCTTTATACCTTATAACAATTGAGGTGCATGCTATGGACTATTTTTAGTGCTTTGTTTTCTTATGTACAGACCAGCTGTGCTCCATCCCTACAACAAAATCACGGTATTTTGTGTTAATATTACTATTTGAATAAAGCAAAGCAAGATGCCTAGGGATATATTAGGGGAAAATTAAAAACCTGAATACTAAATATATTTTTAAAAAACCTAAACAAATCAAAATCCATTCATTCCAAAATATCAGATTTTTAAAGGAAAAAAACAATTAAATAATTGTCATGTAGATCGCAGCTTAAGGTTCTTATTCAATGGATAAAGTCTTAGACTGCTATTTAGAAAAGTGATTATTTCCCTAGTTCAACCTGCAAAAACATCAAGTGCTCCACACCCACCATGCTTCTCCTCACATGCACCATCCTCAGCTTTTTGGAAGGAAGTTGATGTGCTCATGTGAACAATAAAGCAAGGTCATTAAAATCAATACCACTATATGAGAATCAATTTTCATAGGAATACTAGCAAGATTATCCACAAACCACTGGTTTCATTGGAAGTGCACTTGACTTTTAGAAGAGGTCCACAAATAATGGAAACAAACTGATGCCGTCATCAGTATGGGATGGTGGAATGCTACCACTGGCCTCATAGTCCACCAGGGTGCTATTTACTATCCTTCTCCACTGCCACCAAATACTCAATGGGAGTAGTTGAAATTTGATGAAGTATTTAAATGGTTATGGTGTTGGACTAGGACTAGAGACTCATATTGAATTCTAATTTAATTAATTCTAATTAATTAATTATAGTTAATTCTCAGCTATGGAAGCTTACTGAGGCTTTGGGCAAGTTATTCTTTCCACGGTTTTGGGAAAAACTGAGAGAGTGAATTCTACAGGCCCTACAGGAAGAAAAGCAAAATATGTAGCTACTCAATTAGTTGGATCACTGAAGTTCTCAAATGTCCAAACAATACAGTATGCTGCTTGGAGTTCTGGCAAATCTAACCCAGATTTGGGTAAACTAGAAATAGCATATTCCTACTTTTTAGAGCACTTTCCAATATATTTCTAGAAAAACTACCCTGCTAAAGCAGGAAACTATCCCACATATTAGACATTGACCATACAGCTGTTTGTTCGTGGAGTGGGTAGGGTTTTGTGGTAAAGCAAGATAATCTCTCTGCTCTTGTCATGAGTATGGATGGTGAGCAGGAGTGGGCCCCTATCCAGGGGGAAAATGCATGTGTCGTTTAGAGGCTTTGAACTGTCCTTCAAAGAAACTCAGAGCAGACCCGTCTTGAGTTTTGGGGTTTATCTGTCTGGGTTTCCCACACTCCTTCAGTTTGGTAGGATTTTTGTCTACTAGAGAAGTTAATAAACAGTAGAGACTAATTCTTTGTCTCAGCGTGGTTTTTTGCTTAAGTTAGGACAGCTCTTTTGCCCATGATCCATGGAGTGGCAATCATTTTCCACCCTCACCTCATGCTTAGTGGCTATCCAGAAAAGCAGGACCCTCTCCTGATTTATTGAGCAGCCCTCCCTATCCCACAGATTCTTCTGCAATCCCTCCCAGCATGCTGCCAGGCCAAGAGGGTTGTCAGGAGAAGCAGGCCTACCATGAACCCTGAGAAGCAGCTGACAGGCCCTATGGAGGGATTCAATGAAGTATGAGAGATTCTACTTCACCACATGGCCCACTCAGCACTTGTCAGATATTTGGAGGGCTACTTTTAGCTCAGGATTTAGCACTGTTTGAGAAGAACACTAAACATGTATTTAAAAATTGTTGTCTTTAGAAACAGCTAATGATGAAACAGCAATTTGCAGGTGAAGTTGAAGAGTTCCTTTGCAACCACTACCCCCACCAATTGTCAGCTATTTTCCAAGCTAGTTTGAAACACATAGCATTCTTCTGAAATAGCACTAAATCTATGTTTTTAAATGCCTCATACTCCTGGGGGTGCTGTGCTCTGAAGTGGAACTGTCCACTTCACTGAATTCATTTCCCCCCCAACCCCACATACACACATAGCACTTGTCAACTCCTTTTTTGGGACTGACTGGCAAGCTCTAGCAGCATGGAGCCAATTTTTTCCCACTAAATCTTTGGTGGTATGATTGAGCTCTGTGCAATCAGAAACCTGTCATAGAAAGGGTCAGGTCCCTCCCAATTTCTATTTATTTGATTGAGTGAGTGAGTGAGTAAAGTTTCACCACTGAGTGCATACTCTGAGCAGCATTCAATTAAAATCAATATAACATCTAAAAACAGAGAACAATAATATAAAAACTGAGCAGGGATGGGGGGAAAGAAAAACTGTATTGTATGTGACATCTATACCAGAACTTGGGAAAAGACCCCATGTTTTAAAGATCATATAAAAAATTGTAGCACATGAGCATTGGTAGGCATCTGCTACTAGGTCTGGCTGGTGTGGCAGAAGAATTACAGATAGATGGTTGTTTTCCTGCAGGAGTATGTTTCTATACGAAAGCTCCATGCAATCAGAAATCCGGCAGCTAAAGTAGGAGATGCTAGCTTAAAATACTAGACTCTCCCATTGCTAAAAGTTGAATGTTCCTGTAAAACATACATGATAACATAGGGCAACTGGGCAGATTAATGTCTGTGGCTGTGACTACATCATCAGGGACGCATTGTTTATACAGCAAGACTTCTATAGGGAAAAGAGGAAAGTAGACACCACTTTGATGTCTGAATGGCTAAATATGACTTTAAACTACCACCTTTGTGGACTGGGTATCACACAAGGCATTGTAATCAGGTTATGTCCTTTAACAATGGTAAGCAGATTCATTCATTCATTCATTCATTCATTCATTCATTCATTCAAGCCATAGTTACCAGGACACGAGAATGAGTCCTATGATGAGGCTGACTACCTTTATCTGATACTCAGATAAAAGAGACATAATATACAATGCTGTTTTAATCAGCTGTCAAAGATCCAAATTAGCAATAAACTGAACTGCAACTGAGTGAAATTTGTGGCAAAAAACCCCACCCAGTTTCCACCCTATATGTAAAAAATAGTCAAACTCTATTTGTCCTACTAAAATATCTTTTAATTTGACTTAATAGAGGTACATTTATTTTTTAAAAAAGCCTTAGAGGGATTGGAAGGAATCCCATGTGTTTAGAGTTTTAAAATAGATAGGAATGTGTAAATTCAGCACTAAGTATCCACTGAAAATTCTTAACATTTCAGAGGATATGAATCATATATCCTATATTGCCCATGTACAGAATTCAAACATTGATTACACACTGTGGCTTCTTTATTATAATGGTATGTGGGAAAGACCTTGGGAGACAGGACAAAGAGATGCTGCCTAGGGAATAGTCAAATAACAGACAGTATAGCCCACAGCTGCATAGTGGGTGGAGCAAGAGGCTCAGAAGGGACCCTTCCTATGTTCTCAGGCTGTAAAGGTAATGGTGGGAGAATTGCACTTTCACACTTGCAAGTTTCTGTTAATGTAGCTTTATAATAAAGTAGAATTTGTTTATCTGGTCATGTTTCCTGTCTGGTCTACCTAGTAGGGCTAACACTCCTGAATTCTGTCCCCCTCCATAAGCATGAGAAGATAGCTGTGAAGGGGAGAAAAAACCTGTGTCTTTCCTTTCCCTTCCATTCCCCTGAAAGCTTAACAAGAGACATTCCATTTTAAAGGAATGCCGCTCTTTAGAAAGGGCTTGCTTGCTTATACTGTATCATAGATTCAAAAGATGGAAGACTGGATTTAAAGTTCCGTAAGTCAGAAGAAGAAAAGTTGAAGAGCTGAAGAAAAAAGGAAAGGAAGTACTAGAAAGAGGAAAGCTGGAGGAATAAAGCTGAATGCAGAAAAGAAAGAAGCCTGAAGACACTGTAGAACAGAAGAACCTACAGCTGGCAGTGTGTAAGTGTGTGTGTATCGATGTATTATGCAGGGCTGCTGAATAAGTCTACTTGGAAAGCCACTCAGAAGCTGCAGCCAGTCTATAATGCAGGAGAACAGGCAATTATGACATACCCTGTCATGCCCATGTAATATGTTTGCTTCACAAGGTGCATTAAACTCAGGAAAGATCCTTGTGCTGCTGGGTGGTGAAACATGTCAATCTTTTGGTTATTTATTTATTTATTTATTTTAAAAAAGAAAGGCTAGAAGGAAGCAAGGACCAACAGAAGGCCCATCCATGTGAAATGCAGAAGAATGTAGATTTCTAAGACCTGCTGTCACTAGGCTATTCAGTGTATTCAGGTATCTTTCCAATGGCCTGATTATTATTAATTAAATTTGTACACCACCCAGAGTCATTGGAGTCAAGCAGTGTACAGATTTAATTAACAACAACAACATTTTTTAAAAATAGAATTAAGTGAAGAATTCACAGCTTGAGTCTCCAAGAATGATATCCATATGGCCCTCACCCTGACTGTGTCTAGGAGACCTTAAAACCAGGCACTTCTCCCAGGCCTTGGGTAAGACTGGGGTTGGGTCCTGTGTGCTATATTGTTTTCAGAATAAATGCTTTCTCTTCTTTTCAGATGCCCATGTTTTTCACATATTTTTTTAGAAATTATTTTGTTATTCTACATCACCTAGAGTCATCATGGAGTTGACAGATCTTTTTAAATAAATACAAACATCCTTCTATTTAACTAAAACCTACAGTTAACCATTGAAATCAGCTGCCAGCCCTAATGGCAGATTACACACAACAAAAAGTGGCAGTAGAGTTCAATACAGCCCTGCAATGAAGAATCGGAAGGGCCAAGAAGAAGTGCCAAGAGAGGTCTTGTAAGGCCTGAAGAAGTTGAGTGGCAGCAGCAGAAGATAGCTTATGGGGACCAGGAATTGTGCTCATAGTAGTAGCCAATACTGTCTACCACACCATCAAAAGACACAAAGAAAGAGTTAAGCCACAGTGGGCCAAAGAAAAGGTCAAGCTTGAGTGGACCAGATGCACCATGGCCAAGAAAGACAAAGCCAGAATTACCAATACCAAACAGCTATCACCATAATGCTGAAGTCAAGCCAGAGCCAGATAAAGCAAGAGCTGACACTACAAGATGTGATACTGGTGGCAATGACAAGCAACCTCAGAGCAATTCCAACACCATAAGAGTCAAGTACAGCTGAGTCAGCTGACAACAAGACCAGACCAGCAATAAAGAGAGCCAATAATGAGTTAGATGGTGGTGTGTATGACTGAGACCAGGATCGATAAAGTTAACTTAGAACTAAACCTAGTGTAGATATTAAAGAATTTAACATTTTCCAAGTGGAATTGATAGTGTGTATCCAGCTTGAGAACTATATCATCCTTAGCCTGTGATAATAAGAATAAATATACTTACAGATGTCAATTGCTGCTTTAAAATATATATAATATTCTGCCTGTAAATCATTATATATTTATTTCTGCCTACAAATGTTTTGGGGAAGCAATGTTCTCATGGTCATTGGAGTACTTTTTAGTGAATTTTATAACCTGTTCTAATAGGAGAAGCCAATCTAGTAAATGTTACCATCTCTCATCCCATTGCCAACATCTGATTGATATTGACTAGGCTCAAAACCAAGCAGGGTCGGATCTCGTTAGTAGTTAGATGGGAGCCCACCAGAAAACATTCTGGAAGGACGCAAAAACATATATTGCTACCAAACTAACCTGTACAAGCTCAACTCAAGGGAATTTTAATTTTATTCAGATTAATAAAATTGTAGAAAATCAGCTTTTTCTGTTTACATATGTAGTGTGTCCCTTCATCCCTTCAACCCTAGGACACCTTTCAGTAAAAGTGTTAATATTACAGCTTTTTCCATTGCATGCAACAATGTACAAAGGCCAGAAAGTCAAGTCACAGAAACAGTTGCCAGGGACAGAGTGGGGGGTTTAGAAGGACAGGTTGGATTATGTGTTCTGTGATTCATGAATGAGCCAGTTGTCACACTACTGTGATATAATGTACATATACCTCTGGCCAATTTAATTCTGTCCATTTCTACCCCATGTGGTCTGCTCATCAGCCATGGAAAAGGTACGCTCTTTATTTCCTCATGAAATATGTTCTATCAGGTTGACAACTCCTCATGCAGATCTGGAAAAGTGTATGTAAAAGTGACTGATGGGGAGTAGAAGGAAGGAAAAGTTCAGGGTGTTAGCGGAAGTCCATTCATGTCACCAGAGAAAAAAGCTATCTCTGCTCTCTCTCTTTCTCTTTCTCTTTCTCCCGCCAAAAATATTATTTTTTTTTTTTCCTTGCAGAGTATATTCTTTCCAGAAACACAAGTATGGATATAAGTATCTTCAGTAATAACTGCATTATTTCTACATATGAAACAGGACTGATATTTTTTTAGGAAATAAATAGATGAAAGCACAATACTGGATATACCTAACTTCGCTTACAGAAAACATATCCTTTTCTCTGGCTAAAATGTAGCTCATGGCAACATTTTAAAGACAGAATTATTGTGATTTTACTTTATTGCAATACACTTCAAAGCTTGCAAACACATGTTAAACTGCAGCTGAAAGCTAAAAAAGAGCTGAAATATCAGTCTGAAATAAGATGTAATAAAATATAAACATTACCTTATTTTCCTTTTAGGTTATTAAATTTGAATGAGATCCATCTTAAGAAATAACATGTCTTTTCCCCTTCCCCTCCCTTGTGTGTGTGTGTGGGGGGGTGCATACACAATATTTTATAGACATGTGCTGCAGAGTTTTTTTTTTTTTTCTATAACAGAACAGTAACATTTTCAATTAAAAGAATAATTGGATTGTAAAGATGACATACCTTTAAAAACATTGGGGGAGGGGGAATTAACCACCAAGTGAATCTTAAAGAAAATAGATATACTGGAACCAGTAAATGATCTATTAAATAACAAAATAATGTATTGTGCAGGATAATATATATCCTATGCTAGTAGTCATAGCAACTTCCTTGAAAAATCAGTGGAAGTGGAGAATCAAAAGGAAAATTATGCTTTATGTTGTACAGTCCTCTGACAAATATTAATTACCTTAGCAGGTTTCAAAATGCAGATTAAAATATCTAACATTTCTTTAACCAACTTTGCTTCTTTGGCTCCTACCACTGCTGAAAAGCACCTCATGTGATGGTCTACATCTTATCATTGTATTAAATATTCAATACATTAGAAGTGTTGACAATTTTGTCCAGATTATTTAAAACACACAAAAATATGTAGCAATCATTTGTAACTTGTCATAATACTCATATTTTATATGCATCTTTCTCTGATTTGCATTTTTATGGAGATTTTTCCATTTTTTTTCTATGAATCTTTCAAAAATATGTTGCTTTAGGAAGGGTAATTTTTCAAAATTTATATTTTTTGGACATTCAGTATTTGAACATATAAATATTTCAAGGTGGACACTATTATATATTAGCTGATGTTGCAGCAGATTCAGTGATGATTTTTTTTAAATCCCTTGATTGCAACAATCACCCAATTTTGAAGAAACAATATTTAAGAAGCAATATATTCACATTAAATGAATATATTATTTTCAACCTATTTGAAAATCACTGCAAACACACACACACACACAGCTATAATTAATTTTTTTTAAAAAAAACCACCTTTGTTCCAAAACTTTCTACAACTTTTTAAATGGAGAAAATAGAACTTTGATTTCTTAATTCAAGGGAACTAGAAATATATCAGAGTATGTTATGAAAAGAACAGTGGTATTCAGCCAAAGGCATTCTAGAGTTATAAACACTAAAACCCCATTTCTTTTGGATTAAATAAGTTTTAGAATCTGCCAGCAAAAATGAAACATGGTGTCAGAGAGAAAGTGAGAGAGAGAGAATTTTTCAGGAGACCAGTTTCTGAAAAGTAGCTATGTTACTCTATAGCTATAGCAACAGAAGCAATTGTGACACCTGAGACACTACTTGATAAGCTGTGGTATGATAAATCCAACTGCCATATGCATATATGAACAGCCAGAAGGTGGGACAGAAACTCATTGAAGATACCAGTAAAAATAATGGTCTTCTATCTAAAACCAAGAACAAATGTATTGCTTCTTGGCCTTTTGGCTAAGAAAAGGTATAGAAGTGGATGGTTAGAACTGGTATGAAAATTTGGCATGGTCCTAATACAAATAAGGATTCATGTATGAATATGGGTATATACAGTATTAATACAATGTATTCTTTAATGCTCATTTACTATTTTCATCTGTGATAAAGGTTATATTTTATTCCCACTATTTAAGTAAGATTCAGCATTTATGGCAGGAATTGTATTATTCTTCACTTCATGTAGAAACCTATTTGGGGAAAATCCTGCCAAAATAATTGACAGCTTCCAATCTTTCACTGGATCTTGTCATAGTGATCTGGGCATGGTCCAGTTCTGTGTCTAAGTACTTTGTGGGCTATTTTATTTAACAGTTTGAAGGTTTTTTTATTATTATTTTAAAGTGTATATCCTGTCTGTTTTCCAAAGACAGATTTCAGTTATGATTAGACATGAATGGGGTTGCATTGTTAATTTTTTATTCCCATTCGTAATATTTTAAGTTTTAAGAGGAGGGAAATAATGGAGTATTTGCCCATGTTTTGAGATAAATCATGTTTATATTATTTAGAAAACAGAAGAGGAAAAAAAGAGATTCAAATTAAAGAACTAAAATATATATTTACTAATAGTATCTCTGAACAAAGTTATGTGGGGGAAAAATGATAATTCACTGTGATTCACTTCCCCTCACCCACCGAGAACTTTCCCTGAAATATAAGTAAAACAAAACAAATTATTTGGAAGAGATGAAACAGTTGACAAAATGTCCTTGTAAATTTGGTATTATCTTACAGATTCAGTTTAGCTTTGTGTCTACAGACACGGACAATAAGCAGGAAGTCATTAGAAATTGATACTATGAAACTGAATGAAATGTCAGAAGTGGTTATTGCTTGAGGCCTCAATCAGAATAAAAAGTCCTTTTCTTCTCTTTTTCATATTTATCCAATAATATATGTGTTTCTGAGCCCATTGAAAAAGAAGCCAAGATTTGACCAATGGTGTCAGATTCTGATCATCCTTAGTCACTATTGTTCAACCTAACCTTCACCACCATTGTTAAGTCTGGAAATCATCCCTTTGGAGTTCTTTCAAGAAAAGACAAGGTATAATGCAACAATTATTATTATTATTATTATTAATAATAATAATAATAATAATAGGTCATTCCACTGAGAAATAAAATAGAACTATTGATGTTTTTAATGTCCAGAGAATATTTGCAGCAAATGATTAGAATATGCAAAACCATTTGGTAGTTTTGCCTGTCATTTTGTAAAATGAAAAGAGTGATTCAAAAGTATACATCTGCCATTGCCTAAAAAACAATATCAAGATTTTCATTGATCTCAGTTAAGCCAAAATAAAAGGTTTTCCACTGACTGCATTCCTGAAATTGCAACAGGTACCAAATATAAGAATGGCAATGTGGTGCATCCAAAGAACAACACAGGCACACTCCTGTAACTAAATGAAACAACATAGACTTTTTCAGTAAAAATTATGTTGTTCAACTCTCTAAGGAAAGCAATTATAATGCAACTAGTATTCTTGACCTCTGATCCCCTACCTCTAATATTTTATTTATTTATTTATTTATTCATTTATTTATTCATTTATTTATTTATCAAAAGCAATTACCGCCCATCTCTTCTGACCGGAGGGACTCTGGGCGGTTTACAATACAGAATAAATATACAATAAAATTCTAATAAAATCCCATTAAGATTAAAACTAAAACAATTTCTTAACTACCCCAGCTCATAAAATCCAGATGGCTATGATTTCTTCAAACATTATGTAGGAGGGGCACTTTAAGGCACTAGCCAACCCCAAGTATGTCAATTCTCCTCCCTGTCCCAAGCCCAGTGGCAGAGCCAGGTCTTCAACTTCCTCCGGAAGGCTAGGAGCGATAGGGCTAATCTCACCTCTGGGGGCAGGATGTTCCAAAGGGTGGGTGCTAATGCCGAGAAGGCCCCCTTCCTGGACCCCGCCAGATGGAATTTTCTTATCGACGAGGTCCGCAGCATGCCCTCTCTGCATGATCGGGTAGGACGGGCTGATGATACGGGGAAGAGATGGTCCCTCAGGTAACCCAGTCCCATGCCATGTAGGGCTTTAAAGGTGATAACCAACACCTTGAATTGGACCCGGAAGCAAACTGGTATCCAATGCAGCTCATGTAGCAAAGGTGTTATGTGCGCCCTTCTAGGGATGCCAAAAATAGTCTGTGTGGCCGCATTCTGGACCAGCTGAAGCTTCCAGCTACTCGTCAAGGGTAGCCCCATGTAGAGCGCATTGCAGTAGTCTATATGGGAGATAACAAGGGCATGAGTGACTGTCCGAAGGGCTTCCCAATCCAGGAAAGGGCGCAACTGATGCACAACATGAAGCTGTGCAAAGGCCCTTCTGGCCACAACTGCCACCTGCTCTTCAAGCAGGAGCCGTGCGTCCCCCAGATTACACACCAGGTCTGTCTGGGGCAGTGCAACCCCATCCAGAACTAAAGATGACAAAGTCCTGGATACAGAGGAACCCTTAACCCACAGCCACTCCATCTTACCTGGGTTCAGCCGAAGCCTGTTGTTCCCCATCCAGACCCCTACAGCCCCCAGGCACCGAGAGAGGGCAGTCACAGCATCCCTTACCTCACCCAGGAT
The DNA here is from genome assembly GCF_035149785.1 of Candoia aspera. Lineage (NCBI taxonomy): Eukaryota > Metazoa > Chordata > Lepidosauria > Squamata > Candoiidae > Candoia > Candoia aspera. Next base: position 50,818,398 of record NC_086157.1, on the reverse strand, counting down.
GGAGATATACAATTGAGTTTCATCGGCATATTGATGATACCTCAACCTGTGGTGATGGATGATCTCACCCAGCGGTTTCATGTAGATGTTAAATAGGAGAGGAGAGAAAACCAAACCCTGCGGCACCCCACAAAGGAGAGGTCGAGGGTTGGATCTCTCCCCCCATCACCACCAACTGGGACCGGCCATGGAGGAAGGAGGTGAACCAGCACAAAACTATGCCACCCACCCCCAACTCCCTGAGCTGACCCAAAAGGATACCATGGTCGATGGTATCAAAAGCTGCTGACAGGTCAAGAAGAGTGAGGATAAATGCACTACCCCCATCCCGTTCCCGCCAGAGATCATCCATAAGTGTGACCAATGCCGTTTCTATTCCATATCCAGGCCTGAAACCTGACTGAAAGGGGTCTAGATAATCCATTTCCTCCAGAATCCTCTGGAATTGTAATGACACCACTTTCTCAACCACTTTCCCCAAAAAGGGGAGGTGGGAGACTGGACAAAAATTATCCAGTACAGTAGAGTCCAATGATGGTTTCTTAAGGAAGGGTTGTACCAGCGCTTCCTTAAAGGCAGCTGGAAACACCCCCACCCTCAAGGATGTATTAACCATTGCCTGGACCCAACCACATGTCACCTCCCGAGCTGCTTTCACCAGCCAGGAGGGACATGGATCTAATTGGCAAGTGGTGGCATTTACTGTCTGGAGGATCTTGTCCACTTCCTCAGGTCCAACAGATCAAACTGTTCCCAGATAACATGGTAAGTATGAACCCTTGGTATCTCCACAGACCCTGCCTCACTCTTGGAGTCTAGCGTGGAGCAGATCCGAGCGATTTTGTCTTGCAGATGCTCTGAAAACTCCTCTGCACAGCCCTGTAGATGGGTCACTGCACCTTCCTTCCCCAAAAGGGATTGAGTAATTTTAAATATGGCTGTTGGGTGGCATTCTGCAGATGCAATAAGGGCAGAGAAGTATTGATGATTCGCCACTTTCATTGCCACCAGGTAGGCCTTAATAGTGGCTCTAACCAGTGTTCGGTCGGATTCGGTCTTTGTCTTCCTCCAGCAGTGCTTTAGACGTCTCTTAATCCTCTTCAAAACCCTCAGCTCCTCCATAAACCATGGGGAGCATTGAGTATGATGAGGCAAGAGAGGTCGCACAGGTGCAATCCTGTCCAAGGCCCCAGCCACCTCCCTATTCCAGGCGGTGGCCAGGGCCTCCACTGGACCATGCAGCAGATTCCCGGGTATAACCCCCAGCTCCCTCTGAAACCCTGCTGGGTCAATCAGTCACCTGGGGTGGACCAATCGAATGGGTCTTGCCTCCCTGCAGAGGGGGGTGGCATAAGAGAATCTCAAGGCCACCAGGACGTGATCTGACCATGACAACGGGGATAGCTGTAACTCTCCCCTCAGGTCACATTGCAACTGCTCCGACAAAACTAAATCTGGGGTGAGGCCACTGTCTCGAGTTGGGTTGCAAATAATCTGAGTCAGGCCCATGGCTGCCACGGTAGCCATGAATTCCCGAGCTGCCTCAGAGGCCTGCCCCAGGGAAGGCAGGTTGAAGTCCCCCAGAACCATAAGCCTGGGGAACTCCACTGCCAACCCTGAGATGGCCTCCAGCAGCTCAGGCAGGGAGGTTGCCACGTAGCAGGGAGGCTGGTACAGCAGCAACACTCCCAACTGCTCTTGTGCACCCAACTTGAAAAACAGGGTCTCACAACCAGCCACTTTTGGGGCAGGGCCCCTGAAGGCCACCAGACACTCCCAGATGACAACTGCCACCCCTCCCCCCCTGCCCTGGTGTCTCGGCTGGTGCCATACCGTAAACCCAGCCGGGCACATTTCCAAAAGGGGCAACCCCCTTCGGGGCCCAGCCATAATACATGCCAGGTCTGCCCCCTCCTCAGTGATCAAGTCACTTATGAGGGGGGGCTTTGTTTTTAACAGACCTGGTGTTAAGTAGCAACAGCCGAAGACCAGGGCCCCTGTGGGTCTGCTGACCAGGGCCTGGGTCTGAGCACAGAGGGCCGGAACACGCCACCGGTAGCAAACATCTGCAATACTAAGTTGAAATCAAGGCTAAGAGTTCTAATATCCCTAGAAATGCAAATGGGCAATGTTGAATATGCAGTAGCATATTACATGACTTTTCTTTTTTGAGATCTTACTGGGGAATACAGAAAATAAAACTTCCTATGAACAAACATCATAATTTTGTGAAATCCAGAAGGAACTTATGGTGCCATTCTGAAAAATATTTGGACATAATATGTCTATCATATGGAAAAACTATGCACAGCATGAGAATATGCTATAAGAAGAAAAAAGTTGAACTCTGAAAAAACTGTCTGTCTGAGCTTGTAAAACATCTTTGCTGATATCCATATATATTGTATACACACAAACACTCTCTCACACACACACAGACAGACACATATACACACGGAAACCTTTTAAATAAAATTGACTTCATAGGGATTTATCTGCTACCTTTGTTCTAGTCCTAAAAAGGGTTACTTTTAGGATTAGTTAAATCTTATTTCACCCACAGTAGAAATTCAAAAGGCAGAATACTAAAATGCATTCATTAATATTCTGCATGTCATGCAGCTGAAGTACAGTCAAATGTACACAACAACAGGTAGGATGTAAATAATTAACCACGGGACATAGGCAACTGCACCATCTTGATATGCGTAGCACATATTATAATTATTGATGCTCTACTTCTTATGCCCTTGGTAAGAATGCTGTGTCTTCTGTTTATTACAAGAAATAATGGCTTCCTTTCTGGGATAATGTATTGGGAAATGGTATCCACCAAACACTACAACTGAAGTCTTACAATTTTGAGATGTAGACGTAGAAGTAACCATCATTCGTAATAGCAACTTTGCAGATAGTCTTTATTTCTTGTATTCTTCACTTCGCTAACACTAGTGAAGTGTTACCATACGTTATTTTACAAGAATTTATAAATGGTAGATTTTCTGAATTTTCTTTAACAAATCTTTTTTTAGTCATCAGACTAAAACCAATTAGAAACATTATTCACATCCAGGCCATTCTATCTACATTCTCCAAGGGAGAGCAGAGTTGTTGAGCACTGCTTATGTTATAATCATCCCTACCAATGGGAGAATATTCTTGCTCTGCCAGGAAAACCTGAATTTTAATAAGGTGTCTAATATAAGTGCTTCATTCAAAATCAGATTGCAACTTTAACTAATGTCTATCTGTTTGATGGAATAAGATTATTAATAGAGCAGTATGAAGAGATCAATTCTTATTCTAGAAAAATATCAGTTTCTACCCAGCTGTTTGAAGCTGTGTTTGTGTTCATCATCTGTCATTCAGTTATCAGCAGACAAGAGTATTTTTGAGCAAGCCTCAGCACATTTTAGCATTAAATAAAGGCAAGCAGCAATGGAAGAGGCTTCCCTTGAACTGAGCAATCAAAAGTCAAGTTTAAAAGTGCACATCTATCTAACTTAATGCCACTCCAAATTTGGAGACCCGTTGCAGGAGCATTTTTTGAAAGGTAATAAAAAGATGAAAGTTGTTTTCCCCTACATCTTTCAAGGGAAATTTTTTAAAAAATATATTCTACCAGGAATAGAGAGGGAGTCTCAACTTAATATTTCTGGTGACTTTTCTTTTTTTAATCTCATATGAGCTTGTAGCAACAAGACAGCTGTCATCTCCACCTTCTTTGTCTCTTACAATAAATGTGTTTATACAGCAATCAGATAGGAAAGGATACAGGATGATTTGTCTTTGAAACGGATAGGGAAAACATAGAGACTCTTTCCAATATGACCAGGAAAGATGGAAACTTAAGAATGGAGCAGTTGACAGCATTCAGAAACAGTGCCTAACTGCCTCTCCCATTGGGATGCAGTGGAGGAATTATTTCTAGATTATTTTTTTCCACAGTCCCTGGCTTTTTTCAGATTCAATCTTTGTTTGTTGGCTTTTCCTGCCACATCAAATGTCCCATTGTGTTGTATTTTCAGACAGTTATACTGAAGTTGGGCAGACAGTTGAACAGAGAGAGTCTCAAGTCCCTTGCATAATTTATTTCTAACATTTTGTTCAACTGGAAAGAATAAAAACAAATGAAGTTTAAAGAAAAAGTTTACTCACATTCATATACTGTCAGCAGCATTTCTCTACTTTCTTTGTAATAAGAAACTTTTCATTTTTCCTCCCTAATTCTGTAAAGAATGCTTCTCCCCCTCTATTTGCTCTGTTTCAAATCTCCTTTATGAACTGGGGGACTTTGATTCAGTACAAACATTTGGCACAGCACTAATCTAACTACATTGCAAAACCAGGAATCTAGAAATCCTAGGTTTTGCCCTTGCAATAATAGAAATATGGCCTAACAATGTTTGCATCTCAGAGACTACAATGAAAAGATAGAAAGGATGAATATTCTTTGAAAGAATAAAATGTGTTGCTTTTTGGAGATTTTTTTTTAAAAATCAAGGTGAGTTTCTAATGCAATTATTACTATACTCTGAGAAATTGGATGTACAAAGGAAGCTGTTTTCTGAATGAACATATATCTAAAATAACATGTAGAATTATATCACATTATTGATGGAGTCATAAGGCAATTGTGGTAAGACAACTTTCCAATGACTCTGTCATAACATTGACTGGGTTCACAAATCACACTAAGCCATGATTTGTTTTTAACCATGATGTGTTGAAATTGAGTTCATTTATAATGCTAAACCACAACCAATTGAGTCACAGTATGGCTTATCTTGATGTGTGAGCTCAGCTATTCAAGGTATCTGTTATAAAACAAGTGGTGGGTAGCTAGCCAGCCAATAACTATCAGTCCAACTATAGGTATTTACCAAGTCTCAATAAGAATGCTTGAAAAATATTATTTATTTCAGGTTCAGCAGTAGAAATTAATTTATTTTGCCAATATTTTTATTAAGTGTATACACACAGAGGATTTAGCACAAATCTATACTTTATGTGAGATACAGTTTTTATTGATATAAAATCAGTTGTCCAGTGAAATTGTAGCTTGGCATATTCATAGTATAGCCTCTTTGCTTTTAATGAAGACAATGGCTGTCTAAGTTGTAAAAGATACACCCATTTACAGCTGATTTGTCAATAATGGTTCTGTAATTTCAGAAAGCACTTAATGTAGTGTTTAGAATTAAAAGGAATCATGACATTAGTAGCAATTTTAAGCACTGTAGTCTGTGTTTATTTCATCCTGGAACTGAAAATATGTTATGGCAATTTCATTTTATTTGTTTTTACCTTTGCTTCAGTTTCTAAAAATGACCATATCTGCATTTTCCAGATGCACTGATTTTGCATAACGGCCCTTGGCTTTTAGCATGCTCTAGCATTATATGAAATGAAAGAGGAAATTAGTTCATGCTATCATTTGACTATTGTGGGAGTAGAAGGCTATTTCATGGTTTTATAATTACCTACCCAATTTGAGTTGGTTATTCTGCTAGGCAAAATATAGTGACTATAGTGACTTTTCTCCAGTTTTTCCCTATAACCCTGTGAGGTAAGTTTGGGCTGAGAAAGTGTGTCTTCATTCACTACAAAACAAGAGTTGTAATGAACAATTTATTTATGTTCTGTTGATTGCTGTATTCTTCAACACAGATTTCTCAGAATGCACTTCAGTCCAAACTATACATAAATAAACAGTAAGCTAAAACTCAGTATATTTATAATAAAGAACAGAAGCATAGGTTAGCAGCTTTATAAACAATGTGTTAAAGTCATCCAGAGATGATATTACCAATTCATTCATAATTGTATGAATGTTGTAGCTTGTAGCTTGTATAAATTGTAGCTTGGCTGTGTTGCTCTGAGTAGGTTCACAGGAGCTATCTGGGTAATATGGCTAGATTCCAAGAGATTGGATTTGATCTCAGTGGATTCACTTGAATCTGATAAGAAATAATTGGAGCTGTGCTCTTGTAACAAAGCCTAGCAAAAGGTTACCATACTTCATCCACTATTAACCATTCTTATAAAGACTGATTCTAAAGGATCTGAAGCCTGCTTTAGGCATTCTTTATCCAAAACACTCAGTGTGAAGCACTGCAGATAAGCCTTCTCTCTCACACACAGACATGCACACACTGAATTAACTAAGATTACATTGGCTGCTGCAAGCACTTCCATATTTAGAATAAACACTTGCCTGAAGCAGCAAAGGTGCTGGTGTCCATGAGCACATACAATTTATTTATTTTACTTATTTATTCCTCATATTTCTTCACCAACCATCTCACCAAAGCAACTCTGGGCATTTACAATCAGATTAAAATAATAAAAGATTAAAATACATAAAAACAGATTCATCATAAAAATATAAATATACAATCATCCATCCATCCATCCATCCATCCAGGAAAGCTTTTGCATTGTAGAGATTTCCACTTAATGTGTGAATGCCTTCAGGAGCTCTATTAAAGCTGAGGATGTGGGGTCAAAGAATTATTTTGGCAATGTTGTAAAAGTCTGCTAGCTATTAGAGAAATTTGCATCAGAGCTGGAGGAGTGATCCTGTAATCCTAAATCTATTTGGTACCTGACATTAGTTTCCAGGATCCTGAAACTCATATGCTAAGCTTGTTTCTTTCACTTGTCCCAAAATACCTCTACCCAAATCAGCAGAAGCCCTAATGGACCAAGGTACTTACCAACTGAGATACAAAGGACATTAACTGAACTGACATTTGAGTTTGAACATACAGGTGTCAGGAGATATGTCTACAGGAAAGGTAAATGTCATGTTCACCGTTTCAATGTGCCTGGTACATCATAATGCCTCGCATGCCATTTCCTTGGAGGGGGCTTGCTCTCAGGAGCGGGTGGATGATTCCACTCTGCGGAGGTGTTATCTCTTGGCCGTGATATTGGAATGTGTTTGGGTTAGGTCATGGATTCAAGGTTGCTTTCCCAGGCTGAGGCTAACGGTTTTCGGCACCTGGGAGGGGTGGTTGCTATGGGTGGGCGAGGGAGGGGTTTTCCTCAAGCAAGGGGATTTAGTTTGTATTTTTGCCCACTTTTGCTCATTCTCAGCTTTCTCTGTATATGCCATAATTCCCTCAATAAATCAGATTTCATTTAAGCCACTTCTTGTGAGTCTGAGTGCTGGGGGTGGGCAACCATTACAGTAAAACATTAAACTGACTTCACCTATTGCTTTAACAGAAAAGGAAGTTGCTGACACTTCTCACTGTTTTATTATATTTATATGAAAGAAGTAAAATGAAATACACATGCCAATGTTAAAGCAACCAATAAATCTTAAAACAGATGCATATATCCAAAGCTAAATAGGTGCTTCAAACTAGGAGCTTGCTGCACCTGGTTGGACCTCCTTAATGGCATCTTTTTCTGGGTTTTTCCATGGTCCCTGCAAAATATTATTTAAGCAGGTGCTGAGAATGGGTACATACCTTGATGTACCCTGTCAGTATCCCTTACTCAAGCTTGTAATCTCCTGAGATCACATGCCTCTGGTGTCAGCCAGAATGGAAAAGACACTATTTCTTCAAGGAGGTGCCATCAGATGCAGAATGCATGCTCACGCCCACTCTGAAGCACCTGTTTGACCTTGGATGAGAAGCACTTTGAATCCCTAATATATAAGAATCCACAAAATTTAAAACAGTCTGGGTACCTAAGAGTGGCTTTGCCTGATTTTTAAAGAATAGTGTTAATGGTGGCAGAAAAATGTACAAACGTGTAGGTTATGGGAATAACTTTTGTACGTACTCTTTACATTGTCCTAATCCTTCCCAATCTCTGCAGATTTGGAGCACCACTAAAGTCAGAATCAATCCTGTGTCAGCTTTTAATGATATATAACCTTGTATATCCTAACCCTTAATTCTGAAAAACAAAGACACGCCCCTCTCCTTCAGCATTCAGTAAAAGTGGCTCACTTCAGGTGAAATCATTCAAGAATATATCTTTGCGTATGTCTGTCTATACACATCGACTTAGAAATGTAATAGTTCAGATCTTGGCTGTGAAGAAGAGTTTTCTCTCTTGGCACCACACACTTCAGATAGTAGAACATAATAAGGATAGAAAAGCCAGATAACAAAAAACTATGCAGTGCTAGGCAAGGGCTTATTAATGAAATAGCCAGCTAATTCTTTGGTTTCAGGTTGTTAAAATATGATTACAGGTATGTTACAATAATATGCAGATGCTTTGACTTTTTCCAAGATGGGGCATTTCATTTAATGGAATAAAAGACCCTTTTACATCTTCTTATACCATCTAGTTCAAATTATTATTTTAGGTCCATTGAGCATAGGTCTATTACCTTCTGTTCTGAACCTTTTTTTCCATCTCTCTTGTTATCATGCTTAAAAGCCTTCCACAGAATTAATATTTCTCACTTTACTGTATCTTGGGTACTCGGCTTAGAATTTAAATACACGTGTTCTTAATGTAAAATAAAAGTGAAAAGATACTAAACAAGGGGTTTTCATTATGTTTCCTTTTTTTTCCTTGCCACTAGAGAACCTCATTACATATCCAGCAAAGAAAAAGCGAATGAGCCATGAAATACCGCTATAGCTTCCTTCAATGTTGAGCACTAAGCTTTAACTTAAATGTTAATATTGGGTAGAGGCTTAAATTCAGGCAGTTTAGGCCTTCCTAATAGTATATTATGAAGGCAATCTCCTAAGTAGATGAAAGAGATGCCCATGAAGATTCCCACAATTCAAAATGAATGAAAAAGGGAACACTTTGAACTTAGTGTTCAAAATAGCTTTGTTTCTCCCTGTTTTCTACAAAGATAAAAGGATATATCTAAAGTTGAAAGCATGGGAAGAATCTACTTTATCAGTATGAATGACAATGTAAGCAATGTAATAAGATAGAGGTATGGCGTAACCAGACTATAATTTGTAGTAATTCCAAAAAAACAGGACATGCCACAAGAATATACATATACATATACATGTACATGTACATGTACATGTACATGTACATATACATACACACGCACACAGTGTGTGTGTGTGTATGTATATATATACACATACATACATACATACACATACAGTATGTATGTATGTGTATATATGAAATTAGCTGTTAAGGTCTCAATTTGTTTTAGGCAAAAGTATAAGATAGACCAGGTCCCTGGTCTAACAGGCAGGTCCATCTGCAAATGCTAAGAGATTTTTCTTCTGCTGACAAGAGTCTAAGGTAAGCAAGCAGACTGATCCATATCCAGTTCAGGGGCAGCAACACTAAACGGCTGATTTTATCAATTTATTTGTTTAATCAAACAGGTTATTTCCTTGATTAAATAAATCATTTCATTTAATGAAGGGTTTTGTATGTGCATCTTTTTCATTGGACAATCAGTTTTCCAGTGACAGCAGACATTTTCAGGGAATTCTTCCCAACTAGATTTTTTAAATCAGGAAACCTGAATACCTACCTACTATGATGCAGCAGTGAAATACTATATTAAAAAAATTCAAACACTCTGAGAAAGCTTTAGAAACAGAATTTCACATTGTGAGAAAAGACTTTTCTTTCTTTTTCAGAATTTTCAGAACTGATTCTGATGCACAGTGGCCCGCTTCCCATAATGTGCTTGATCCAGTCAATAGTTAACCCAGTGAAATATTTTTTTTTCTGGCATGCACAATAACCCTAACCAAAACAAAAAGTTATGATTGCATAGCACCCATTCACTTTTTCCAGAAAGTCCTAGTATCCCATGAACTGAAGCATCAGGAGGCTATTGACAGGACATCATAACACTGCTACTTCCTTCTCCACTGATCAGCTGGGCAACAGCAGATGCGGCTTGAACTGTAGTCAATCAATAGTTGTGGTTAAAAGTGATAAAATCTTTTTATCTCTATCATATATACTTTCACTTCTCATCCTTTTTGTGTTTTTTTTAATATAATTTTATCGAAGTTTTTAACAAAATAAAATAATACAAATATTAGAAAAGAGACAAAGAAAACAAAAAAGAAAGAATAGTGACGAAGGAAGGGAGGGAGGGAGGGAGGGAGGGAGGGAGGGAGGGAGGGAGGGAGGGAGGAAGGAAGGAAGGAAGGAAGGAAGGAAGGAAGGAAGGAAGGAAGGAAGGAAGGAAGGAAGGAAGGAAGGAGATTCCAGTCTTTTCAACAGCAGTTATAAATGTATTTATATTTTACCCTCTCTCTCTAAGGTTACATCACAATTCTTTTCTCACTCATTTTGGCAGCTGAGACAGCCACGGTTCATATTCCCAAAAAAGAAAAGAACAGAAGCCAGAATTAATACAATTAGGAAAGCTTTATTGATTAATTCTGTATAGTGACATAGAAGAGTCCCTTTCCAATCAGCCACAGCAGATGTGAATGGAGGGAGAGTGAGACACTGCAGGAAAAGTTTATTGCCCTTCATCCTCTCTGTATCTCCTGCACCTTCTACAGCTGCTTACATTGTGTTTGGAAAAGTAAGTCAGGAAATAGCTGCATAGGTTAATCATCAGCAAGAGAAAGCTAGATAAACATTAGTTATGCAAACTGCCATCTTTGTTTCTTTTGCTGTGTTGTTTTTGTGGAGGGGGAATTCTTTTTTGTTTGTTTTTTTAATGTTTTTAACAATTTGTAACCGCCCAGAGTAGCTGGGAGTCAGGCAACATATAAATGTAATAAATGAGAATAATACTAGTGAGGATCCCTAGTTAAGATGAAAGAGGGAAATAATTACCCAACTGATGTCAGAGTGGGAAGCTCATTCCACTTTTTAATTTCCGTTTATTGAAATCACCAAAAAAAAAGGAACTTTTTTTAAAAATCGGTGGCTGAGGTTATTCTGAACTACAGGCCTTGGCACTGAGTTTGTTTATTTATTTGTTTGTTTGTTTGTTTGTTTTTCAAATTTCTATCACCGCCCATCTCCCCCAAGGGGGACTCTGGGTGGTTTACAATTAAATTGGAAATTAAAACTATAAAAGAGATAAATTATCATACAATTAACCAAATAGAAAGTAAATGAATATAAAATCCAGCAGTGACAAGATCTTGCTCAGGAGGGAGTACACTATGGGACCAGCCACCCCCAGGAAGAACTATTGCCCTTCCCATCCCCGGCAAGGTGGCAGAACCAGGTCTTCAAACTCTTCCAGAAAGCCAGAAGCAAAGGGGCCTGTTCTTTAATGAAGACATTCAGTTTCAATTCTTTAATTCTTTAATGAAGAGATTTGCTTTTTTCAGACACTCTTTCTCTCCAGATTTTTTCCTTGGAAGACTATGTGCACAAAACTGATTGGGTTTTGATGTATTTACAAAGCAACTGACTAAGTGTGTATTATCTATGCATTGCTGGGTCTGTTTTAGGCTGATTTAAAGCTCCAAAGGTAAAGTGACTGGGACAGTTGATTCCTTTTTGGTGCTTCTTCAACCCACTAACCTTCTATAATTCTATGTGTTGTAGGAACATAGATTATTTTTCTCAATATTCTTTATTTCTTTGTTTGATTGTTTGTTAGTTTATTCAATTTATATCCAGCCACAATCTCACAACTCTCAGCAACATACAAGATATGAAAAGAAAAGCATTAAGGCATCCATGGTAAGATTAAAACACATACAACATATAGGGAGAATAAAAATAAAAAATACATTAATAGTAACGTACATTGTAACAGTAAAAATAAAAAGCTGGTGCAATAGATTGCAATTACTAAATTTTCTCCAGAAAAGATCAGTTTTTATTACCTTCTGAAGGAGGGAACTAGTCTGATCTCTATGGGAGACTGTTCTATAACACCAGCCATCCTACAGAAAAGCAGCAGTTTCTAGCCTCATGTCTTTTCATCCCAGAAATGTGGGACCACAAGGTGTTTCTCCTTTAAGGTTCTAGACAGCTGGGCCAATACAAGTTGGAGGAGGCAGCCCTACAGGCATCCAGGAGCCAAGTCATAAAGGGCTTATATACCCTTTATAATGACAGTTTTTTCCTGTGGTTTCCTGCCAGATTTGTAATCATCTTAAATCCTAATTAACTATGCTTCTTTAACACTAGGGGTAAAAAATAACATTCTAAATTTGCAGAACAAATTACTTTATATACAGTAGTTCTCAGTCTGATTTCAAGATTTCAGTTCAGATTTCTGGGAAAAACTATCTGTCCCTTTCTTGACACTTGGGAGAAAGAGAGTAGGCGAACAGAAAGAAAAGCATAAGTAATTGAGAATGGATATTCCTCTTATTTCTGACTGTTGCCTCAACCTCTAAACCTGGCCATTATGAGTCCCCACATAAATTATCCCTGACAAATATTGATATCCAACAAATTCCATTTTCTGCTTTCCTGGTTTGTCCCGAGTAACTCCATTAAAGCTTGCAGAACTAGATTTGAAGTAAGAAGCTAAATTAACGGTTTAGAACTGGGCCTCTGTCCTTTATTGCCCTCTTCTTTTCTCATTGTGTTCATGTTTAGCAGCTGACCACAAACTGTCAGTTAAGATGTAAAGAGGATGAAGCTATGACCACAAACTGCCTAAAAGGAAGAGATGCAGTGGGCATGCAGAAGAAGGATGCTAAGGAAGATGTTCTAAGAAATTTGAAAGTCCTGGTATGCAAAATTTGAGAAGTGCTATATGACTTTATGCTGCAAAAGGATACACATACAAGAATGTCACTCTTCAGTAGGTCACTGAGGAAAGTGTGAATATGGAAGTGAATTTATTGCATGTTCAATGACTTACAGATAATGTATAATAAAGTGAATAGGCTTAAATTATGGAATGCTTTGTGTGAAGTGACGGTTGTTTGTTGAATTCAGTAAGAATGGTATATGAAGGAAGTAAAGCCTGTATGAAAATAAATGCAATGTCTAGAAAATGGTTCAACACTGAGCAGAGAGAAGAGAAGAATGAGTGATGTCCCTTTGGCTGTTTAAGATATTTATGAATAAATGTTTACAGAATACTTGTAGTTATATGGGCTGTGTCTTTGTGTTGTTGATTGGGACCATAAACTTACATGTACTTTTGGATGCAAATTATGCTGTTTTGTTGGTTGAGAATCTGAATGATTTGCAGGAAGTGTTAGATTGCATAATACTACAAAAAGTATGGATCTGAACATTAATTCAGCATAGACTAAAGTTAGCTGGGTTTGACAGGGAAAATGGAATGGGAAAATGGAAAACACTGGAGCAAGTGAATTTGTATACCTCGATAGAATTTTTACAAAAGATGAAAAAATGGGTAGAGGAATTTTAAGATGTGGAAACACTGGTAAAAGGTAGTACATATTATTTATTATTTTACGAGGAATGAATGATTATTAAGAACGAATGTATAAGAGCATACTTCTGCCTATTTTCTTTAATGAAAGTGAAAGTTGGGAATACCAGGAGAAACATAAGAGTAAGTGGGTGCTGAATGAATGTATATTGGATACAAAAACGAATTACCAGTACGATATAAGAATGTTGAGGTGGTTTGGTCAGAAAGAAAAAAGAATCAATTTGTAAATCAGATACATGAAGGCTAAGTGTGTAGGTCAATAGAAAGTAGAAAACTGAGAAAGTCCTGGTTCGTTGAAGTTGATAAAATGTTTAGAAAGAGGAACTGAGAAGACTTTTTTTTAAAAAAAGAAGTGAGAAGTTTAAAGAACAAAAGGTCATGTATTGTGATATATGGACATGGTGGGCACAAGAAAAGTTTTCAAGAATAAAGGTAGTATGAATGGTGCTAGTGTAAATTAGAAATTTCTCTTATCTCATTCCTTTCATTCTTTTTTCTCTCTCTATTTAGGACACCCTTGTCCTAAATAGGGTATATTAGTATGCTTCTTTAAAAAATGAATGTAGTTACCAAGAGTCAAGCGCAACCTGAGAGAATCTTCACCTTACTTTAACTTGTTTATAGAATGCCTTGTCCTGTCACTAAACACATGACATGTCAAAGGGAAAATTATCTCTTCCTTTATGAGTCATCTCTTCCTTTAGGGTTTTAGCATATGAAAATGTTCAGATGAAAATTCTTAAAATCTTTTCTTCTAAAAAATGGCAGAATATGCCATTTGGAATCAAGGAAGGAAAGAAAAAAAATACAAAGAAGCAAGCAAAATGTTAAATATATTCTTTAATGTTAAACCAAAGAACCATTTTGCTATACTATAATTTACGTCCTTTTAAAAAAATTAAATCAATTTCTCTGTTTGAAAAATAACATGGTTATATTCATTCTAGTGAATATTTAAAAAAATGTGTACACAAAATATGCAGTACTCTACAACTTCATTAATACACTATCTTGCAAATTAAATATGTGTATGTTAATAAAAATGGACAATTAAAAATAAGAATAAATCTATCAAACAAAGCAGCTGGAAAAAATACATGTAAAATCTCTTTCAAAGACACTAGAATAAACTGGAAAAAAAATCATCAGAAGTATTTTTAAAAACCTAACAAATATTGTTACATTTCTTTATTTAGACTCAATGTATTCTGAATGAATTACTCACTTGAAAACATTTTACAAAGATAAGAAAAATTAGAATACATAATAATATGCAGCAGATATAAAAAGTACAAGGTGTGACACTAGGAGCTTACAAATCACATTAAAAATAATGACTACTATGACTACTACTTCTTGTGCACCTTTATTTATATATTTTCAGGCAATAGGCCATCTATCTTACTAAGCTTTCAACCATGCTTCCCAATAATTCTTGTTCTGGTAAGGCTATTTTTTTTCCATGTGTTTTTTCCCCAAATAACTAGATACATATAATCTTAAAAGAAGCAAGTAGCCAAATTCATAGTACATAACTTGATTGTATAGTGGGAAAAACTACAGGGTCAAATCTCTGAAGACTCTTTTAGTTAGTTTGGTTAGTGAACTTGTAATATAATATTTTCAATGTCATATATACCAACCAGAACAATGGAATTCAGACCTAAGCAAGAATTGTTCAACCTCAATTAATGTACTTCTATGCATATGCCTCTTGTCAACAGTAGTGGTAATTATGCAAATGTCTGCCTATTTATAGATATTCAGATGGTATTTAATCAATCATGAAGTAAATTTCTGCAGTTAATTTGAGTGTCAGCAAGAGACATATGAGAAAAATATTGATCAATTTCTGAAACGCTTCATCCATTTAAAAGCACTAAAATTAAAGTGTGGTACATTTGCAGGCTGGTGCACATTATTTCTGTAATGTGTTGATAGTATATTTAATGCAATCTTAGATTATATTATCATAACTCTACCCAATTTTTAAATTTAAGAACTGTTACGGCAGGATGTGTGTAAATAGAAATAAAGCGTTAAATCCACAGTGTATCTTCTATGGATCAAAGAGACTATTCATGGTATCCATGGAAGTTTTCTTAATCAGTACAAGTGAGGAAACATGGTTTGCTAATCACCTACTTCCTTGCAGATCATCTCTGAGGTGGAGGAGATGTTACAAAACAATGCAAAAGGTAGTGCTGTAGGCTACAGAAAGGAAGAGAAACTGGAAACAATCAAATCAGCCTACATTCTCAGATTTCTGAGGCTGATTAGAGAGAATACATATCCAAGCAAGGTCTCAAATAATGCCTTGTAAAGGTTATGGAAATAGAAATGGAAAGAAAATGCAGAGCAGTGATTCACTGAAGAAATGGCTTTGCTCACGGACAGCAATTCACAAAAGCTACTTTTTTTTCAAAATGAGATGGCCAAATTAAAGCAGATCAACTTTCCCTTGGTAACTTTAATGCAATATTTGAAGGAGAGAATACTCTGCACATCTTTAATTGCTGTTCTCAGTAGCTTTAGATAAGAATTTATTACTCTTGGTTCATCTATGTACATCTTACCCAGAAGCTCTTTGGTCCATACTCTGGCCCCATTTCTTCCTTTGGATTAGCAGCGTGGAAGTCGCCACTCCCACCTATCTACCAGGCATCCTCATCTGGCCTTCTCTTCCAACCTCATGTGTGAAAGAGAGGGTTTTCACAACCCATATCACCTTTCTGGTGACTAAAGAATAAGAAAAATAAATAGTAAATAAGTGTCATTTCCTGGCTTAATAAATACAGGCATGTGTCTAGAAGGTTCATCCTTTCTTTTGCAATAGAACAATCTCTTAAGAAATAAACAAAGTAAAATGTTACTTGTTTTTTAAAAAGTCAAATATAAAACCTGTTTTAACTTTAAGTATTAATGTACAATCAGTTCCTGCTGAGTAAGAGTTTATATAGCAAGCTCTTTCAATAAAACAGGGACACCCAAGTTACTTTTAAAAAATTAAAAATGTAAAATAAGATGCAGTTTTCCAGTCACACCAGAAGACAGTACTGGTCAACTACTATTAGCTTGCTTATTGCTCCAATATTTCTATAAAAGAAAGAGATAGGACAGTGACTTCAGCAAAGGATCATTACCTTGTCGTGGTGCTGGAGCTTAAGCACCTCAATGATGCCATGAGCTAAACCGTGAAGGGCCACCCAAGACAGGAAGGTCAGGACAGAAAGGTCAGACTAAATGCAATTCCTGGGGAAGGTAATGGCAACCCAACCCAGTATTCTTGCCGTGAAAACTAAATGGATCAGTACAACCAGAGATATGTCGGTATACCATCGGAAGATGAGACCACCAGGTTGGAAGATGGTCAAAATGCTACTGGGGAGGAACAGAGGATGAGTTCAACAAGCCCCAGACGTGATGACGCAGCTAGCTCAGAGCCAAAAGGACGGCTAGCGGCCGACGGTGCTGGTGGTGAACGGCGAATCCAATGTTCTAAGGATCAACACACCATTGGAACCTGGAATGTAAGATCTATGAGCCAGGGAAAATTGGATGTGGTTATTGGTGAGATGTCAAGATTAAAGATAGACATTTTGTGCATCAGTGAACTGAAATGGACTGGAATGGGCCACTTCACATCAAATGACCACCAGATCTACTACTGTGGACAAGAGGACCACAGAAGAAATGGAGTAGCCTTCATAATTAATAGTAAAGTGGCTAAAGCAGTGCTTGGATACAATCCAAAAAATAATAGAATGATCTCAATCCGAATTCAGGGCAAGCCATCTAACATCACAGTGATCCAAATATACGCCCCAACCACAGATGCTGAAGAAGCTGAAGTAGAGCAGTTCTATGAGGATCTGCAGCACCTACTGGACACGACTAAAAGAGATGTTATTTTCATCACAGGAGACTGGAATGCTAAGGTGGGCAGTCAGATGACACCTGGAATTACAGGTAAGCATGGCCTGGGAGAACAAAACAAAGCAGGACATAGGCTGATAGAATTTTGCCAAGACAACTCACTCTGCATAACAAACACTCTCTTCCAACAACCTAAGAGACGGCTTTATACATGGACTTCTCCAGATAGACAACACTGAAATCAGATTGACGACATCCTTTGCAGCCAAATGTGGCAGACATCTATACAGTCGGTAAAAACAAGACCTGGAGCTGACTGTAGTTCAGATCACGAACTTCTTCTTGCACAATTTAGGATCAGACTAAAGAGATTAGGGAAGACCCACAGATCAGCTAGATATGAGCTCACTAATATTCCTAAGAAATATGCAGTGGAGGTGAAGAATAGATTTAAGGGACTGGACTTAGTAGATAGGGTCCCAGAAAACTATGGACAGAAGTTCGCAACATTGTTCAGGAGGCGGCAACAAAATACATCCCAAAGAAAGAGAAAACCAAGACGGCAAGGTGGCTGTCTGCTGAGACACTAGAAGTAGCCCAAGAAAGAAGGAAAGCAAAAGGCAACAGTGATAGGGGGAGATATGCCCAATTAAATGCAAAATTCCAGAGGTTAGCCAGAAGAGATAAGGAAGAGATATTTTTAAACAAGCAATGTGCAGAAGTGGAAGAAGACAAGAGAATAGGAAGGACAAGAGAAACATCAGAGGTAAATTCCAGGCAAAAATGGGCATGATCAAAAACAAAGATGGCAAGGACCTAACAGGAGAAGAAGAGATCAAGAAAAGGTGGCAAGAATATACAGAACACCTGTATAGGAAGGATAACAATATCGGGGATAGCTTTGACGGTGTGGTCAGTGAGCTAGAGCCAGACATCCTGAAGAGTGAGGTTGAATGGGCCTTAAGAAGCATTGCCAATAACAAGGCAGCAGGAGACGACGGCATCCCAGCTGAACTGTTCAAAATGTTGCAAGATGATGCTGTCAAGGTAATGCATGCTATATGCCAGCAAATTTGGAAAACACAAGAATGGCCATCCGATTCGAAAAAATCAACTTATATCCCCATACCAAAAAAGGGAAACACTAAAGAATGTTCAAACTATCTAACAGTGGCACTCATCTCACATGCCAGTAAGGTAATGCTCAAGATCCTGCAAGGTAGACTTCAGCAATTCATGGAGCGAGAATTGCCAGATGTACAAGCTGGGTTTAGAAAAGGCAGAGGAACTAGGGACCAAATTGCCAATATCCGCTGGATAATGGAAAAAGCCAGGGAGTTTCAGAAAAACATCTATTTCTGTTTTATTGACTATTCTAAAGCCTTTGACTGTGTGGACCATAACAAATTGTGGCAAGTTCTTAGTGGTATGGGGATACCAAGTCATCTTGTATGCCTCCTGAAGAATCTGTATAATGACCAAGTAGCAACAGTAAGAACAGACCACGGAACAACGGACTGGTTTAAGATTGGGAAAGGAGTATGGCAGGGCTGTATTCTCTCACCCTACCTATTCAACTTGTATGCAGCCACATCATGCGACTTGCTGGGCTTGAGGAATCCAAGGCTGGAGTTAAAATCTCTGGAAGAAACATTAACAATCTCAGATATGCTGATGATACCACTTTGATGGCTGAAAGCGAAGAGGAACTAAGGAGCCTTATGATGAAGGTGGAAGAAGAAAGTGCAAAAGCTGGCTTGCAGCTACACCTCAAAAAAACCAAGATTATGGCAACCAGCTTGATTGATAACTGGCAAATAGAGGGAGAAAATGTAGAAGCAGTGAAAGACTTTGTATTTCTAGGTGCGAAGGTTACTGCAGATGCTGACTGCAGTCAGGAAATCAGAAGACGCTTAATCCTTGGGAGAAGAGCAATGACAAATCTCGATAAAATAGTTAAGAGCAGAGACATCACACTGACAACAAAGGTCCGCATAGTTAAAGCAATGGTGTCCCCCATAGTAACATATGGCTGTGAGAGCTGGACCATAAGGAAGGCTGAGCGAAGGAAGATCGATGCTTTTGAACTGTGGTGTTGGAGGAAAATTCTGAGAGTGCCTTGGACTGCCAGAAGATCCAACCAGTCCATCCTCCAGGAAATAAAGCCAGACTGCTCATTTGAGGGAATGATATTAAAGGCAAGACTGAAATACTTCAGCCACATAATGAGAAGACAGGACATCCTGGAGAAGATGCAGATGCTAGGGAGAGTGGAATGCAAAAGTGTAACGGTTGCCTCGTTACCCAATAAGACGCGGACTCACTTAGGTGGGCTAAGGATTTCCGTTTATTGAATACAGAGTGCATATGCGCAAAAAGCCGGGAATGTGGGCGTGGCAGCGGGTTACCCCGTTTATACCCGCGTGGCGGACCTTGTCTCCCTCCACCCCCTATTGTCCCACGAGTTGGATGCGGATCCCTGATGGGCGATCTGGAAGTGATACCGGTCTGCTGATGGGTGATTAGGGTGATCACCACTGGTTTCTTCTGTCTCCTCTTCCCTATCCGTTGCAGGTGTGTGCCCCGGGGTAATGTGTGGGAGTTCCGCCGATCTGTTTGATGGCCCTTCTTGTTCTGGCAAAGGTGTACCTCCTTTGTCCCTTGATTGCTTTTGGTGGTTGAGTGCTTAAAGGATTAGGGCTATCCCTTCCTCCTTCCTGAAAGGCATGTTCCCCGTTGTGATGCATGGATGCCTTGCAACGGGGAACATGACAAAAAGGAAGAGGGGCGACCAAGGGCAAGATGGATGGATGATATTCTAGAGGTGATGGATTTGTCCCTGGGGGGGCTGGGGGTGTTGACAACTGACAGGAAGCTCTGGCGTGGGCTGGTCCATGAAGTCACGAAGAGTCGGAAGTGACTAAATGAATAAACAACAATAGGACAGTGAAATGAAATCATGTCCAGGGTAATCCATGTCCTATATAGATGCTTACCTTTCTAGAAAGTAAGAGATGGAGGGTTGTAAATAGGACTTTTTGGAGTGCCTTTGAGTCAGTCTTGGCTCCTGACATTTACCTGGACTAGTCCTTGCAGTTTTCCTGGCAAGATGATGGCAAGAAAATTTGCCATTGCCTTCTTCCTAGGGCTGAGAGAGAATTGTTGTTGTTTATTCGTTTAGTCGCTTCCGACTCTTCGTGACTTCATGGACCAGCCCACGCCAGAGCTTCCTGTCAGTCGTCAACACCCCCAGCTCCCTCAGGGACGATTCCGTCACCTCTAGAATATCATCCGTCCACCTTGCCCTTGGTCGGCCCCTCTTCCTTTTGCCTTCCACTCTCCCTAGCATCAGCATCTTCTCCAGGGTGTCCTGTCTTCTCATTATGTGGCCAAAGTATTTCAGTTTGGCCTTGAATATCATTCCCTCAAGTGAGCAGTCTGGCTTTATTTCCTGGAGGATGGACTGGTTTGATCTTCTTGCAGTCCAAGGCACTCTCAGAATTTTCCTCCAACACCACAGTTCAAAAGCATCTATCTTCCTTCGCTCAGCCTTCCTTATGGTCCAGCTCTCGCAGCCATATGTTACTACAGGGAACACCATTGCTTTAACTATGCGGACCTTTGTTGTCAGTGTGATGTCTCTGCTCTTAACTATTTTATCGAGATTTTTCATTGCTCTTCTCCCAAGGATTAAGCGTCTTCTGATTTCCTGACTGCAGTCAGCATCTGCAGTAATCTTCGCACCTAGGAATACAAAGTCTTTCACTGCTTCTACATTTTCTCCCTCTATTTGCCAGTTATCAATCAAGCTGGTTGCCATAATCTTGGTTTTTTTGAGGTTTAGCTGCAAACCAGCTTTTGCACTTTCTTCTTTCACCTTCATCATAAGGCTCCTCAGTTCCTCTTCGCTTTCAGCCATCAAAGTGGTATCATCTGCATATCTGAGATTGTTAATGTTTCTTCCAGAGATTTTAACTCCAGCCTTGGATTCCTCAAGGCCAGCTTGTCGCATGATGTGTTCTGCGTACAAGTTGAATAGGTAGGGTGAGAGGATACAGCCCTGCCGTACTCCTTTCCCAATCTTAAACCAGTCTGTTGTTCCGTGGTCTGTTCTTACTGTTGCTACTTGGTCGTTATACAGATTCTTCAGGAGGCATACAAGATGACTTGGTATCCCCATACCACTAAGAACTTGCCACAATTTGTTATGGTCCACACAGTCAAAGGCTTTAGAATAGTCAATAAAACAGAAATAGATGTTTTTCTGAAACTCCCTGGCTTTTTCCATTATCCAGCGGATATTGGCAATTTGGTCTCTAGTTCCTCTGCCTTTCCTAAACCCAGCTTGTACATCTGGCAATTCTCGCTCCATGAACTGCTGAAGTCTACCTTGCAGGATCTTGAGCATTACCTTACTGGCATGTGAAATGAGTGCCACTGTTCGATAGTTTGAACATTCTTTAGTGTTTCCCTTTTTTGGTATGGGGATATAAGTTGATTTTTTCCAGTCTGATGGCCATTCTTGTGTTTTCCAAATTTGCTGGCATATAGCATGCATTACCTTGACAGCATCATCTTGCAATATTTTGAACAGTTCAGCTGGGATGCCATCGTCTCCTGTTGCCTTGTTATTAGCAATGCTTCTTAAGGCCCATTCAACCTCACTCTTCAGGATGTCTGGCTCTAGCTCACTGACCACACCATCAAAGCTATCCCCGATATTGTTATCCTTCCTATACAGGTCTTCTGTATATTCTTGCCACCTTTTCTTGATCTCTTTTTCTTCTGTTAGGTCCTTGCCATCTTTGTTTTTGATCATACCCATTTTTGCCTGGAATTTACCTCCGATGTTTCTAATTTTCTGGAAGAGGTCTCTTGTCCTTCCTATTCTATTGTCTTCTTCCACTTCCGCGCATTGCTTGTTTAAAAATAATTCCTTATCTCTTCTGGCTAACCTCTGGAATTTTGCATTTAATTGGGCATATCTCCCCCTATCACTGTTGCCTTTTGCTTTCCTTCTTTCTTGGGCTACTTCTAGTGTCTCAGCAGACAGCCATTTTGCCTTCTTGGTTTTCTCTTTCTTTGGGATGTATTTTGTTGCTGCCTCCTGAACAATGCTGCCAACTTCTGTCCAGAGTTCTTCCGGGACCCTATCTACTAAGTCCAGTCCCTTAAATCTATTCTTCACCTCTACTGCATATTCCTTAGGAATATTAGTGAGCTCATATCTAGCTGATCTGTGGGTCTTCCCTAATCTCTTTAGTCTGATGCTAAATTGTGCAAGAAGAAGTTCATGATCTGAACTACAGTCAGCTCCAGGCCTTGTTTTTACCGACTGTACAGATGTCCACCACCTTTGGCTGCAAAGGATGTAATCAATCTGATTTCGGTGTTGTCCATCTGGTGAAGTCCATGTATAAAGCCGTCTCTTAGGTTGCTGGAAGAGAGTGTTTGTTATGCAGAGTGAATTGTCTTGGCAAAATTCTATCAGCCTATGTCCTGCTTCATTTTGTTCTCCCAGGCCATACTTACCTGTAATTCGAGGTGTCATTTGACTGCCCACCTTAGCATTCCAGTCTCCTGTGATAAAAATAACATCTCTTTTAGGCGTGTTGTCCAGTAGGTGCTGCAGATCCTCATAGAACTGCTCTACTTCAGCTTCTTCAGCATTTGTGGTTGGGGCGTATATTTGGATCACTGTGATGTTAGATGGCTTGCCCTGAATTCGAATTGAGATCATTCTGTCGTTTTTTGGGTTGTATCCAAGCACTGCTTTAGCCACTTTACTATTAATTATGAAGGCTACTCCATTTCTTCTGTGGTCCTCTTGTCCACAGTAGTAGATCTGGTGGTCATTTGATGTGAAGTGGCCCATTCCAGTCCATTTCAGTTCACTGACGCCCAGAATGTCTATCTTTAATCTTGACATCTCACCAATAACCACATCCAATTTGCCCTGGCTCATAGATCTTACATTCCAGGTTCCAATGGTGTGTTGATCCTTAGAACATCGGATTCGCCGTTCACCACCAGCACCGTCGGCCGCTAGCCGTCCTTTCGGCTTTGAGCTAGCTGCGTCATCACGTCTGGGGCTAGTTGAGCTCATCCTCTGTTCCTCCCCAGTAGCATTTTGACCATTTTCCGACCTGGGGGTCTCACCTTCCGATGGTATACCGACATATCTCTGGTTGTACTGATCCATTTAGTTTTCACGACAAGAATACTGGGGTGGGTTGCCATTACCTTCCCCAGGGATCGCATTTAGTCTGACCTCTCTGTCATGACCTTCCCGTCTTGGGTGGCCCTTCACGGTTTAGCTCATGGCATCATTGAGGTGCTCAAGCTCCAGCACCACGACAAGGTAACGATCCTTTGCTGAATCTGAGAGAGAATGATTGACCCAAAATCAAGCAGCTGGAATAATGACTAAGACAGAAGTAGAACTTACAGTCTCCTGGTTTCTAGCCTGGTGCCTTGACCACTATACCAAACTGGCTGTCAGATAGGCACATGGTACAGTTCAATCTTCTAGTTACTTTCCATCCAAGAAGGATCTAATTTTAAATCATTGTGAAGGAAGAAAGAAGGGTGTGGATCCTGGAAGATCGAAAGAATCCCAGAGAAAGTCCTGTGGCTGTTTTTCAATGGATCTGTCATCCAGAAGAAATGGTCTACAATGGAGTCCAACATTGCAGCAATGACCAGGAGGAGACAGAGCTGAACAAGGGTCAGAAAACAAACTTCTGTCTTCTCTCATGTTTTCCCACCCTCCCAGTATCAGTATAAAAAGCCAGGCTGAGAAAAGGCAATCAGCTGAGAAGCCTTTGCTGATAATTTGTGGAGGAAAAAGGGAAAGCACATAGCCCAGAGGTGCTGAGCAGCTAAATGACCAGAACACCTTAAGAATTTCCCACATTGAAGGAATTTGAGGTCTGTAATTAAAGCCAGAGATAATCAGTGAGAGCCCTGACAAAAGCGACAGAGATAGTTGTAGAAATGAAGTTAAGCAGCCTTATACCTCAGAGCAAATTAGGAAATAGTGAACTAACATATATAAATAAGAATGGGCTTTGTATTGTGGAAACACTGTAAATATTACTTCATCCACTGTTCCAAGTTTGAAGCTACAAATTATTATAAACAGACTGTTTTATTAATAAAAGTGGTTTCCAACCAGAAGTGGATCTGGGTACTGCCGGAGTTTCCACACCACACCAAAAACAAAACAAAAAAACCCCTAAAAAAACTATGAAGGGTAAGTTCCAATTTAATATTATAGATCACAAGAAAATTGGGGAAAAAAAGAAAATATCCTTTCATGCATGTTACACATGCATGAAAAGCCAAAGGACACTCATCTACAGTTCTTGTTCAGAGAAATGAAGAACATTAGATTTAAACAACAGGGGAAAATAAATCAAACAAGTTTCTGGCTAGACCTTTCTCTATCTCTACAAAGATAAAAGACTTTGTAAATAGTCTCTCTGTTCCACTTTATATTGGACAATTTCCTGAAGATTAGCCATTTATCAGAAATTGTTTGGGAAAACTTGTGCTGTGGCATCAATTCAGCATTTTGGTTTGATTTGAAAAGATAAAATCTTTTTCTATAGCCAGCTCATGGAGGAGCAGTAATAATTTGACTCTTTATGTAATTCAGAATATGCAAACATTGTCAAGTTTGTGTATTGAGAATGTCTGCAACCTACTTGAGATGTGTATTTTTTGTCTGAGTTAGCAACTGATACAAGCTACAGACAAAAAGTATGTATTTACATTATTTGATTTCTGTACACTTGGCTTTGGTTCACAACCTTCAGATTGTTACTGAAGATAGCAGTATCCAGTTTTCCATGTGTGCATGGACCAACATTGAAGATAAATTTTACAGACTTAATGGTTTGCACTGTCTTGCAATATCTCACCTACTGTGCTTTTCAGTGGCTTTGGTTTACTCATTTAATCTTTTCATATCAATAGCTAGAAGAGTTATTCAAAAGCTATTAATATACGCACACTTGCCAACTGATTTCTCTATGCCAGTGTAGTCACTATAGAGTTCAAGCATATCCTTTTCCTCCAGAATGATATATAGATATGAATATAAATAAGATAGATAGAGATCTAGACTGATTAAGCCCATGACACTGTTTCTAACAGAACTTTACTGACTTTTTGTAAAGTTCAAAATCAAAATTATACTTCATGGTATATTTATTCAGAATTCAAGGGTATACATTTTATTATGAAGACTGCAAAATATTATGCTTAATCTTTCAGCTTTCTAAAGAATTCTCAAAAAGTGTGAAGGTACAAGCAGCAAACTAAGGCCAAAACTCCAGCAAATGAAAATAAGGTTAGGTCCAGTTTTTTTTCCTGAGACCCTTAGCATGTTGACAAAACCGTCCCTGGGGCAGGTTGTTGCTATGGAAAAGCAGAAATGTATTTCAAACAATTGGTGGAACCTAAAGTAAACCATATTTTAATTCCACTGAACTCAGTGTGATAAATGAGTGGCAGCTAATTCATCTGACTTCTTGCAATGTAAATGACTCACAAATTTATTCCCAATTCTTTAATTCTAAAAAATAACACTAAAAAATAACTACTTGAAGAATCTGTCAAGTTTTGTTATATAAATTTGTATGTAAAGAAGTTTGTTCTAAAGGTGTTAAAATAAGGAATTCTCAAAAGTGTTAACAGAGTTATTTAGATTTTTATTATGTGGCAGATGCTCTTCATCAATAGTAATATAAGCTTATATAGCAGCATTCTGTTCTGAAGTAATAATAGTGCTTGTACCACCTTGTATATTGTGGACTAAAATTGTCCAAGTGATACATGAAATTGGGCCCCAAACCAATTCTGTAAGACATACAGAACCCTCAGCAAATTCTCTTTCTAGACACAATTTAGTATATAAATAATTAGTACAGAAGTATAAATGAGTCTATAATTCAATTTTGCAAATACAAAGTCATAAATCATTTCAACATCATTCTGTTGGTTTAAAGAAAAAGCAAGAACATTATTCTGTGTTAGCCACCCAGATTCACTTCTCATGAGATGGACAGCTATATAAATCTGACTAATAAATAAATAAATAACATTTGCAATATTCATTTTTGTAAAAGCTGTTCCTAATGTGGTCATTTTTATTTGCAACTGCCTGTATGTATGTATGTATGTATGTACAGCTTTTGTTTAAAGAGCTCAAATGCAGCTATCCAAATGAGAGTAGCATTCTGATCACTGAAGTAAGTAAGAATGAAGACCATCCACTTAAAAATGCAGACCAATTCAGATTCCAAACATCCCTAATTACGGTAATTTAACATGCAGATAGACTCCAACTATGCTGTTGCCCTAAGAATATTATTACCAGCTGTTAGACTTAGAAGTAAACATGAAAAACATAGAGCACACATGAGGTTATTGTATAACCTCTAATAAAAATAAAGTTCCAGTGACTTGAACATATTTTTCATTGCAGCAAATGAGATTTGTCCCAATCCTTCTATATGGTGTGTATATGTAGATGTATATGTATATTGCCTCCCAGTCAATCTTGACTCCTAGCAACTGCCTGGACAAGTGAATTTCTTCCTAATAGTCAGTTGGTTCAAAATCAATTTGTCACAGTTTTCTGAGGGAAGTTTTTTTGTTGGGGGGGCAGGGAAGATGGTCTTCCACAGTATTATTTCTGACAGCCTCTACGGTGTAGTGATTAAGATATTGGGCTAGGAATGAGAAGATCTAGGTTCTAGTCCACCCTCAGACATGGAAGCTCACCGGGTGTCTTTGGGCCAGTCACTATCTCTCAGCCTATTATATATGCTGCCTTGAGTTCCAGTAAAATAAATAAATAAATAGATAGATAATTCTGAAAGGGTTCTGTAGGTCTGCAGAATTTTCAAGAGATTTGGTGTTGAGAGTAAAAGTTCACACACCCTAAGTATAACCAGTTCTTATTCCATTAACATGTGATAATTTGATCAATTAAAAATTAGCTGCAACTTGGGAACCCTTGTTCCTATGAAAATCTGAGGATCCAGAAACAAGGTGTATATGTATGTATGTATATGTGTGTGTGTGTGTATATATATACATATACACATACACATATACATATATTCTACCTGTTAGTCACTTGTGCTACCATTTGATATAAAATTGACACAGAAGACTCATATGTGACAGCCATATAATTTGCATTATGCATTATAATTTTTGTATAATCTTTAAACCCTTGAGTTCTGCATAGTATAATCAGGTGCTCCTAGCACTGAGAAATCTCTGCAATGATTTGTGAGGCCCAGATATGTTCTGGAATCCAATAGGACCTGGCAAAGAAAAAAAGTCATTGACAATTTTGTAGATACATTGGTAGATAGATACACATAGACACAGACACACAAACAAATATAGGCCAAATTCCAGCATGGACAGAGATCAGTAGTAAGTTTGTAAGAAAGAGGTAATCAGTTGGCTGACTAGAAGTTGTTCTTATATTCAGACAGCCTGCATCTCTAGAGATGAAGAGCCATCTCAAACTAATGTTCATTTTTGCTAGAAGATGAAGAAGGCATACTGAATTGGGATAATCTGCTTTGAATCAGAGGCAACACATTCTGTATATTACTTGTATATTTTTTAAAAAGCCATTTGCACATGAATTGCAGTTTTTAAGGATGCTGAAATGCTTCTCCATTCTCATGACCATTTTACACCTGCAGCACATTCCATTTGCATTCTTTTCTAAATTGAGCCAATTGGGCTGATAATCTTTTTTTCTTGATGGTTCTGTAATAACTATATTCCATTTAGTGAGAACTTTTCTTTTCTTAAATGAAGACAGCTGTGCAGCCACAGTAACTATTTTTAAATTGTTAAATCATAATAAAAGATATAAATCTCAATGATGTTTAATTCAACAACAGGGATACTGTTCTTAGTTATTTATATAGTCACTTCAACTACTGCTTGGATAATTCTATTTATTATTTTTCTTTTACATCTATCAACTTATATAGGCAATGTAAGGTAACAAAAATGAGAATTACATGGTAACAAATATGCTAATAATCCAATAACCACAACAGATTGTGATTACTTATCTGCATTCAGGTATAGATCCTTTCAATTTTTTAAAAAAAGTTGTTGTTTTAAATCTGTAGTAGCAGCTGGTATAGTAAGGTAACCTGTCAAATATAATCTTCATTCTGCATGCTTCTTGAGTTCTGCGTCACGACTGGGTCAAACTGGAAAACTATTTCTTGGACATCAAAACCATCAACTAACCTAACATTTATCTTGTTGGCATTCAGCATGAACTTATTACCCTTCATCCATTACCTAATCAGATATTACCATCTTGATGACATGACTCCTGAATGCACAATGACTTCAGACAGTGAGTTCATATTCTTGAGAGGAAAAATAGATGCCACAAATCAAACGTGAGCAGTCACACAGATACTACTCTCTGAAACTGATTTTACATGTAGAGCTACTGATACCCAACTTGCAGTAAGTAAATCTTTTGCTGTGGGGTGGGACAAGTAAGGTTAGACCTCCATGGCATATGGGTCAGGCTGGCTACTGTTGTGCTGGCATGGGTCAGCAAAAGGGGAGAGAAAAAATGGGGAGAAGAGGCTCAGGTATGGTGTTGGAGTGCAGCTGTGCTGTCAGGAGGACAGATGACCTGCCCTGGCCGCTATCCAGCACTGTTGTAGGGCAGTTGGAGGCAGCATTCTTACTTCCGATCTTCCTTCTAACCTTTCTGACCTTCTGATCAGTAGGCTCAGCAGTTCAGCGGTTTAATCCGCAGCGCCACCGCGTCCCTCTAGCATTCTTACTGGTGATGTCTAATATTGGGGACTAAAGCCAACCCACCTCCTCAGTTGCTGGAGGACATGTTGCTGATATGAGCTGTAAAAGGAAAGTGGGGGGACCCAGACAGACCCATTGCTACATTTGAGTCTGTGCTCCTTTAAGGCATCAAGACAGAAAGCCCCTTTGGAGAGACTGTGCAGGACTTTGGCCTCTGGAGAGATACATGGCGGTGCATGAATTGATCCATTGGATGGGCAATTGCTGGCTTCTGGCTCCAGAGTGAGAAGATGAATATATTAGATGAATGCTTCCCAGGGAGAAGTGACAACCCAGACAGAGGGAGGTACTTCACCCCAAACCCAAGGCAGATGGAGGGCTGTTGAGGTCCAGAAAAGCACAAAGGAAAGCTATAGCACACTCCAGAGTAACTCAGCCAATTATCTTCTTATATCTCTCTCTTAGTGAAACACTAAGAGAGGGAATAGGAGAGAGGGGGGAGTTGGTAGCTAAGCAACCAAGTGGGTGGTTGCTAGCAAAGAACTCTGGAGAGAGGTAGAGAAACTTAGAAACTGGGAAGTTTGGAAACTCTGCTGTAAATAGTTCTGTGTTTTCACTAATTCTTGCAAATAGACATGTACGTAGAAAAAGAATCCAAAGAATCTTCTGCTGTCTCTATGAATCAGCTGTTCACCCACGGCTCTAAAAGAACCATCAGTCATGCTGTGACAGCTTCTTATAATATTGCCAGCCTGTTTATTTAATTTATATATTGCCAAAATCAAATGATTCAGTTTGGATCATCTTCTAATGCCATTTTTGAACATTTAAATGCAGTACAACATTTTGATTTATCCAGAATACCTTTTTGGCTGGTTATTGAGGTTAAATAATAGTTGCCTCAACTTTCTAGTCCTGTTGCATGCTTGATGTATTATTAAATGTATAACCCTTTAACTTTTTTATCTTTATCAACATTTAGATCAAATGCATTATTTCTGTGACCCTGCTGGAATATTCCACTATTTGAAATTGATAATCTGCTTTGGAACTAATAAAATAAGTTTCTTTTGGTTTTCAGATGAGGTTAATACACAAAAATATCTATTTTGGATAAAGATCTTACAAATGTTAAGTTTTATAACATTTATGGTTTAGGCTTACTGTATATTACTCTTGTTCTATTTGTCCAAAATTCACAAGATCATTAATATAACTCTATAATATTAATCCCTGTTTCAAAATATGCATATGTATTCTTAGGTTCTATTATTATATTATTAATAAATCTATCTTCATACCCAGAGGAAAGCTATTTTATTGTCATTTTTAAATTGATTGATCCACAACTACATCTTTAAAAGCAGCTGGAATCACTCTTCCTCAAAGAGTATATTCTGACCATGTCAGCTTTCTTTGGGTCCTGTCAATTAATCAATGCCCTAGTGAGACCTACGAAGCAGACCTTCTCTGTTGTAGCACCTGCCCTTTGGAATAGCACAATCCAGAAATATTTAAAGCGCCCATCTTCAAGCAATTCAAATCTGGAATGAGGAAGGGAGAAGAAGACACTAGAACAGGGAGCTGTTGAATGTCTTAGTGTTCCTGTACCTCATGGCTAGACCTATTACCACATTTTCAATGATAATTATTGCAATGATACTAAAATAACGGTGTTCTCAAACACTCCTGAGTCATTATATATTCAGGCACATCATTTTAAAAAATGAGGGAGGAAATTAAAAAAAAAGATTCAGCCAAAATAAAGTACAATAAACTCTTTTTTCCAGTCTCAATCTTACTAAGGCTGGGGAAGTAGAACAAATCAGCCCACAGAGCAAAAGGTAACCATGACTGCCCTCTCACTTCAGCCTAGCAAAAGTATACCTGTCATTCCCTTGAATTGGAGGCAGTTCATATCTGTGGGACAACATCCTTTCAGTATATATGACTTTATGGAAAAGAGGGAGGGAGGGAGGGAGGATCACTATGAAATAATTATTTTCAGAATTGAGAGGAGGAGGAATATAAAAGGAATCCTAATTCTAGGTAGGAGGAAGAATTCCTTGACTTCGTGCTATATTGCTCCTGAGAAGGTAAACCAATTATGCAGAATACTTATTGGCAACATTAAGAGATTATGAAGCTGTTGCTGTTTGTATAATGACCTTCTGATGATGATAATGTCAGGGAACTAAATAGTAGAAGGTGAGATACTCAATTATAGCCATCATCTGTCTGAGTCAAGCAATTGCTGATCTGCGGGTTAAACCGGTGAGCTGCTGAGCTTGCCGATCGGAAGGTCGGCAGTTCGAATCCGCATGATAGGGTGAGCTCCCATTGCTAGTCCCAGCTCCTGCCAACCTAGCAGTTCGAAAACATGCAAATGTGAGTAGATTAATAGGTACTGCTTCGGCAGGCAGGTAACGGCGTTGCATGTAGTCATGCCGGCCACATGACCAGGGAAGTGTCTACGGACAAACGCCAGCTCTTTGGCTTTGAAACGGAGATGAGCACCACCCCCTAGAGTCAGACACGACTAGACTTAATGTCAAGGAAAACCTTTACCTTTACCTAAAACACACATACACATGCACACACACAATATGATTGCATCAGACCATTTGGTTACACCTCAAAAGATAAGTAACGACTTTATAGGATTAATTTGAAACAGATAAATTGATTTTAAGTTTGAAGTTAAGTTTCAAACTTAATAAAATTCATTTAAAAAGTCTGAAGTTAAGACTCTCAGAATTAATCTACATGTTTCAATCAACTATTTTTTCCTTCAGCTTAAAGGTACAACCCAGTATTGCTGGCAAAATCAAACAAGATATACGATTGGAAAGAGCTTTGATCCAATATTGTCTACCATGTTGCAAGGAAGTTTAGGGTGTTTTTCTTAAACTGTACGTTAGATTTTTATACTCTGAGAAGGCTGTGCCACTAACGTAATTTTACATTACTTTGCAACATTACTTTGCAACATATTGCTAAGTGTCCTAAAATAAGGGTGAATTTTATATGAAGGGCCACACACACACACACATGGCCGCAACTAGAGTGGGGCAACTGGGGCATGTGCCCCGGGCGCCTCACTGGGGGGGCACCAAAATGAGCGCTGGGGTGCGCCAAAATGGGCACGGAATCCATGTTTGCCCCGGGTGACACATACCCTAGTTGAGGCCCTGCACACACAAATTCCTTTTTGACCCCTGTGGGTGGTATGCATCTTCTTCAACCTTGGGTCTTCTACCACTTCTACCAGAGGCCTGGGAGTTTGAAGGTTCTGTACAGTATTTTAGCTGTTCCTAGCACTGCACTCTTCTGGACAGAGAACTCTGATGTTGTTCTTCAAATCTGTTGGAGTCACTCTCCCAGCTTAGGAGTCACAGCCCCGAGTGCTCCTACCACCATTAGGATCACTTTGGCCTTCACTTTCTGCATCCTCTCTAGTTCCTCCTTCAGGCCCTTGTACTTTTCCAGCTTCTCATACTCCTTATTCCTGGTATTGCTATCATTTGTCACTGCTGTATCTATCACCACTACTGTCTTCTGGTCCTTATCTACTACCATGATGTCTGGTTGATTGGCCAGTACCTGCCTGTCCATCTGGATCTGGAAGTCCCACTGGAAGTCCCACTGGAAGGATCTTAGCCTTATTCTTCATGATCTTCTGTGGAACATGGACTTGGGAGAGTCTAGCCCATACATTGTGCAGATGTTCCTGTACACCACACCTGCTACTTGGTTGTGCTATTCAGTGTGCTGTTCCTGCCTGCATCTTACACCCTGCCAGTATGAGCTGGACTGTCTCTGAGGCCTCTCTGCACAGTCTGCCCCTTGGGTCCTGTCTAGTGTGGTAGACCCCTGCTTCTATGGATCTGGTGCTTAGTGCCTGTTCTTGTGCTGCTATGATCAGTGCCTCAGTGCTGTCTTATATTCACACCCTTTCCAGCCACTGGTAGGATTTCCCAGTGTCAGCCACCTCAGCTATCAATCGATGATACATCCCATGCAGCGTCTTGTCTCGCCATGGTACTTCGTCTGCTTGATCTGCCTCCCAAGTCTGCTGCTGCCACACACATTCTCTCTCTCTCTCTCTCTCCCTTTTTTTTTGTTTTGCTTGTATGCTTCAATCAATCAATCAATTTATTTATTTATTACGGTCATAGACCAGTACAAGCTTGTATGTTTTATTTAATCAATTAAAAAAAAAGAAAGGATTAAAAAAAGCCCCAAAATTTCAATAATTTTTTAGATCACATCTTTTCAAGAAAAAACAATATTTTTGAAATGATCTTACTGCCTTTATGTTGTTGGAGACGCAGTGAAATGAATTCTTTATTTAAATATATTGTTCTATTTTGGTAAGAAGCAATTACACATATTAGTTCAGCCTTGAGATTTAATATTTTCAGATGTTTATATTCAATCACATGGGAATTGACTTCTGGACAAAGAAAATCGAAAGACTTATTGTTCAGCATCAGAAATGCAAACATATGGTTCCAACTATTCAGCACTTTGCAGAATTGATTAATATAAATCAACCATGGATGACTGTAATGAATCATGGTTTTGGTTTATTGATATATGTATGTGTGTAAATATATGTTTTGTATATTCTTGTTTCTTTTTTCAGTTATTTTCTTCTTTTATAATTTTGTGTATTCTTTTTCTTTGCTTTTTGTACTTAGTTAATTTAAAAAAAAATAATAAACTTATTTGCAGATTTGTTCTTATCATGGATTCCAAAGAGTGCCCTGTTTTTCCAATAACATAACACTATGTTTCCATGCTGGGTATGGAGCTTAGGAAATAATCCTAGTGATTTACTGTATATTTTATTCTACCTAAGATAGAAACCAAATGAGCATCCTTCAACAGTTTGCTTAGCTATAGTAAACACTGTGCAAAGCATGAAATACAGAAAAGGAACAAGATCAAGGAAAAGCTGAGCAGTGTCCAGCCCACAGAACTGGGCAAGATCAAGGAAGCAAGACTTCAGTAGGGTATCTAATGCCATTCTCAGGACAAATACAGAATCTTGGAAACTGCAGGAGGAATGTCCAGCCCTCATTCACAGTAAGTTCATTAGAGCTGTTTGAATAATTTGAAATGTTTCTTCCCAGGTTTCCTACCACATGGGCTAAGTTGCTATACATAAGCTACCAATAGACTTGCCTTCTATTTTTAGATTGGTTATGTCTAATTTCCCTTCCATTACTTTCCCAGCCACCTCACAATCTCTAACAGGCAGGACAGGAATGTATCATGTGTGGGATCTTTAGATGTTGAAAGTTGACAATAAATGCTATAAGAAATGAGTTATGTGTGGGTAAGTGTAGTTAAGTAAGCTTGAATTTATTTGTTTATTTACAGTATATATGCAATTTATATAACCATCCTCTCAGAATTAACTAAGGGCAGCACACAATTAAAGTAATAGATTAGCTATAGAGTTTTTTAAAATAGATTTTATCTAACCAAATTTATTTATTGTCCTTCTATACAAATGAATTAGTAGACACCTGCAAAAGTCCATACATCAATCTACCAATGAAAACATATGTTTTAAAAAATCTAAAACAATATAAACATTAACATAGAAAATAAAACAATGAGCTTTAAGTCATCGTCATCAGTAATAATAATAACTAAATGTGTACAGTGCTTCAGATTTGATTCTTAAATGATGTGAATATCACATCTATTTACGAGCAGTCATGGCCCCATACACTCCAAAGTCCCTTGTCCAATTTATTTCCGAAGTGCTACATATTCCTAGTAAAATTTGACTAAAAAAGTTTCAATAATAAGTGAATGAGAGAAAAGTGAATTCTAAAGCATTTTAATCATATCTAGGTGATAAAGTATTTTGTTAGTGCCAATTATTTCACTGATTACCCTTTTTAGAAATTCATCCTTATTTATTTACTCTAAAGAAAAACCATGTTGAATTTAAGGTAATATCCACTCTATAATATTTTATACTGTCAGCAAATATAAGAGAACTTTCCCAATATTTGGAAGGGAGAAATAGTTTTCAGATAAATGCAGTCCTGTATACAGGTAGATCCCTCCATGAGATCTAAAACCATTATAAATCAGGCTCTTAGATTGTACAGAGAGTTGTAATTCCAGAGAATTATAATTTGGAATATTCCCAAAAAGTATGTTCAGAGCTTTCTGGTAACTAAAAAAAAATCAAAATATTAAAAAATTTAAAGCCTTAAGACTTTTTTTCAGTTTGAAAACAATGAGCAAATTAAAACACAAATCAATAGTGGGTTATTGATTTATTATCATTTATTATCATCACAGTTCATTGCAAAAGAATGGGGAATGTTATCTATAATGGCCCTCAATGTGATTAATATTTCATCAATGTTTTCCTGTTCAGAGAAAATTTGTACCCAAGGTGATGCCTTTGAAAGATAATGAGGTGGATGTGATGTAATTGTCAGTAAAATGCTATAATTAACACTGAATTTTAGACATATTTTGTTCTTGAACCAGCCAGAGAATAATTGCTCTTAATGTGCACTCTTCATTTTAAATAATATGCTTGTAATGTACTATTTCATATTACCAGCTATGAAAATCAATTTATCTGCTGTATGGTGGCCTCTGGTGTATCCTATTTACTAAAATAACTGCTGTAGCTGGAAGCAAGCTCTTTAATATTGTACCAGGTTTGGACATATTATATCTCAGTTCTCTTTGTAGTCAAGAACCCTGAAGGTGTGTGTAGTACTGCTGTGTACATCTGTGATATTGAGATGACTCAAGTTGATTAAATTTGATCTTTGTATCACCAATACGTTGCTTAAAAGTTGAACAAACAGTTTCCCTTCAATCTTTTCTTAATAAAATAATAATAAAGTATTTTAGTAATTAAGCTTAGTTTTGTGATAGGGTATTTTGTATTGACAGAGAGAAGTTACTCCTAAATGGTATTATTCCTATCAGCCAGAATTTAAATTAAAAGAAATCAAAATCCTGATACTACTTTGTACTTCATTGAGCATAATTTAGCTATAGCCATAGTTAAGCATTTCAAAATGCCATTGCTTCCTCTGGATTATACACATTTTGCATTCATCAGGAGAAGCTTGTATTTCTGACACTGAACTAATCTTAAGTATCTGAAGCGTATATAACAGTTGTTTAGGGATTCTTGCATGGGTTTAAATGTGAAGACAAACATTACTTTTATTTTAGTTATATTTTCTTAAAATTAGGTATTTTAAGACTAGATCCTTCATTTCTTGTATGAACAAGCTACCAATACTGTGATTCTTATCCTTGGTAGTTTTCTAGATTCACAATTCCATAGAACTAGTGACAAGTACTTTGAAAATTTCTTGTACAGAGAAGTAAATATTTTTAATGCAATAAAAAGTCCCATCTGTGATGTCCCATTCTCCCATCTGTGAGGCTAGTTGAAGGCAGATATTGCTCTGTATGTTGGCAAAGCTCCCCTTCTCCAACTCTTTTTAACATTTTTAATGGAGCTTTTTAAAAAATATCAAACCATTTTCATTGAATTGCACAAAACCTCTGTGATAGATCCCATTTTTCTTTACAATACATGATGTGTGGAGCAGGAGGAGGAGGGGGAGGAGGGGAGAAGGAGGAGGATTGAAATATTATTTCACCTACAGTTTTAAGGGAAGTGTGCAAAGAATAGGTTTGATACTTACAAAGTAATAGGACAACAGGTATCACTGGTTCTGTAAATCTTCAGTATCATCTAATTCTATTTCTGCATTTTTCTTAATCTGTGTTTCTTCAACCCAAATAATCTTTCATATTGGCATTTAGTCATCTGCTCTGATACAACAAAAGGGCTTGAAGATACTATATCACTAACTTTCTGCTCTCTACTAGCTCTGCTGTATATTTTATTGAACCTGGGAAACTATAGACCAATGAGACTCTTAAGTAAGATGACCAAACTTAGGGGAATTGCTGCCATTACATGATCAAGTCTTTAATCTGGTGGAGTATGAAAGGTTTGGTTTTCTGATCAAAATAGAAGCTTCAATGTGCTTATATCAGCTGAACAGTGTGTCTTCACTGTACTCTGCATGCAAGGAACACTTAGGAGAGGTACTCTAGGACCTCATTTGATCTTCCATTTTACCTGTGACATATGAGAAACAAAAGTGAAAGCTATGGATATGGGATGCAAAGGTAAGCCATTTCTTTGGCTCGTCTCTGCTGGTCACTTCTGTATGCAAAATTGATGGATGGGTTCCACTTACACATAAGCCACATAGGAGAGAGGTAAATTGCATGGCAGAACAGCATATGCTACCTGATATTCTTGTGGGATTCCCAATGGCATCTGAATAGCTACTGTAAAAATAGGATCCTGGATGTTGACCTGGCCCAATACAATTTTTTCTTATATTCCCTTTGAATTTGGGGAGGTTCATAAAAAATGAACTTAGTTTGCTTTTTAAAAGAGAAGAAAATTAAAATGAAATTGTATTGATTCATCATAAACTCTGGTAAATAATTTCCTGAAATTTACCAAGATAAGAGATCATTTTGCTTTGCTGATATATTTGGAGTGCAACTTATTGTTGCTTATCAGTTACATAGGAGCAAAAATATTACAGTATCAGGAAAGTGAAGAAAAAAAAAACCTCAAGCATTATGCTTAGCCAGTATTTTACCATTTTTTTCTGGACTCCTGTTTATTCTGCCGTAGTTTCTCTTCTGTATGATAATAACTGAGGCTGAATAAATGCTGCACAATCTTTTCATCTGTGCATCAGGAGCATGCAAATCCTCAAGTGGTAATTTGCTTCAACAAAGATGCTTCTGTTGATTATACTTCTCTTCCTTCCTTCCTTCCTTCCTTCCTTCCTTCCTTCCTTCCTTCCTTCCTTCCTTCATGCAGCCTTCTCTACATTAGCAATACCCAGAGAAGACTTCTGTGCAATGTTGAGCTTGCACAGAACCCTTTTCACATTTTGCAACAGAGGAGAAAAGAAAAAATGAGAAGGTTGCCCAGTGACACACATTGCTTAGTTGAAGCAAACCAGCTCACCTCTTTGTCTCAACAAAGATAATTATGTCTCTATTGTGCAAAGCTCTTTATCAAAATAAATCTAAACTGCCTCATGCAAGCCTTTTCTGTTTGAATGGTTTAAGATGATAGATGTTTCTTTCTCCTTTTAACTGATATCCTAACAGGTATTGTGCACATTCTTCACATGGCATAAATTATTCTCTTCCACCAGTAATTTCTGTAACAAAGTATGATGATGCAAAAATTATGAGATGTGTATGATGATGACATCGTACAAATGCTGCATTTATATACTTATGCCTTACACAAGTACATAAGTTGTGGCACATACCAGTATGATGATTGAAAATGAAACAAAATAATAATGATGATGATGATACATGCTGTTTTGCTGTTATTAGAAAGATTGCTGTTATTTTTGTGTTTCATAATAAAGAAAAGTTGACATGATGCTATCTTTCATTTTGCAAAACTCCATGGATTCAATTTAATTTATTCCCACCCTATAGCAATACACATTTATTCTATCTGTGGAAGGATTCTTTAAAACAGTGACGTGTATCCAAAATGCTATTTTTTCCTACTTCCAAACTTTAGGAAGATAACAGCAAGGTCAAGTTCTGTTTCAGGAGACAAGATTGGAATCTTAAATTAAAATCTGCTTATTTAAAACACTGAAAAAAAGAATTACAGGAAACAGCAGCCCAGGCAATTATAACTCTAAAACCTTGAAAGATTCATTCCAAAATGCTTAGAGCACATTAAGTGGCTGTTGCCAAGTCTTTCGTTCCAACTTCCTCCAAAATAGCCAATTGGCTTCTCTTTTTCCCTTCTCCCGAACTGTTATTATTAATGATTGCAAAGTCTAACTGGGGAAATACAGAGACACATTTTACCACCAGCTGCTGAATACCCATGACCACTTTCTGAATATTCACCTTTAAAACTTTACATCATTATTGTCCTGATTACCAGGAAACACACTGAGACAATGACTTGGTCTCTAATATTTAT